>NC_080168.1:44758517-45102386 GCF_950295315.1 Erinaceus europaeus
ATTATGTAAAATGAGATAGAGGATGGAATTTAAGGGTGCAGAAGGCCTTCTACATACCCCTCACTGCCCCCCCCCACTCACTCACACGCTTCAGTAGCTATAGTTTTTTTTTTCTCTCTCCCTTTGAATCTGTAAGGAATTCAGGAAGGAGATGGAATTAATTGAATGAAAGGAAACTGAGAAGCTTCTCGTAATACACTTCTTAGTTCCCATTTAACTATTTCTTCTCTCCCAATGAATTGTTGTTGTCTGTTGGTTCTCAAGAAAACACCCCAAACTAGTCCTCTTTATAGTTCCAGGTGACCAGAAGTTCATTCACCACCTTAAAACAGGGTTTTGATAATCCCAGGCCCAGAGAATCTAAAGTCCTTCCAAACTCCCATATAATATCATTGATTCCAAACCTACTGTCTGAAGATGCTCTATTGTGGCGGAGATGTACCGTCTCCTGTCATCCAAGTGTCAAAAAGGAAAATACCCAGTTGCGTTGTTTTTTTAAGCTAAGAGTCCTGTTACTCCTCTTCTTTCATCTCGAAGACTATCTGGGTGGTTTCTAAGGGAATTTTCTCTTTTCTATAGGCTTCTTCCTAACCTGCTCAGTTCTTTCAACACCAAATTCATTAAATGAATGGAATTTCTTTCCCCCAAAAAACCTACCTACTTGAAACTATGACTCAGAATGCCTAGATTTGGGGGGAGAAAGCACATCCTACCTAACTTTCCTTCTTTCATTCAAATATCCCATCTACACTCTGACTCCCTAGAAGCAATCTTGCCTACATCAGAGGATACCATTTGCTATTAGTGAACTGGACAAATGGCTGAGCCAGTTAGTTACTCTTTTAGAGATTACAGAGAGTGTTGCATCTAACTCAAAGCATTCATGCAAGTGGGAGTTCAAGAGGCAGCATTCCAGTTAATATTGAGACTAAAAAGAAGTTGACAAGTTGTCCCCTGATCAGTGTGGATCAATTTCCATTCTGTGCAAAGATCAGAGGGTCCCCAGCTTCATTCTACACAATAGTATAGACGTCTGACACCACCATCTTTTTCCCTTTCTGGCCTCGGGAGGTCATGCTGAAGAGCAAGGCAGACATCAGGAAAATGGAGGCAGATAGCAAGAAGCCCCCAGTCACCATGGGCTGACTCTTAAGTCCTTGGCATTCTTTCTTTGACCAAACCTCTGTCTTCTACAGAAGGCAGGAGAGCAAATTCATAATTGCCACACCAGCATCATGAAAGTTATTATAGACCCCTTAGAACACCTTAACCTAGCAGCCAGAGTTCATCCAGGTCAAGGATCACAACTACATGACATGAGTACTGCTACCCCCTTCTCCTTTCCATGGCAGCCATTACTATTCAATCAACATACTCCTTCCCCATGATCCTGGGCTGCTCAAAAGCAGCATACCCAGAAGCCATTACCAGTTAATCACTGATTCTATATCAGGTTGCTGACAGCTTGCCAGCCCCAAGCAGTCAGATAAAGGTTGCTCTGTGAGGAGAGGGGGAGCAAGCTCTCTGAGCTCACCCCAAACAGATGACTCCAGTCTCTCTTGCTCCTCCAACAGAAGCATTCAGAAGACTTCTAAGGAGTGCTTCCTCTCCCATTCACTTGTTCCCCAGGCCCTAAGTGTTGGCCAACACCACCTCCCCATGGCACCTGCAGTCCTCTAGAATCTGCCAGAAGGCAATGCCAATTAAGACCCCAATTTGGGCCAACAATTGGCAGGACTGGCAGAGAACCCCACTTCTCTCCTTGAGGGGCTGGCTCAAGACTGCAAACTTGGCCAAGCCCAACGGCACCAGTCTTTTTCCAGTCCATTGCCACAGTCGGCAAAGAGGTAACCAGCTCACCAGCACAAGTCACTGCTCCTCATCCTCCCTTCTTCCTTGTGCTCACTCCTGGCCCCCCGCCCCCCCCCCAAACCCCAAGGCAGCTAGTTGAGCTTGTTGCAAATCTCCAGCGCCTTCTTGTAGACCTGAGTCACGTCATCCATGTCCGTAAGAAGGGAGAAGCTGCTGTCTCCTAGTCGGTTCCGGTACCGCTTCAGGTACTGCGGCCGAGATCTGTTCTGAAGCCCCTCAAAGTCCTGAATCTGGAGGAAGTTCTCAGCGGAGACACAGCTGCGGATGCGCTGGCGGGTGGGCCGGTTCTCTTGCAGATCCAGTAGGTCAAAGGAGTCACTGGACAGGACACTGTCATCGCTGATAACACTTGAAGGCCGGCTGTAGCTGCGGGACAGACCCTCGGCTAGGCCACCACACGGCTCCCCCCCCAAGGCTTCTAGGATGGGCACATTGGGGCTGGCGAGGGCTGGGTCCAGAGGGCCTGCTGAGTACTTGCTGTTGTGTTTCAAGATGCCCTTCCTGCGGCAGGATAGGCTAAGGGAGGGCACCCTGGCTGGGTCTGGGGGGCTGGGGGAAGGGGGACCATCGGCCAGGCTGTCATTCCCATCCAAGAGCTCTGAGGACTCACTGCGCTCTGGGGATGAGTAGTAGCCTGACTCTCTCTGTTGGGTCTTTTTCAAGATGCCTTTCTTGGGCATCGTGGCTGACTGCTTGGGGCTGAGTTTACCTGGCACTTCTGCCTCAGGGGAGCTGGGGAGGGGCCCCACAGTCCGACATAGGTCCTGCTCCATCTTGAAGGTGGAGGGCAGGGCAGGTCCAACCACGCCTTCGATGAAGCCAGTGCTGTGAGAGCGATGCTCACTGTTGCTGCGCTTCTTGAGGATGCCCTTGGGCCTCTTGGAGCTCAGCTTGGAGGGGCTTTCTGGCACTGAGTCTGGGCCTGACTGGACAAAGTCACTCTCCTTTTTGGACTTCTTCAGTGACCGCTGCCGCTCCAGCACCACCTCTGAGGCCCCGGGTTTGGCCAAGCCCTTCAACTTAGCCTCGGTCTCGGCCTGCAGCCCTGTGGAGCGGTGGTGCCAGTCAATGATGCGAGCCAGGAGTGGGGACTCAGAGGTGTGGAGGGCGTCACAATCGCAGACGCTGCTCTTGTAGCCCCAGTTCACCCACCAGTGGTTGGCAATGTCCTCAATGGTGGCTCGACGGTCAGGGTTCACCATAAGCATCCACCGGATGAGTCCTCGAGCATCTGCAAGACAGGAGGCAGGAGGAAGCAGGCATTACACAGGTACTCTGGGCTTTGTGACAGCAACATTCAGGGCTGACACTGGGGACTTGCTCACTTTAGGGGAAACCAGCTGATGCCTCAGACCAGCTATGTCTTCCAGAGTGAGCAGCAGAGCATCTCTGAGACTCAGCCATGATCTGTGCCTTATCACATCCTTGTCCTGTCACATGCTTGTCCACAGGAGCTTGCCATCAACTCAGAGTTTAGAAAAATGGGAAGGTGGCTCTGTGGTAGAGCACAAGCCTTGCATACATGAGGGCTTAGGTCTGATCTTTGGCCCCACAGAAGGGAGCAATACTGGTAAAGCAAGTGACATCCATGCTGGGAAGGCAGCATAATGTTTCTACAAAAGACTTTTATGCCTGAGGCTCCAAGTTTCCAGGTTCATGGCCTGCTTTAAAAGGGGGGGGACACAGTGGTACAGGGGGGGCCTTATGGAGGGCAGAGTGGTGCTTTGCAAACTCTCACCCATTAAAAAATAAATAAAATCTAGGGGGCAGAGCCAAGATGTTGACTTGGAGGCAGCTGCTGCCATGAGCTCCAACAACAGTGGCTGGATAGGCCACCAGGTTCCAGATGCTAGCAGGATGTCAACTAGACTTCCCTGGACAAAAAACCCTACCAATGTGTCCTGGAGCTCCACTTCCCCAGAGCCCTTCCCCACTAGGGAAAAGAGAGGCAGGCTGGGAGTATGGATCGACCTGTCAATGCCCATGTTCAGCGGGGAAGCAATTACAGAAGCCAGACCTTCCACCTTCTGCATCCCACAATGATCTTGGGTCCATACTCCCAGAGGGTTAAAGAGTAGGAAAGCTATCAGGGGAGGGGATGGGATACAGAGGTTTGGTGGTGGGAATTGTGCAAAGTTGTACCCCTCCTTATCCTATGGTTTTGTCAGTTTCCTTTTTATAAATAATTTAAAAAAAAAAAAGAACAAAGAATGAAACATGTAAAAAATTTAAATAAATAGATAAATAAATAAATAAAATCTAGGCTGCAGTAGAGTAAAGCTTTGCCATGTGTGAGGACCTAGGTTTGATTCCTTGTACAGCAGTCAAAAAGCAGAAAACAGGGCTGACAGAATAGCTCAAGAGAGACAGGGCCTGAATTCTATCCTGGGAAGGTACTAGCTCCCCTTGGTCATTTTTGTTGTTGATCAATAGCTGGCAAGGTCCTGGGTGACCTGAACTCCTGAGAAGTAAACAGGATGGTGGTTTATCTGGGAACTTAGTCACTATACCCTGCACCTCTCCAATGAACCAGGAATCCCCACCTTTTTTTGCCAGTAGGCAAGTAGGTGAGGCAAGTAAGACTGATATCAGGGTTCCTCTAAAATTTCTTAAATAACAAAAAAGCCAGTTTTGGGGACTGGGCAATGACATACCTAACTGAGTCCACACATTATCATGTGCACGGATCCAGGTTTAAGTCCACTGTCCCCACCTGCAGAGAAAAGCTTCACAAGCAATGAAGCAGTACTGTAGGTCTCTCTCCTCTATCTCCCTCTCCCCTGTCAGTTTCTCTGTCCTATCAAATAAAACAAAAGAAAAAGAAAAAATGGCCACTGGGGGGAGTCGGGCGGTAGTGTAGCAGGTTAAGTACACATGGCTCGAAGCCCTAGGACCGAAATAAGGATCCTGGTTTGAGCCCCTGGTTCAAGCCCCCGATTTGAGCCCCCGGCTCTCTACCTTCAGGGGAGTTGCTTCACAAGCAGTGAAGCAGGTCTGCAAGTGTCTATCTTTCTCTCCCTCTCTGTGTCTTCCCCTCCTCTCTCCATTTCTCTTTGTCCTATACAACAACAATGACAACAATAATAATAAATACAGCAATACAAAAACAACAAGGGCAACAAAAGGGAATAAATAAATAAATATTTTTTTAAATGGCCACTGGGAATGGTGGATTTGTCTTGCAGTTACCAAGCCCCAGTGGTAAACTCAGTGACAATAAACATATATTTTTTTAAAAGTATGATACAAGATAAAAATCTTTAATGCTGTAGAAGAGATAACATCATGGCTATACAAATAGACTCTAATGCCTGAGGCTGTGAAGTCCCAGATGCAATCCCCTGCACTACGATAAGCCAAGAGCTGAGCAGCGCTCTGGCTTAAAAACAAACAAACAAACAAACAACTTTAAGGAAAAAGATAAGATACATGCTATTCACATCGCATCTAATCTACCTGTTTCTCATTAATTCACTTACTCAGATATGTTTCTGTAAGATCGGTGATCAAGGTGTTTGTTTTCCTGGTCATCTGCCTATATTCAAAGAACAGCAAAAAACTGTGTGTCTTTCTCTCAGTGGTACGCGTGTGTTTGTCCAGCTAAAGTTAAATGACTGGATGGCACTCAGCTTTCTTGTTTCTGCTCTCCTGCTGGAAAACGGTGAGCTTTCCAATTTGTCCAGTCTACAACATTCACACCGTTCGACCACCTGTTGCTGATTTTGTTGTTTAGAAAGGCCCTGAGCATCATGCTAAAGGGTTGTCTAGTGTCTAATGTACTGAAATGCCCACTGTTCTGATGGGAGCATCTGCTGTGCCTTATGGGGGAAGGGTGTGTGTCAGACAAGCTCCACTCAGGCAGGAGCTTTAATGAATCAGCATTTTACAGGAGGTCTTTTCAGACAGCAGTGTACATAAAATAAGATTACAGATTGATCAGTTGATAAATTAATATAAGAGTAGGATCTGGAAGAGCTGTAGCTCATCTGGTAGAACTTTCCCCATGCCATGTTCAAGGATTTGGGCTCAAGCTTCCATGGGAGTACCATGGACAGCACCAAGGGAGCTCCATCGATGGTGGAGCAGTACTGTAGTGTCACTCCTCTCTCAGCACCATGGATAGCACCAAGGGAGCTTCAAGGATGGTGTAGTGGTATTTTTCCTCTTTTCTCTTTATTTCTCCCTTTCTCCTATCTCTAGATCCCTCGCTTAAAAAAAAAAAATTGGCCCAGGAGGCTGTTTATCAATATTGTACATGTGTGATGGCCTGCCTGAGTTCATTCTCTATCATATCACTTTAAAAAATATGGGTTGAGACTCACAGCAGTATAGTCTATTATCCCAAGAAGCAATGCCATAGAAACTGTATAAGACATAACTAAGGTGGGGGCTAATAAAGGATAATATAATGGTTATGTAAACAGATTCTCATGCCTGAGGCTCTAAGGTCCCAGTTTCAATACCCCACACCACTATAAGCCAGAGCTGAGCAGTGCTCTGGTAGTAATAATAATAATAATAATAATAACTAATACAGTGAGAATTAACTGTGTAACTGTGTGGGTATGGATGCACATACACATTCAGTGGGTACATTATAAAGTGTCTGTGTTCTAAGGATAGTCACCTATACACAGCAGCCTGTTTATACTTGTGTAAGTCTCCCATCAAGGGATGGAGCTCACGGTCTTGGTTGTTTTGACCAATAGAATATGGTAGAAGGGACACTATCTAGCTTTCAAGAACACACAGTTAAGAAGGGCTAGCAGTTTCTTCATTTTCCTTCTTAGAGCCCTGAAGGACAAGTAAGAAATCCAGGCTCTTTCTGTATTGCAGAACTGTAGGAGAAGCCTAGACAAGGTGAGAAGAGCTCTAGCTACTCTAGTATCTGCAGAGATGTGGCTGGGTGGTGGGTTTTTAACAAACTGAATTTATTTGGGGGTAATATGGGATGGAGTTACCATGTAGCAATAGATGAAGAGGTAGTACCTACATACCCACCAGGGGCATAACACCTAGAGCTCGTACAGGTTAGTACCCTTGGTTTCTATGTCTGTGGGACTGGGAAGGAGTTACTGGCACAAATTCTCCAAAATGTTTTGTATTTTGCCTCAAGGGTTATTGTTGGGGCTCAATATCTGTACTATGAATTCACTGTACCTGGAGGCCATTTTTCCACTGTTGTTGTTATTATTGCTGTTGTTGTTGCTGTTGTTGGATAGGACAGAGAGAAACTGAGAGAGGAAGGGAGGACAGAGAGGGGGAGAGAAAGACACCTACAGATCTGCTTCACTGCCTATAAAGCAACTCCCCTGTAAGTGGGGAGCCAGGGGCTTGAACCCAGTTCTTTGTGCCAGTCCTTGCACTTCACACTATGTGCACTTAACCCAGTGCATTATCACCACCACCACCCCAAAAAAATGTTTATTTACAGTGGAGAGAAGCCTCCAAAGAAGATATGGGACTTCTCCAAGTTCACCCGGGACTTGTAGCCAAATAAGACCCCTCAGCCTGACCTTGTCAGAGAACCACTGTTCTAAAGTTTTCATTTGAGACAGTTTGGGTAAAGTGGCCTAGGAAGTCAGCTTTGCCAAAAGACAAAGATATGAAGAGAAGAAAAAGAAAGAAAAGCAGAGACACCTCACAGGCACTGAAATGAAAGCAGAAAATCTGATCTAGGGCAGGTATGCGCCCCCTCCCCCATACCTCTGCCCCCCCGTTAGACACACACCTGAGGGCTGCGTGGGCTCCCGGTACTCCCCACTGCTGATCTGCCGAATGAGATTTTTGTGATCAAAACCATCGAAGGGCATCGTTCCGTAAACGAGAGTGTAAAGCAACACACCCAGGGCCCAGCTGTCCACCTGGAGCAGAAAGACAGGACATAGAGAAGCTGGGAAACAGATTCCAGGAGCCCACCTGAGCCATCAGCATCACAGCTTGTAAGCCATCTCCCCCAATGACCCCAGGGCCCCAGGAAATGAAGTGAGCACCTGGCAGATAAATTCCCACCAAAGTTGCCAACTGGTGCTCAAGGTACCTGGTCCCAACCTCTATAAGAACCCTCTTAACTACATTATCTTCTTTAAATTTCACTCTAACTGTGTGAATCAGGGAGGGCCTAGATGGTTTTTACCCCCATTTCACAGGTGAGACTACTGGAAGGAACTAGTGGTTTCACCCCAGCCACGGAAGTAAGACTGAGAAACAGAGACAAAACTGTGGAATGTATTCATCTTGAACAGACAGCCTCTCCCTGCTCCTTGCTGCCACAACTCATAGGCCCAGCACCGCAAGATCTTTTATTTATATTTTTTCAATAGAGATTAGACTTCCATGTGAAATCTCCCACTTATTAACGGTAGTTGTTTGCTTGTTTATTTGCTTTATACTAGTAGAGCATGCTTTCAAGGCCAGATTACATTCTGCTGGTTTGGAAACTCTGAACTTGATCATCAGAGGCTGAAAGGGCATTCATGATCTGTGATGAACTCACAGTCTTGAGTCTCTGCACTTTTGCAAATTGAATCCCATTCTCCTTCCTTACCCTTGTTTTAGAAAGACTTTCCGCTTTCCCTGCCATTGGTAGTGGCATCCTTTCCTCACCACCACCATCACCCTCACCACTCCGCCACAACCCAAAACACTCTCAAACAGATAAATATTTAGAAGGGAACATATAAGCCCATTGAGAGGCTGTAACTCAAAGGCTATGGAATGGATGAATCCCTTTATAAAGAGAACCAGCTTTTCAGAAGAGAACAGTCATCCATAATTCACTCTAACTCAAAATAACCTTTCCACAAGTACCCCACCCTGAAAGTTTTAGGCACATCAAGAAGTATATTTCTGTGAACGAATACAATGAAGATGCATTGTCATAACAAAAAAATGCATACTGTCAAAGACATGAGTAAAGAAGGTATTATTCACTGTTAAGTCAGGGGCTTTTGGATTTGTTTTTTATTTTGCCTACTATATTAGGGGCAAGTGAAAGCTGTCTAAACCTGGGGAAGTGATATAGTAAATTATGGCATATTCAGATAGTCAAACATTACATCATCATTCAAAACTGTTTTAATAATAATTCAGAAAATGCCACAAAATAATCTAAGTTATACAAAAGATAAGCTAGACATAGGATTATGTACACACATCATTATCTTACTTATTTTTTAAATGCAGGGATCTACATTGGAAAAAAAATCTAAGTGTCACAAAAGTATTAAGTGGTCATTAGCTTGCAAGAGTTTTGCAGGTAATTTAATTTTCTCTTTTAGAATTTTCAAAAAAAAAATTTAGGGGGGCAAGGCATTAGCACAGTGGGTTAAGCACACATGGCGCAAAGCAAAGACCAGTGTAAGGATTTCGGTTAGAACCCCCGGCTCCTCACCTGTAGGGGAGTTGCTTCATGGGTGGTGAAGCAGGTCTGCAGGTGTCTATCTTTCTCTCCCCTTCTCTGTCTTCCCCTCCTCTCTCCATTTCTCTCTGTCCTACCCAATAACAACATCATCAATGACAACAATAATAATCACCACAACAATAATAAAAAAACAAGGGCAACAAAAGGGAAAAAAAAAATAGCCTCCAGGAGCAATGGATTTGTGGTGCAGGCATGAAGCCCCAGGAATAATAACCCTGGAATCCATTAATTAATTAATTAATTAAAGACAGAAGCCAAAGGGTAGAGAAATTAAAAGCACCAAAGCTTCCTTCAATGTGATTGTAGCTGGGGTTGAAACTGGGTTGAGTGCATGACAATGCAAATCACTACACAACTGAGTTATTTTGCTGAAGCCTAGAATTTTCTAGATTTCCAAATATTCTCATAAAAGGGTATATTATAATTTTAATCAGCATGTAAGAGAAAGGTTTTGTTTTGCATGTCTTTTTTTTTCAAGTTATTTCCAGAATCCCTCTAGATTTCTTTCCTTCCCCTACATCTAACCCCAGTAACACACACACACACACACACACACACACACACACACACACACACACACTGCTCACCTCAGGACCCCTGTAAGGCCTGCCATTGACAATTTCAGGAGACGCATAGAGTGGGCTCCCACAAAACGTTTGCAAGAACTTGTCCTTCTGGTACAGGTTGGAAAGCCCAAAGTCAGCAATCTACAAAGGGAAAAGGCAAGATACCAGGATATTTGTTAGATTTTTTTTTTCTCCTACTCTTTCTTAAAATTTTCAGGTAGAGGGAGAGAGATAAACATTAAACCACCACTCCAGTACTCACTGAGCCTCCCAAGATGCTACCTATGGTGTTTCATGCAGTGCTGGGGCTCAAACCAGGGAGCTGGCATATGGTAAGGGATATATTCTACTGGACACACTATCTCTAAGTTCTTTTGTTAGATTTTTCAAGAGAAGTCAGAAATCAGAACTTTATGTGAAATCTCCTGATTACTAATGTTTTCCATTATTCTGTTTTTAAATATTTATTAAGCAGACAGAGATAGAAATTGAAAGGGAAGGGAGATATAGAGAAGGAAAGAGAAAGAGAGACACTTGCAGCACTGCTTTACCTCTTGTGAAGCTTCTCCCCTACAGATGAGGATCTGGGGCCTGAACCCAGGGCTTTGTGCATGGTAACCCATGAACTCATCCAGGTACACCACCACCTGACCCTGTTTTATTTTTAAAGAAAGGTTAACCACACACACTTACAAAGTCACACCACCTCCACCACTGGCTTCTGCCACTCCCCCAGCTGACTTCCATTTAGGCTTTTCAATAGGCCGAGTAATTCCCATCCATGCCCGGAAAGCAGCCCAGCCGGCCCAGGGGCCCTATTTTGAATGCAATCTCCAGAATAAGCCAGTTTTGTCATAAGTCGGCCCTGAATGAGTGGAATGTCAATGAAAGCACCAGAGGGACCAATGCTTTCAGGAAATACATTCTCGAGGGCTTATACCTCGAGAATGCATTTAATTGCCCCAGATTCCACTTTCTCATCAGAGCCCCTGACTTGCTAGCAGGAAATGGGTTGCAGGTTTTATGAAGTGTGGCCTGTCAGTCAAAGGAGAAACCCTGCTGTCTCCCATGGCAGCAAAGCAGGATGAGAAACGTCCCATCCACCATGTCTTCGTGTTTGGGGACGGGGTGAGCTTCCAAAGACACATGCATGAGAGGGACCCACATTCATGCCTCCAACTCTCCCAGCCTGGACACCCTTGCTCTCCTGGCAATGTGTTCCAGCCCCTTTCTGCCCTCGGACTGATGGCTATCAGGCTCTATAGGCAAAACTGTCATAGCTGCCGACATAAGATTAATAGGAACCCAGATTAGCCCCTGTTCTTGGCAATTGGGTGGAAAAAGCAGCATCCACTGACACATACATACAGGGAGTTCTCAAGTCAGAGCCACCTGAACTTAGGCTTCAGTGCCAGGATGCCATGTTTATGGAAATTCTTACCAACTCTGAGAAGAAATGGCCTCTAGTCAGGAAATGTCTCAGAAGTCTGGGTTTTTACATCTGTGGAATGTCTAGCCTATCCCCACCACCACCAGTGTCAAGGTCTTCACCCAAGTAAAGAGGGTGGGGGGGTAATAATGGTTAATGCAAAAAGATTCTCATGCCTGAGTCTCCACAAAGTCTCAGATTCAATCCCCTGCACCACCATAAGCCAGAGCTGAACATTCCTCTGGTAAAAAAAAAAAAAAAGAGTAAACGATATAAAGAATACAAAAGAGGTTGGAGACATAGCTCACCTGGTAGGGTGCATGCCTTGGCATGCACATGGCTGAAGTATGAGCCCCCCACACACACTATATACAAGCTACTATGGCATCAGAGAAGGCTCCAAGTTCTCGCTCTCTCTCTCTCTCTCTCCCTCCCTCCCTACCTACCTCTTTCCCTCTCTCCCTCCCTCCCTCCCTCTCTCCTTATTCATGTGTCTGTCTCTCTGATTAAAAGAGTCGGCCCTGGAATGACAAAATGGCACGTATGTGAGGCCCTGACTCTACAAACTTTTACTTATTTGTTACCCTATTTAATTTAGGTTATCAGTGGAGCTCAGTTCTGGCACTATGAATTGATCCCTCCTGGTAACACCCCCACCCATTTTATTAGATAACAGAGAGAAACTGAGAGAGGAGGAGACAGGGAGAGAGAAAGACACTTGCAGACCTTCTTCACCACTTGTGAGGTATAACCCCTGCAAATGGAAAGCAGGGGCTGGAATCTAGGTCCCTGGAAATGGTAATGTGTGGATTTAGCTGGTACCACTGCCCAGCCCCACATTTTTGTAAAGGATATCAAGGACTTAAGACAGGAATGAGCACAATCTAATATTATTTGCTTCTCACCTTTAAATCCAAGCAAGTCACTTTATTAATAGTAACTTCATGACACTCAAAAGAGGGTGTCTCCCAACATCAAAAACCCTCAAAAGTGAAGGAAGAAGAAAGCTCTAAGTGAGAGAGATAGTCCTGGAGTTTAAAGCACATTGAACAATAAAAATGAGAAGCCCATTCATTTCTCAAGTCTCCCTCGGCCTTAAGTCAGAAGGTCTCCGCTGGGCACTCATTCGTCTCCAGCAGCTGCATGTTCATCAAAGAGAGAGAGGCCCCAGGCTCACCACTGGTGGCAGAAGCCAGCATCAAACTAGAAAGGATTAACACTGTTGGTTTTCCACCACACTCCATAAAGAGAGCCTGGAGCAATTGCTACCCGCTTCTGAGACTGCACTGTGTGAGGGAATGTAAGGGGTGCAGTGTTCCAGCATCTCTGCATGCAGATCCAGCTACCCACCCACCCTCGAATCAGCATGAAACCTCAGGCACTTTCCTCCTCCAAGCAGCCTCAGAGCTCTTTGGAAGCTTGTTACTGAGAGTCCAGATCCCTGCATGACTCAATGCACTCATGCCACTTGGAATCTGGGTTTCTACTTCTATGCAATGGGGATGATGGTAAAAGCACAAGCTATCTCCAAGGGCTGATAGGAATTGCAAGGGCTGAAAGACAGAAAGTGCTTCCTTCATCTGTGCCAGGCTCAGAAGGAACCTTCAATGTTTGCAGTTGCCACTTAAACCTCTCCAAGTCTGACTTCTTGCAGAGAAAACAGAATGGCAGAAAGCCCCAGCCTGGAATCAGGTTAACTGAGGTGATGGTAACAGCAGCAATCGCAGCAACACTGCTATGTACTGATATGTACTGGTCATTGCTCTGTAAGTACTACATATATGAATCTATTCAACCCTCCCAGGAAGTTACCATCATGCCCATTTTGCACATAAGACATACAGACAGAATTGTCTGGCCTGGGACATAGGGAAAGAGCCCCTTGACCATGAATCTCTACAAAAGGGGAACACCAGTGGTTAGGGAGTAGGTTTTGGGGAGGAACTTTTCAGGTGATAACAACCCATAAAGGAAGACACACTCCACAGCTCCTTTCCAACTGGGGTTTGACTGCTGTGGCTTTGTCCCTTCTGCCAGGCTCCTGAGCTGTCAGAAAGTTAAGGTAGGGGCTGGAATAATGAGCAGAAGTGAAGGCAGCCTTTGCTGACCCAATATCAGAGCTCATCCTGCCTCTCTGGAGAGACTGGAGATGATCCAACAGAGGCAGCTTGGAAAGCATTAATTGGAGAGCAGAGAAAGATGAAAATGTAGGTGCAGACACACACACACACACACACACACACACACAAAAGAACAAATGAGCAAGAAGTTTGTGCATTCACACAATCAAAAGCTGAGAGGCCTCTATCTTGAGCTTCTTGCTTTGTCTTGTTAAGCCTCAGAAGTTTCTAGCTCATCTCAGCTTGGCCATTCAAAGCTTCTTTCAGCTGCTCCTCTTATCCACAGCAGCTTAGTCACCAGGGCCACCAGGCCACCTGCCCTGTGCCCCCCTCTCCTCCCCAGTCCTTTGGAGGGTGGGAGTTGGGGGAGGGACAGAGACCCAGTCCCTGCCTGGCCCCTCAGTGCATTGTCAGGCTCTTTTTATATTTTCCAGGAGCCTTCTCTGGGAATTGTCTGCATTCCGTTCTCCCAGTGAGTGGGCTGGTGGGCCTGGCCCATTTTTATTAATTTACAAATTAATGCTAGGCTAGGCGGCTATTTTCGTAGCTGGTGCAGCTTCCACAGAGGGCGGCATGTGGCGCAGAGAAAGCGCATTGCTCTCATTCTTTCTAGCCTGCAGACTGTGAGTATTTTTAGAAGCCACGCCCTCTGGCACTGGCCAGAGCCAGTGTTTCTAGTGCCAGATGTGCTAAACATCAGGTGAAGAGGAGTAAGCTGCAGGGCTCACACCAAAAACTGCACGGCAGGGGAAGAGTTTCAAGTGTGCAGGCTCTCCACCCTTGAGATGGGAGATGGACCCAAGCTTGGAAAAGCACTCTGGTGCTCAGACTCTGGTGCTCAGAGCTGGTTAAAACGCTGTCATCCCCCGCCCCATGGAGACACAGATGAGATAGGCTTGCTTGAACACAGAGCCCAGCTTGTGGCCATGTGTCTGCCTGCCTCTGTCACAACTGCCTTTCTAAGCGGTAACAGCAAAATGCTGAGTCAGGAAGAGTGCAGGAACGCAGCCGGAAGGCAAATCTACACCAGCTGAAAGCCATCTCCAAAGACCTTGGGAGTGGGTGTGAGATGATGAAAAGAGAACTGGCCTGGAAGTCAAGCATGTGAGTTCTCATTCTGGCTGTCAGGCAGGCAGCTGAGAGCGCTGTACCGCATTTTAGGGAAACAACGGCAAGCGATGGCGTCTATCCTCATTCCCCATGGGCTCTCAGGCTCAGCACCGTGAATTCCAAGGCCAGAATCATGCCCACAGTAGGGGCTGGAGAAGGACTCTCAAGTTTCCATCACTGTTTGTGTTTTTGTCATCACTGAGGCTTCACTGCTCCAGAATGACAAAGAAGCAGAAAGAGAAAGACCACAACACCGAAGCTTCCTCCAGTGCAGTGAAGGCTGGGTTCAAACCTAGGCTATGCACATAGCAAAGTAGTGCACTGTCCAAGTGACCTATTTCACTGGCCCCCTCAAGGATTCTGTAGTCTCTAGGAGTCTCATATCCTATAAGCATTCCTCAAATGAGCAGAAGGAAGGATTCATTAATGCCAGAGACTAGAAGATTTGTTGTTTAGGGGAAAGAGACAGGGGGGGGGGGGAGAGACTGACTTACCTTGAGAAATTTCAAAAATTCTGAAGGTGGCTGGGGACATATCATAATAACTATACAAAAAGTCTTTCATGCCTAAGGCTGAGGTCTCAGGTTCAATCCCCAGTACCACCATAAACCAGAGCTCAGTAGTACTCTGGAGAAATAAAAAAAATAATAAAATATAAATAAAATGAATTTTGGGCAGGGAGATAGCATAATGATTATGCAAAAGACCTTCATGCCTGAGAATCTAAGGCCCTAGGTTTGATTCCCCAGCACCACCATAAGTAAGAGGTGAGCAATGCTCTGGTCTCTCTCTGTATCTTTCTCTGTATATCTTATTAAAATAATTTTTTTAAAAGATTTTAAAGGAAACTCTAAGGAAAAGACAAGAAGAAAGATATGACCAGCTCCTTCCCTTGGATCATGTCACATGTGTCTGCTGTTTCTCTACTTAGTGCACAGGACTCCTGCCTGAAGGGCTTGGTCCTGGGAGCTAGGAGGCCAACCCTGGTCTCAGTGCTTATGCAAACACCCCAGCCTCCAGGCCCCTGCCCCATTGTTCCTAGCACAATTGGTTTTAGAATTCTGACCATTCATCTCTTCCATTGGGGAATGCTATGACTCCATAGGAAGCTATGTGCCTTATCACTTCTGGGACTACATCATGGGACAGAGAGGTCACACTGTGCCACAGAACCTAGTCCCCAAGCCAGAGGCTCACATTCCAGGCCTTGTAAAGGCTATATTTTGTGGTGAGAGCTCTGGGGGCAGGTGGCAGGGAGAATCTGAAGAGAATGCTACAGGGTGGATGATATAAACCCTTAGAACAGGCCCCTCAGACCAGACCCAAATTCTCTGCCTGTGGTCTAGCCACCCCTCTTGGTCACTCACTGCAGCTCAGTTTCTCTCCCTAAGGCCAGGCATTCCAGCAGGTGCCATGGATATGAACAGTCAAGCCCTAAAGGCTTCAACCACAGCATTAGCTAAAGTTCTGGCATTTGTCATTGGCACCCAAGATAGGACACATGGCAGTCACACAGTAACTGCTTTGAAAAGACTCCATGAAAAGGAATGAATGAGAGGTCAGAATATATTGGAAGACCCTAGCAGGAGCAGATAGCATAATGGTTCTGCAAAGAGACTCTCATGCCTAAGGCTCCAAAGTCCCAGGTTCAATGCCCCATACCACCATAAGCCAGAGCTGAGCAGTGCTCTGGTCAAAATTTAAAAAAAAAAAAGTTTTTTGCAAGACCCAGGTTCAAGCCCCAAATCCCACCCGTAGGGGGAGACTTCAGGAGTGATAAAGTAGGCCTGCAGATGTGTCTCTCTCCCTATCTACCAATCGCCTCTTAATTTCTCTCTGTCCTATCAACTGTATGAAAGAAAAAAAAAAAGATAAAGCAAAAACTTAAAAAGAAATGAATGAGCAACCAGTAATCCCCAGAAATATGGGCTAACAGCCCCAGTGAAAACCTGAAAGTAAAGCCATTTACCCAACCCACTAACTACAGTGACCACTGGCTGAGACTCACACCAAAACTCTTAACTAGACTTACAGCCCAGTGCTCAGTCTTTTAAAACAAGCCTGCTGGGATATTTCTCACTCAGTAACACAGTTGAAGATATAGGGTTAAATGATGTCCCCAATGGCAAACAACAATACAGGGTGAAACTGTCTTTTTCTGGTGTCCTTTTTTTTTTTTCTGAAATGAAGACTTGGGGGAAGGTGGGCCTGGAGGGTCTCCAGCATGTGTCATATTCTCAAGCTGCCTCCACAGTCACCATGGAGCTCCCTCACTGCCATCTTTGGTGCTCCCTTGTGTTGTAGGATACCAAACTTGGGCCTCACACAGTAAGGTCTACGCTACTGAGCCATTCCCCAGCCCCAAGGTGAGGTTGGCTAACTCAGGGCTGAGCAGTGGTGGACCCAGGTAGCAAGCACATGTTATAATGGTCAAGGACCCTAGTTCAAGCCCCAAGTCCCCACCTGCAGGGGGAGGCTTCATGAACAGTGAAGCAGGGCTGCAGGTGTCTCTCTCCTTTCTCATCTCCCCCTTCCCTCTCAATTTCTATCTCCACCCAAAATAAATAAATAAATGAAACAGAAATATTAAGAAAGAAAGGGAAATTGTCTAACTCTGCATAGCCAGTGCTCCTGCTAGAACAACTCAGCCATCTGACCAGTACTGGAAGAGACCCTGAGGTTCCACTTCCTGCTCCTGCAGAGAAGGACTTAGACCATCTGTGCCTCTCCTTACCCTCAGGGTTTCACAGAAATAGGTGAGCATAGCGAGTCAGTCTGCAAGAAGCCACGGCTTCCAAGGCTGACAGTGAACAATGGTCACCACCATGATCTGCACACAGAATCCAAATGCCAAAGAAGCTTTGGCCTGCCCAGCAAGGAAACAGTCTCCCAGCAGTGCACCCCTCAACTGAGAGCAACCGGAATAACAAAGTGAACAGTACAAGGCCATTCCCAGGCCCAGTGCAGAGAGCAGGGGTGAGACACTCACATCACCAGAGGCCAGCTAGTGGGAGCCCCCCTGGATACTGGGAGACAAAGGCCATTGCATAATGAGACCCATGCTGCGAGTTCCATTTATTTTGAAGCCATCTTTGCTTACTTTGCAGACATGATCAAAAGGACATGGGGAGCACCCTATAGGAGGCACTTGAGCCCTGCTGGACAGGAGAACTTTGTCCAGTTCCAGTGGCAGCCAGCAATAACACCCCCCCACCACCATCACACACATGGAAACCCAGTTACATGGGGGGTGAGGAGATTGGGGAAGAGTTAGAGGAAGGGTGGGAAGTAAGAAAAATAGGAGACAGGGCAGGTGGTGGTGCACCTGGTTGAGCACACACTTAAACCATGTATAAAGATCCAGGTTCAGGGGCTGAGCAGTGGCACACTGAGTTACACATAGTACAAAGCACAAGGACCTGTGCAGGGGTCCTGGTTTGAGCCCCCAGTTCCCCACCTTGATGGGGGGGTCACTTCACAAGTGGTGAAGCAGGTCTGCAGATGTCTATCTCTCTCCCTATCTTCCCTTCCCCTTTCAATTTCTCTTTTGTCCTATCAAAATAATAATAATAATAATAATAACAACAATAATAATAACCACAAGAGCATGGAGCATGGAGCCCCAGTAATAACCCTGGAGGCAAAAAAAAAAAAGATCCAGGTTCAATCCCCAGTTCCCCCACCTCACGAGTGGTAGAGCAGTGCTGCAGGTCTCTCTCTGTCTCTGTTTATCTCCCCCTCTCCTCTTGATTTCTGTCTCTATCCAATAAGTAAGTGAATAAAAAAGAAAACTTGCCAAAAACTAAAAAGGAAAATAGGAGACCTGGGCTGGGCTGGGCTGGGCTGGGCTGGGCTGGGCTGGGCTGGGCTGGGCATGACAGAAAGTGGCCAGGGAACAAGGTCCAATTAAAAAAAAAATTCAGAGCCCTGTAAGGCAAACAAAGCACTGGTGGTTTGAACTTGACTCACCCCTGATTCCACTGCCAACCACTGTGCTACTTCAAACTAAACAAAGTGACTGAGCCTCTCTGTGCCTCAGTTTCCCCTTCAAGGAAACGATGCAGGTAGCGTCAAGTGCATGTCTTGCCAGATTGCTTTGAAGACTGGATGGCAGCACTGGGACACACGCAGGCTATGTGCAACTGTTATACGTGTCAGTGGTGATGAATGGAGACCATAAGCTTCATGAGATTAGGGCTGCATCCCAGTCACCCCCGTTACCCCAGCCTGAAGAACAACATCGGGCATGTGGTAGGAGGTACACATGTGCCTGCTGGATTTCACTGCTGGAAGCAAACTGTCCTGCCTGCCCCCACCCCCAACCAGAGAGGAGAGCAGCCTCCCTGGTTAGTTTCCAGGCTGCAGCTTCCCACAGGCCTGTAACCCCCACCGCAATGCATATCAATCAAGGTGACAAGAGCTTTACCTTAATGTTGCAGTTGTCATCCAGCAGTATATTTTCCAGCTTCAAGTCTCGGTGGACCACGCCGTTCTGAAAAGAGAAGGCAGGCGAGGGATTGAATGGGAGCGGCTGGGAGGAGGAAGGGGAAGGAGGGTGGTGAGCACAGGGAAATGTTTGACAGATGAAAAAGACACGCCAGCCCCGGTGGTCTTCCCCTCCAACCTGGGGGCTGCTCACTGTCATAGAGCTGCTGCCCCTGCTGCTCCCCACTCTGTCCTAAGAAGGGGGGACAGGAGAGCATTAGTCACTTGCTGTGTGGTTCAGGGAAAAATGACTGGAATCCATTCTCCCCCAGAGCCTGTAAAACAGCAGGGGGATTCTTTGTGGGAATGTAATTCCACTGTGTGAAAGCAATCCAGTTGCAGACAATGTCTGTCTGTGATGTGATTCCCAGGGAAGAAGCTGATTTCTGTACTGGGGACTCAGAACATTGTGGGGTTATGGCCCCTGCTTGTCTGTCTGTCTGTTCGTCTGCCTGCCTCTCCATCACTGGGTAGGGGCCTGGCTCAACTTCTCCTGTCCTAGGATGCTAATCCACACATGTCGTGAATATCATCACACAGCTGTCCCAGACTACTTCCTAAGCAGCTGAGATGGAAGGTTCTGGAGCCGCTCTCTGATTGGCAGGACTCAACACAGCGGGGAGGAGGAGGGGCAGTGAGAGTGGGGAAAGTAAAGGGGACCACAGCCACTGGCTGAGCAAAGCAGGTTGCTGTTTATTGTACTGGGTGACTTTTCCATCTGGGCAGGGTGGAGAACTGAACTGCAACCACATCACTGAAAGGCAGAAGGAGTTTCTGATAGGCTATAGGGTTCAATTCTTGCCAGCTGTGACAGGTGCAGGGTTCAAATCTTTCTAAAAAAAAAAAAAAAAAAAACTCAAAGAGTTTATAAGGGGTTAGCCCCAGGAAGAGAAGTAAAACTGAAAAGCATTAGTTATTTGGGACCAGGTGGATGACTAGCAGGGAGTAGTTTTTTTAATACCCTTCAGCTTAATTGGACACTTGCAATAGAAGCTGTTCTTTTAAGCAAATCACCTGGTCTTTCATTCAAGACTTTTTTTGTTGTTGTTGTTAAGAGCCTGCTTGTTCACAGTGAGTGCTTAACTGTTTATTTTCCACTCCCCTTAGACAGTTCCTCATAGCTCCAAAACACTGGCTGGAGAGACAGAAATGAGTATTTCTTCTCCTTTTTCAAACCCAGGATTTGAAGGATGAAAAGACAGGGAACACTAGATATCTAGTTTTGTTGAGTCTTCAATGCATTACTGCATTCCTGGTTTTCTTCATAAGAGAAAGTGAGTCTTACAAAGTCCTATTCACACAAAATCTGAGTATTCACACACTGTAAACCATGAGAATATGGTCTGTGGTTCTTTATGGTGATGTCTGATCATAATGTACAAAATCCTCTGTGATCTGAATAAGTGCCTTTGAGTCAGCCAAGAGAAGCCAAATAATGTTCGCCTGGGTCAAGGGTTTTAGATTTGAATAATTTCTTAATAAAAATCTAATAATTGCCAGAGCTGTTCTCAGTTAAGCAGATTACTTAACAAACCAGCAGGACCCAGGATGCAACAACTTAGATGAAGAAACTGGCTCTACTTTGGCTGCCAGGGGCTTTAAGTCTGCTGTCTTCAGACCAAATAATTGTTGCAGGTCTCACAGTTTGGGGAATAAAGTTTGAATGGGATGGGGATCACAGCTACAGTGACTGGTGACAACAGTGATAAATGATTTGGAATTATCTGTGTACTTTCTTCTCTAGAGACCAAAGGCAGCTAACTCGCATATTGTATTGTATTGTATTGTATTGTATTGTATTGTATTGTATTGTATTGTATTGTATTGTATTGTATTGTATTGTATTGTATTGTATTGTATTGTATTATTAGTGATTTAGTAATGATTAACAAGATTGTAAGATAACAGGGATATAATTCCACATATTCCCACCACCAGATCAATGTGTCCCATCCCCTCCATTGGAAGCTTCCCTATTCTTTATCCTTCTGGGAGTATGGACCGAAGTTCTTCATGAGGTGCAGAAGGTAGAAGGTCTGGCTTCTGTAATTGCTTCTCTGTTGGACATGGACATTGGCAGGTTGATCCATACCCCCAGCCTTAAGCTGGTTGTTTTATGAGGTTACCCATTAGGCATGTTGCAATGAAAATACATGCATGATAAAATAACCATGTATGTAGGTCACATACATGTATATACCTATCTATGCAAGGTTCAGAGAAAGGGTAAGAACCTAGGACCTAGAATTCCACTTCTGGAATTTTTCTCAAGTAAAGTATTCAAATGACAGGAGAAGGCCAATAAAGAAGTTGATAACTATTTGTGATGACCATAAATCACAACCAGCTGAAATGTCCAACCACCACAATAGTCACAGAAGATTTTTAATAATAGAAAATGTTTTGATTAAAATACAAGGTTAAAAAAAAAAAAACACAGACTACATGCAGTATGGTACTCCAGGTTGGGTTCTGGGAGAGAGAAAGGTCACTGGTGGAGAAACTGGTGAAGCCAAAATGAAATCTGGAATTTCATTAATAGGGCGTATGAATGCTGGCCTCTCAGCATTGACAAATGTACTCCAACCAGGCTGATGAAATAGCTCACTGGACAGTGGGATACTTTGCCATATACATGACCCAGGTTTAAGCCTGAATCCTACCCCACTGAAGAAAGTATTGGTGCTGTGGTCTCTTTCACCCTCTCTCTCTGCCTCTCTGGAAAAAAAAAAATTATATTCTGGTTCATGTAAGATGTTAACATTAGGGTGTACATAGAGACACATAGGAAGTCTCTCATTACAGTCATGAGACAGCAGTTTTCAGACATTTTTTTAACATAAAAAAGTTTAGGGAGTTGGGCAGTAGTGCAGCAGGTTAAACACAGGTGGCACAAAGCACAAGGACCAGTGTAAGGATCCCAGTTTGTGCCCCCGGCTCCCCACCTGCAGGGGAGTCACTTCACAAGCAGTGAAGTAGGTCTGCAGGTGTCTATCTTTCTCTCCCACTCTGTCTTCTCCTCCTCTCTCCATTTCTCTCTGTCCTATCCAACAATGACAACATCAATAACAACAACAATAATAACTACAACAAGGGCAACAAAAGGGAATAAATAAATAAATAAATATTTAAAAAACAGAAATTAAAAAAAAAATTTAAAAGTTTAAGTGGGGGCCAGGAGATAGCACACAGGACTTAGACAGGACAGGTTCCAGGTTCAATCCCTGGCACCAACAATAGCCCAAGCTGAGCAGTACTCTGAAGAAAAAAGGAAGGAAGGAAGGGAGAAATGGAGGGAAAAAAGAAAAGTTTAAATGAAAATGAAATGAAATGTTAGGAAGATTGGAAGGGAACAAAGAATGCCGATGCAGCTGGTGATGTCCTGCTTTCTACACGTTCATGGCAATGAACGGATGCCATTGTAACCATGTGGAAAGAGCCCAGCGGGCCCTAGAAGCCACCTGTGGCCATACCTTGTGACAGTAGTGCACAGCAGAGACGATCTGCCGGAAGAAGTGTCTGGTCTCCCGCTCACTGAGTCTGCGCCGCTCACTGATGTAATCGTACAGCTCCCCTTTGCTGGCGTACTCCATGATGATCACAATCTTATCCTTGTTCTCAAACACTGTAGGGGGGAGAGCACACACAGACACCCTGTTTATCCAACCCGCTCACTCAGGCCAACAAGAGATGGTGGAGATGTCACTCGGCAGGGGACCGACAGAGCCCAGTCAAGATGCAAGTGTCACGAGGAGGACATGAGTCAGTTTTGCAGCCAGGGGGGACAATGACAGCACTGCTTTGTGTTGTGCTTTTGGGGAACCTGCCCCCTTCCTCAAAGAGACCCTCTCCTACTAGAATCACTCCCCTATAGACAAAAGAACAGGAAATAATGAACACAACCACCACTTACTAACCATTTGGTTTTAACTTACTATTATCTATGTATTTTTGAAGGGACAGAAAAATTGAGAGGGGATAGGAGATAGAGATATACCTGCAGACCTGCTTCAGCATTTTTGTTACACAGTTCTACGGAATGAACTCAGTACTTCACACAAGCACAACCCCACTGAATAATGACCCCAGCCCAACTTTCTATGCTTCTTTCTCTTTCTTTCTTTCTTTCTTCCTTTCTTCCTTTCCTTCCTTCCTTACCTTATTTTTTGAAAGAAAAAGAGGGAGAGATGGAGCTAGGGATATAGCATAATGGTTCTGCAAAAGACTTTCATGCCCGAGGCTCTGAGGCCCTAGGTTCAATCCCCAGCAACACTAGAAGCCAGAGCTGAGCAGTGCTCTGGTCTCTATTTTTCTAGCTGTTATCTCTCTCATTCAAAAATAAATAAAATATTTTTAAAAGAGGGAGACAAAGCAAGAGTGAGACGAGAGACATCACAGCACTACCCCACCATCCACGGAACTCCCTGGCACCATCCAGGATCAAATAGTTTTGGGGATAAGTGGTGCTAGGGCTTAAGCTCACATAAGGTGTGCACACTACCAGGTTAGCTACCTCCCAACTTCACCTTCAAACCATTTGATAAGGATCAGTCAGCAGGATCGACAAGCTACTTCAACCCCCAAATAGGTTGCTGATCAGTCAGTCGCCTCTTTGCTCAAAGTCATTCCACATTTATCCTCAAAATAAAACCCAAAGTTCAGGATGGGGCTCACCAGGCAGGTACTCAGTGATCTGGGGACATTTGACTATTACACATCTCAGGTGACACTCTGCTGGAATATAAGTAGCGATAGGTCTAGTCTATTCACTGAGTCTCCCCTGCTCTCTCAGAACACTGGTCAGCATATATGGTGGTGGTGGTAGTACATGTGTTTGGGGTGTGTCCAGTAAATCTATTAGGCTGTTGGAAAAACCATGACATATTTTTCTCTCTGTTCTTCTATACAAAAATGTGTCATGACTTTTCCAACAGCTTAGTATTACTGAGTAGACTCAAAAGCTTCCTAAGTACATCCTGGGCCATTACAGTAAAAAAATCACAGATTACTAAGCACTGCTAAAAGAGAGCCTGACACTCTTTAGCAGTGACTACTCAACTGGGGAGATGCCCATGGAGTGTTGGGGGAGACCAGGAAGGACAAGCTCTCAGGCCACTCTCAAGTTACCTGTTTCAGGATCTGGGTTTTCGTGTAAGATGTTTTGAGTGGTCTAGGGAGTCAGCCTCGTGATTATGGGCAAAGACTTTTTCATGTCTGAGACTCTAAGGTCCCAGGTTCAATCCCTGGCACCTCAAGAGAGCAGCAAAGAGAACTCCATGGGTAGTAGACTGGTGCTTTGCTGTACTGTTGATGGTCTGACTGGCTGGCTGGCAGCTCCCCTTCCTCTGAAGGACCATCCTCTAGGCTCAGACACTGAGAAGAAGGAGTTTTGGATCTGTTTCACAATTGCTGTGTGACTCCAAGGGAGCAGCTTTTCCTCTCTGGGCCTGTGTCAACTATAGAGTGTGGGTGAGATCTGTAAGCTGTTGGAGGAGTTACTGATGTTGAGCACAAGGTGTTGAGCACAAGGTTACTGATGCTTAGCACAAGGTCTATACCTTCCTACGATATACACTCATGATGCTGGCATTATTGTTGGCAGTGGTAGTATTGGACCCCAGAGCCTACCACTGAGGCAGGCAGGCAGACAGACACACACGCATGCAAGCACAGACAGCACACAGCTGCGCTGGAAGCTGCCCAGGCCCAACCCTCCCCCCTTCCTCCCACACCTTGTCACTGGCTGCTAGAATCTCAGGCCCCTCCATTTCCTCTGTGGCTCCTTCAAGTCCAGCCAAACCTCTCTGATAAAACCAAAGGGGGAGAAAGAGGGCAGGGAAGGGGGAAAGGAGAACTGCCAAATAAAGTTGGCTGCTCCGGCGCCTGCTGGCCTTGGGGTGCCCTGTCACTTTGGCTTCTGCCAGGGACTGACCACAGCCTGCTGCAAGCTGCTCATGAACAATGAACATGGGCTTCAAGAATGATCCAGGGACAGGCCCTAAAGAGAGCAAGTGGAGCTTTCTGAATTTATGAAAGATTGAAGGAACAATAGAGAGATAGCTCAGAGAGTAGAGTGCACTGTATGTGAGTGAGGCCCTAGGTTGGATTCCTGACATCTCACCACACCCTGGTCAGCACCAAAGCAACTTCATGAATGATGGAATGGTGCTTTGGTGTCTTTATCCTCCCCCTCTTATCTCCCTATCTCTGTCTCTGTTATTATATAAAATAAAAGCAAATCAAGCAGGGGTGGCTGCCTGGTGGTGCTGTGTATGTGTGGTCCTCACTTCATCACCTGGCACCACTTACAAAATAAAAACAAAATAAATTTGTTATAGGAAGTCTGCCGGTTATCCAGATGAGAGAACTGTCCAAGGGGCCAGACCTGGCTCCAGGACAGAAAAGTCTCCACGCCCAAAAGCACAGTCAAGGCCCCGGCTGTCACTCCAGGGCAGCTAAAGGCAAGCAGCATGTCTACCTTTGGAGCATAAGGGACTCATCAAGAAGGCTGCTTGGTGGGCTGGGGAGACAGCAAAATGGTTATGCAAACAGATTCTCAGGCCTGAGGCACTGAGGTCCCAGGTTCAGTCCCCCATACCACCACAAGTTAGAACTGAGCAGTGCTCTGGTAAAAAAGGAAAAAAAAAAAAAAAAAAAAAAACCCAGAAGTAAAAATTTTAGAAAGGAAATCTACTTCCTGGTGTATATGGAGCTTCTTGTGCCCTTTCTACTACCAGCAGCATTCCTGAAGACCTACTATGTGCAGGCACCGTGCCAACAAACACTGGCATGAATTCAGTCCTAGGAGTAACCTTCCACAGATTGGGAAACTTGGGAACTTGGCAGATGACTACCCACAAAGTCATTAAGAAGCATGTTTAATATCTGCATGGCTGCAGGCTACACTTTCCATGCCCTGAGCTCCATACCATTACACACCACAGTAGCCTCTCCAAGCCTCAGTTTCCCCACTCAGTCAATAATAATCCCCTGACACAGTGTGCTGCAGGGTCACACATCCTCAGCACAGTGCCTCGGCCAGTGCTCACTCAGTGGAAGTCACCTCAGAATTTGTCCATCACCCTCTTAGGAAGCCTGGTCAACACAAAACCCTGTGACTTTTTCCCTTCCCTGCCAGCATCCAATTGTTCTTTGAAATATGCTGTGGCTGCTGCAGAGTCACGGGACTTTCAAGCAAGAAGAAACTCTAGAGATGAACTCCTGTTTTGCCAGAAGCTCCAGGGTTGTGATGGCTGAAAGCAAAACCTTGGGAATTCACCTGAATTCCTGCACCACTGGCCCAAGTCCCCTAACCTAGAGATAGGTCCCACTTACTGGAGCAGTGAGGTGACAGCAACCTCTCTGCCATTCTTCTGGCAAAAAGGGCTGCCTCCCTTAGGCACTTTGACAGCAGGTTATTTATAAGCCCAGAAATCTTGTCTGTGTTTATGTTATTAGTCACTAAGCAAAAGCAAAAGCTTATTTTCCACCAGTTGGGAAGGGTTTCCTTTCTGAAAAGAAAAAGGAAAAAAAAAAAAAAGAAGAAGAAAGCCTGTCTTTTGGCCAGACAGCTTTGCCCAGAAGCCTGGTGGCTCCAGAATGGTCAGGAAAAATCTGGCCCTTGACATGCCAGGCCTACCAGGAAAGCTCCATCCCTGAATAGAAACTGAGTTCAGCCTGAGTCAGCCAGCAGGCAGGGCCAGGTCCATGTGCGGCAGAGCTGAGCTCCACTGGAGCCACACACATTCTAAAGTACTCACTGTGGGGACGTGGGGACAGCACCAGGGATATTAAAACGAGTCTTTACCAGGGTAAGAAAAGAAAGAAAGGCCGGGGAGATAGCTGGCTCAGAGGTAGAGCATGGCACGTGCACGCCTGAGGCCTGGGTTCAATTCCCTGTACTGCCAGAAGCCAGAGTTGAGTGGTTCTCTGGTCTCTCTCATAAATAAATAAAAGAAAGTAAACATGGGCCAGGCAGAAAAGGGAGTGTAAGAACAGAAATAGAAGCACCAAATGCAGACTCACCAGGAGTTGGCAGATGTCTGGGATCTGGGACAAGAGAAGAAAGAGGCAGTGCTTGGTGAAGCACAGGGAGCTTTGCAGGCTCCTAGGCCACTTCAAACAATGCCAAGGGTGAGAAAAGACAGATCAAAGGCCAAGGTAGCATCCAGGGCTCTGGACCTCTAGAACAATCCGTGGCTCACTTTGTCCCCAAGGTCTTCCTAGACACTTCTCTCTCCTTCCTCATCTCTAATAACAAGAGTTAACATTTACTGAACCATTGCTGTGTGTTACAAATTGTCACATTAGCTCCTACCAACCATATAAATGAATATTAATGTCCCTACTCTGTAAATATGGAGCCAGCTCTCAGGCAGGCAAACAACTCAGCCAGTACCCACAAGCTTCCCTGTGTCTTCTTTCTGTAACTAACCATCTCCCAGAGGACACATATAAGCCAATGTCACAAATGTGATCAACTAAAGGATTTATCTTCAGGAACACCAATTTTGAATTTTCTAAGAATGGAATCATACTATGCAAGTACATCCTTTGGGGTCTGGCTATTTGTCTCAACATTGTGCTTAGGAGAATAATCCATGTGATCACAGACTGCTCCCCCAGATGCTCTGGAGAACTCCACTGTGTGGATGTGCCATGGCTTAGCTGTCAGTCCATCCTGCAGTTGATTGGCAACTGCATTGTTTCTGTGTGAGAGTCATTATGAATAATGCTGTTGTGAAGAGTCTTGAGCATGTTCTCAATGTTCTTCTGTGTGTTTCGATGCTCTTCTATTGGGCAGAGAGCTAGTAAGAATTTGACCCCAAGTGTGTGTGGTCCCAAATGTGTATGTTCTTAACACAACTCTCCACCATCCTCCTCCATCGGGTTTACTCAATAAAGAAACTCAACTCCATCATTAAAAAGAACTAACATCCTAGGGCCAGAAAGATGGCTTAGCAGGTAGAGCACAAGCCTTGCATGCATAAGGTCCTGGGTTCAATCCTTGGTATCAAATATGAGAGTGGCGCTCAGGTCTCTCTGTGTGTCTGTGTATCTGTCTCTGTTTCTCTCTCTCTCCTCTCTCATTAAGTAATTTTAAAAAGAAAAAACCAATACCACTACCTTTTCTAAAAATGCTCTTTAGTCAGCCCATCTAAAGTATCTATCTGAGCATTTTGCTATGTGCAAAAGGGGCTATAAACACAATACAGTCTTTTTTCTTCAAGCAGTGTTGCAGTTGAGTACAACAGTTCTTACAAGATGAAATCAAGTAGGAGCTAGTGTAATATAGATGATAAGTACCTAGATGATCAGAGAGAAAGATCTGGTGAGGTCTTTGGAACAAACTAGAAAAGATTCCTAGAGAAGCAAACATGGAACTGAACCATCAAAAACAACTTAAGAGCTGATTTTTTTTTTTTACCATTGTTTGGGCATATCCAAAATATCCAAACTCTCATTTTTCTTCTACTGTTCACAGCAAGGCCTTCTTCCCAGACACGCTAACTTGAATTATTTCTCTTATTTTCTGTTTATTTTCCATTTCAAGGGAGAATGGAGAGGGGTTGCTATAGTAGCAGCTACTTCTCCAAGTTAACGCTGAATTTCATCAGATGTTCAGTTTGACAGTCCAGTTCTGCCTTCTGATTGTCTGGCTTCCACAGGCACACTAATTACTCAGCCCCTAACGATTCCCTCCTGCTGCCCTCGGGGTTAGTAACATAACTTAAGAAAATGTGTATTGTGAAAACAATGCTCTGGCCTGGGAGAAAGAAACCCTCATGAGTGAGGAGGTCTTGGGATTGGTAACCACCCAGTGAACATTTTGGAAGCAAGTGTGTGAGGCCATTTAGAAAGAAAATGCACTCTGGAAGGGAGTGGATGGAAATCAATATGCAGGGTGCTCTGTGGAAGACAGGTTGTTTAATATATATATATATATATATATATATATATATATGGAGGCTATGTTTCTGTTCAAGAGAGGAAGACTGGTATGTTGGCTTTATGCAGGAAGGACACAGGCCTGGGGTGGACCAGTCAGAATTCTCTTCATGCCTTTGCTGTCTTTGCTATCAACCCCATCTCCTAAATTATTAGTTCCAGGATGCTGCAGTTCATTGCTGGAAGAGCCTCCTCTCCCCTGTGGCAGCATTTTTACTACTTTCCTAAAAACCACTCCACTCCACATGGGTGCTCTCTTATTAAATGCCAGTAGGCTTTTTATAAAGAGTAATTGCTCACTTCAGAATGGAGGACTGGAGAGATAGTGTAGTGGTTATGCAAAAAAGATTTTCAGGGGCCAGGTGGTGTTGCACCTGGTTGAGCGCATTCGTTACAATGCTCAAGGACCCGGGTTCGAGCCCCAGTCCCCACCTTCAGGGGAAATGCTTTGCAAGTGGTGAAGCAGTATTGCAGGTGTCTCTCTGTCTCTCCCTCCCTATCATCCCCTTTCCTCTCGATTTCTGGCTGTCTCTATCCAGTAAATAAAATAAAGATAATAAAAAAATATTTTTTTTAAAGATTTTCATGCCTTGGTCACCATACGTCCCAGGTTCAATCCCTAGCACCACCAGAAGCCAAAACTTAGAAGTTCTTTGGTTAACATGAAAAAGAAAAGAAAGAAAAAATATATGAAACAAAGTCATCTTTCATTTGTAAGACTTTGCTGCCACCTGGAATGCAGGAATCAATCTTGAGGGATAGGTGGTAGGGCACCTGGTTGAGCACACAAGAGCCAGGATTCTTGTCTCTTGATCCCTGCCTTTAGGGGGCAGGGAAGATTCTCTCCAACTCTATCTCCTCCTCCCCTCTCAGTTTCTCTCTGTACTATCAAATGAAAGAAATAAAAAGGAGAGAAATGGCTACAAGGAGCAGTGGATTCATCATGCAGGCACCAAGTCCCAACAGTAACACTGCTGGCAATAATAAAAAAGATTCAGTCCTCAAGACCTTCCCTTCTGGAGCTCAGTTGCAAACAGTTTACACGTCTGCAGCTTCACAAACTGCAATTCTGAGCAGAAGGCCCAGCGTAGTGAAAGTGAGCAGCGTACTTAGCTGGGTGGGCAGTTCTCCCACAATGAAGGAGTCAGTCGGCCCTGAGGCAATGTGTTTCCTGGTTTGGACAATGCCAGGCTCTTTAATGCACTCATTGTCTTCTCTTAAACCCAAACCCCTTTCTGGCTAGTGTGCCCAAAGAGAACCACAGTCAACAAGGCCACCCACAACCACCAGTGGGTCTACAGAAGAAAGAACAAATGGTAAAAAAAAAAAAAAAAAAAAAAAAAAAGCTTGTGAGCCACCTTGGGAAGATGGACTACAGGAGGATCACCAAGAAGCATCTGTTCCTGCTAAGCTCCTCAGTGGATGGGAGAGGACCAACATTAAACCCTAGAAAACTTGGTCAGGACAAAGGGAGAAGTGGCCTGACAGAACCAATCCAGGACACTATGTTGGAATGGCCATGGGAATCCATCCACCTTCTAAAACCACCCCTGGGGTATTTGCATAGAGCAGACAGAATTCTCACTGAAGAGGCCTCTGAGATGCCAGAGGCCTTCCTAATACGCAAAGCAGATGGCCCAGGTAAGCAGAGAGCATCCCAGTGAGATTCAGAAGAATCTCTAGGAAAAACCAACAGGATTCCAGTTGAGCTTCCAAGGGCCAGGTGGTGGTGCACCTGGAGAGCACACACACTCAGTAGAGCACAAAGATCCAGGTTCAAGACCTGTCTACACTTGCAGGGGGCAGAAGTGAGGAAGTTTCGCAAATGTGGAACAATGTTACAGGTTAGACTGACTCTCTCTCTGTCTATCTATCTATCTCTCCCTCCTTCCCTGTCTCCTTTTCTATCTCTCTGTCTTTCACCCTCTGTCAAAAAAGGGGGGGAAAAACCAACAAAACATGGACACTGGGAAATTGTGCAGGCACTGAGCCCCAGAAATAACCCAGTGACAAAAAAAAAAATTTTTAAAAGAAAGGAAAGAGAAATGAGTTTCTAGTACAAGTGTATATTATTCAGGCACTAGGAAATACTGCATTCCAGGAAGCCCAGGAGGGTGAGGCAGGACAGCGCAGGAGCAACCTTCATGTTCAGTTATTTGATTTCTAATCTCCAGCCTGAGAGAAAAACCGCTTAGGTGTAATCAAAAGAAAACAATGAAAATAATACACTTGAAGCATCCAATAGCACAGCTATATACAAGATACTGGATACTGTACAGCAAACCATAACAAAAGGACTTTTCAAAGTTAACCCAATTACCAAATAATGTGATGATAACATTAACTATCGATTGTCTTTTTGAACCCTAAGACAGCAGGAACCTCACATCTCCACTATGGAGCCCCTACTTCCCCCAGTCCTGGAACCCTTGGATAGGGCCCACTTTCCCATATGTGTCTCCCAATCCATACCAAATAATATTGCATCCACCGATCACAACCTAACCAACGCAACGATTGCCACCTCAACATGCTTCACCTCAGACTGTGTCCAGAGACTTCACGTGTGGAATGACAACCCTTCAGCTTCATTACTCGGGTGAGACCTTTCCTTTTATAGTACACTCTAATTTCATCTCAGGTGGTTCACCTTCTAACAAAGTCCCATAACCTAGATATACACCAGTTTCTGTGAGAGAGAGCTTATGTTCACACATATCCATAAACTACTGTAAAATATATACCTGAAAGCAGAAGTACACTAGAGTTTGCAGTGAGTACCCCCCTAACACTTCCTCTCCACTATTCCAAGCTTGGGATCCATGATTGCTCAACAATTTGTTTGGCTTCGTATGTTAACTCTCTTTTCAATCACCAGGTTCCAGATGCCACCAGGATGCTGGCCAGGCTTCCCTGGATTGAAGACCCCACCAATATGTCCTGGAGCTCAGCTTCCCCAGAGACACACCTTACTAGGGAAAGAGAGAGGCAGACTGGGAGTATGGACCGACCAGTCAACGCCCCTGTTCAGCGGGGAAGCAATTACAGAAGCCAGACCTTCTACCTTCTGCAACCCTCAATGACCCTGGGTCCATGCTCCCAGAGGGCTAGAGAATGGGAAAGCTATCATGGGAGGGGGTGGGTTAAGGAGATTGGGTGGTGGGAATTGTGTGGAGTTGTACCCCTCCTACCTTATGATTTTGTTCGTTAATCCTTTCTTAAATAAAAAATTAAAAAAAAAAATAATAATACACTTGAGGGTCAAACAGCTAACTTAATAGGAAACTCATTAGAAATGTGGCTGGATAGACTCAGGGCCAAAGAATTGGCCTGTGTGCCTCCAGTGTTGTGTTATTAACAGAAGGTGGGGTGGGCATCCTGATCAGCTACTGGGTGTTGTTAAAAGGCTCAGCAATTTACCATGAGTTCAAAAGAGAAAACTGGAGCACAATGCAGCCAAGTTCAACAAGCTGTTTCAAGGGCCTCTGAACCCCTGATGAAGGCAGCAACCAAACAGCCAAGTGAGCAAACTCAAGCCAAATGGTGGCCCTCACTGTTTGCTGCTGATACTCCATCTTCCCTGACGGCAAAGGACCAGACAAGAGTCTCCAGCAGAGCCCATTTCCTCATGATTCGGGGAATAAGTCCATGTTTCTGCAGGTGGATTAAATCCAAATCCTGTGATCTGGGAGATGGTGCAGTAGATAAAGTACTGGACTCTCAAGCATAAGGTCCTGAGTTCAATTCCTGGCAGCACATGTACCCGAGTGATGTCTGGTTCTTTCTCTCTCTCCTCCTATCTTTCTCATGAATAAATATCATATTTTTAAAAATTTGAATTTGAACTTTAAATTCAAATCCCTGGGTTCACTGCCCACTCTCAGTAATACTTACAAGCTCTCCATGAGATTCCACCCGGCCTTCTTTGCCTGAGAAACCCTGATCTGGGAGATCTATTGTCAAGCTTCTCTGCTAGCATCTTCCAAGCGATAGTTTCTAATCCAGCCAGAGAAGACTTCTCAGGTCTCTAAACATCACCATCAAGAACAATCAATTCATTGAATAATTTCATTCATTATCCCACTTACTCCTCACAGTCTTATTTAGAAACTAGGTTGAGGGGGCTATGCAGTGGTGTACCCAGTAGGATGCATATGGTACCATGCACAAGAACTAGGGTTCAAGCTCCTGATCCTTCCTCACAAGGGTGAAGTATTACAGTGGTGGAGCAATGCTGTTTAAGTTCATGTGTTTCAGCTCTCTAGCTTCCTTATATGAGTAAAACTGTAGATTCTCAGAAGTCTTCTCCTAGGCAGTATATTTAATATAGATTTATTATATACTTATATAAAATACAATGTATTTAATATGTTATTAAGAGGGCACATCCTTAGCAGCTCTGGAAGTCACACACTTACCAATGAAGACACATTGGTCGGCCTATTTGTGTCTTGCTAGGTTAGAAAAATGTTTTGGGGGCCAGGTGGTGGCATACCCAGTTGCACAGATGTATTATAATGTGCAAGGACCGGGGCTCAAGTCCCTGGTGAAGCACTGCTGTAGGTGTCTTCTTTCTCCCTCTCTATCTTCCCTACTTCTCTCTCAATTTCTCTCTGTCTCTACCCAGTAAATAATAAATTAATTTTAAAAAGACTATTTCAAAGGAGATCACAGCTAACAAGCAACAAATGTACATCCCATTTTATCTCAGAAAGTCCGGACCACCCTTATCTATGATGGGAGGTGTGATGAAAAGGTGGACCGTCCTAACATGTCACCTTGCTAAGAGATAATAGAGAAATGCAATCTCCTAGGGCCAGGATGCAAGATTTCCAGAAACAAAATACCAGGGCATGAAAGCAAAAGCCCAGGCAGAATCTCCACAACTCCCCCCCACACCTTTTTGCTGCCACCAGATGGGGTGTGAAGGCAAGGCTCAGGGTGCAGAGAGGTGGTCAGACTGGGTCTGGGGCTTACAAAGGGGAAATGGGGGTGGGTGCAGGGGTGGAGGGATAATGTGCCTTTGATGTTTGAATTCCTGAAATCAGAAACTCAGGCCAAAGTTTTTTTGTTTTTTTTTTTTATCTCTTCCATCCTAAGGGACCAAGTTGAAAGCTCTGGCTGGCACTTCCTTTTCAGCTGCTCTTCCCAGACTGTCAGTGGCCTCCCTGCTGAGAGAGCAGGTGGCAGTGCTTTTGACTGGAAACAGGGGTCCATCCTGAGATGGTGCCAGAGATTTTGCTCTTCCTCACTTATTAGGTTACCTTTTGTTTCACACGCCCGCCAAAGTGTATTTCTTTCTTTTATTTACTTAGCATCAGAAGCCAGTTACAATGTGCATTGACAAATTTGAAGGTTAATCACCTTCACTCCTCAGGGTCAACAGGAGAGCAACCCCAGGGTTTGGTGAACCAGTTGAAAGGAATGTTCTTCGGGATTTGCTAGGAGGGAGCAATCATTCCTGGAAGCCACTAATTTTATGAGCCTGAGAGGATGGGGACAAAATTATAAATCACCTACATTTTCATGCTCTAGTGTTTAGAAAACACTTGACCTCTGAGTAGACTGGGTTTCTTCCTGAGATGCATGCAGAACTATTTCCTGTCATACCCACAGAGCTCTCCCATATATCTAAAGCAGCAAATTCTGAGAAGGTCGTGAATTCTGCCAGGAGTCTAGGACCATGTTTGTCCCCAACACTCCAGATGACCTGGTTAGGGTTAGAACTGGCTTCAGGATATTGTCAATTGGACTCAATGTGCAAATCTACCAGTCATGAGTTGATGTAATTTTGCAAAAATGTACTTAGCCTTTAAGTGGAATGTTCCTTCCCATGAATTAGTTAACAGTTTGAACTTCATGGCTATGAGGATTCAATGAGACATGCACACATCCATGCACGCATACTTCAAAAACTCAGCAACTCCTGGCTAGCATTAGTATTCATTATTTTATTTTATTTTTTACCAGAGCACTGCTCATCTCTGGCATACGGTGGTACCGGGGATTGAACCTATGACTTTGGAGCCTCAGGCATGAGACTCTCTTTGCATAATCATTATGCTGTCTCCTCATATTCACTCTTTTAAAAGTGTAGTTTTTTAAAATTTCCCTTCTCTCCTTAAAACTAGTGTTTTGCCCCTGTCCTTGGTATTAAATGCACAGTCCCTCCATTATCCACTATGGTCAAGAGCTGGCCCTCTGTAGCCCCAGTCACTCCTTCCAGCACAGGCTGCCTCCCGCCTCAGAGCATCTGCACAGGCTGTTCCTTCTGCCTAGAATGCCAAGGGCTTCAAGAGTCTTCCTTCTCCCCCACCCAGATCTCAGGTCAAAACCACTTATTTGTTCACTCATCTACTTGCTGAATGCCAGCCCGTCAAGACCAGAACTTGTCTTGTTCCCCCTTGTATTCCAGGACATGGCACAGTTACCTCTTTGTTTGTTTGTTTGTTTGTTTGTTTGTTTTTTTAATATTATTGTCTCTTAGAAATGGTACTGAATCACCTGTTAATGCAATCCAAAATGGTTCATGAAAGCCCAAAGCTCCCAGACAAGACAGGGTTTTTTAAGTCGTTGCCATTTCTGTTCTTGGTACAATTGCTGCTTCTGGTGGTATGTAATGGTGGTGGTGGTGGAGAGAGAGGGAGAGAGACAGAAGACACGCACACAGGTTAATGGGGAGGGTGGAGAAGGTCCTGAATCTGAGAGGTAAGTTGTAGAGCCAGCAAAACAAGAGTCTGGAGCTCTGTGTCAGGGGCACCAGCTAGCAGTGATGCCCAGTGCTATGAGCTGAAAACTGGGCCTTCTCACTTGAAATTCCTATGTTGAAATTCTAAATACAGCACCTCAGAATGTGACTGCAGTTGGAGCTAGGTTTTAGAGAAGTAATCAAGTTTAAAATGAGGTTTATTTTGTTTTGTTGCCACCAGAGTATTACTGCAGTTCAGTGCCTGCACTACTCCACCATTCACCAGTGGCCTTTTTCACTTTCTTTTTTGAGAGAGAGAGAAGCAGGGACCCTTACAGTGCTGTTCTACTACTCATTAAGCGTCCCCCCTGCAGGTGGGGGCCAGGCACTTGAATCCAGGTCCTCAAATATAGGAACACGTAAACTCTGCCAGGTGAGCCACCACCCAGTAGAAGATGTGATGACACAAGAAGAGATAGCCTTCCACAAGCCAAGGAAGGAAGCCTTAAGTCTAGAAAGCAAGTCCACATCCTAGACTGTAAGGATCTTGGAATCCAAGATAATATGAGACCAAAGACTCCTATAAGGACCCCAGCCCATGGTACTTGTTTATGGCAGCCCAGACTGACAGGCCCAGCAGATTATTAACCTTCTGGTGTCTTAAGAGTTTCCCAAACTGCAAAACTCCTGGTGTGCCCTCCTCATAGGCTTGTAGAAAAGGTCAAGTAGAAGTAGGCTTTTTTTTTTTTTTTTGGGGGGGGGGGCTTTGCATAATCTACAGAGTTCCACAGATAACATCAGCATGTCCAACTTCACTCTCAGACCAGAGTGCTGGGATGCTGGATAATGAAGCAGAATAAGTCCTGGGACCTGGGGCTAGAGGGGTAGGAGCTGGGGCAGTGCCCTGGCACCCTCCCACTCATCATTCCCTGTGGAGGAAGGGTGCTACCCTCCTCCACTGCGCTTCAGAGAATGTGGGAGAAACAGAACTTGCGTGGGAGAAGGGAAAGAGAACAGAATAGAAACCAGAGAGCTCTAAGAAATGAAAAGAAAAAGAGACCAAAAAAAAAAAGCCATAATTAAGTCCCTGAGAGTGTTTTTGGATATAATCAATACCTTTTCCTTGCATGGTAATCTGCCAAGTAGTAGGGCTGGTTTATGTTTGTTCATTTTGTTTTGTTTTAATCCCTTTGAGAGTCTGATGGAAGTTCTGAGCTCTGTCCCTAGAAAAATATAACGTAAATACTTAAAACATTAAGTATCAGCATAGCTCGATCCAGCAATGACAGAAGGGTTCTATATCTGCAAATGTTCAAAATGACAACAGCCAGTCATTGTGTCCTAGAACTGTGGCCAGTGCAATTGAGGAACTGAATTTTTGATCATTTCACTTAATTTCAAGTTAAATACCCATGCTTGTCCAGTGTATTTGATAATATTGATAATATTGTTAGGTGTTACTCCAGGCAATCATAAATCGTTTATGGTTCCCCCCTGAAATGCCCTTGTCAATGGATTCCACATTAAGAGCCAGTAATGATTATACTATCTTCATAATAATTATCTTTTGAGAGGATTACTAGCATATATGTCATATCATCTATCAAGAAGCCTATGTAAGAGGCAGACCAGTTATACTCCCTTTTATAAGTGCTACCACTAAGGCAGTAGAAGGGTCACCATCTTGCCCAAAATCTCACATATAGGCTATGACAGGGGACTAGGACTTAAACCCAAGACTGTCTGATATGAGAACACAAGCTCTTTTTTTGAGGTGTTTTTTATTGTTTTATCAAAGGATGGCTATACTCTGGTTTCTGGTGGTGCTGGGGATTGAACCTGGAACCTTGTATCTCAGACACAAAGGTCTTTCTGCATAACCATTATGCTATCTTCCCAGTCTCTGAGGTTTTCTGAATTGAAACCTAAGATCTTAGTTGAGGCCTTGATGGACACTAATCACTTAAAGTATTTTTTTCATGCTTGGGGTCATCATTAAACAAATAAGCAAAAGTTTCTCTTAAGATCTCCACCAAGGCTAGGACTAAGGCCAACTTGACCAGATAAGGGGCTATTCTTCCATGAAGGGTACTTTATGGGCTTTCCTTGGGTCAAGGGACAGATTCTTCTTCCCCATCAGCCTGGATGTTCCCCAATCCTGTGATGCTAGTGAAGACATCAAGCTTCTCCAGCCACAAACTACCTCCTCCCAAAAACAAAGCCTGGGTATCTGGAAGCTGAGAAGACACTCTCTGCAGTTCCTATGAAGAAATTCTAGCTCTAGATTGAGAAATCCCAAACACAGAGAGTTGAGCCCACACCTGTCAATACCACACAGCTCATCCTTCACGACTGTTTTCAGGTTCCTGTGGTAACTGAGACACATGGAATTTAACTGGATTTAATAGAGCTCACCCTCATTTTGCATTTTGTGTTTCTGCTCACTTCTACCTTCTAGAAACTTCTCTCAGGGTTTGGGTGGTAGCGCAGCAGGTTAAGCGCACATGGCGCAAAGCGCAAGGACTGGCTTAAGGATCCTGGTTCAAGCCCCCGGCTCCCCACCTGCAGTGGGGTGGCTTCACAAGTGGTGAAGCAGGTCTACAGGTGTCTTTCTCTCCCCCTCTCTGTCTTCCCGTCCTCTCTCCATTTCTGTCTGTCCTATCCAACAACAATGACATCAATAACAACAACAACAACAATAATAACCACAACAATGATAAAGCAACAAGGGAAACAAAAGGGGGAAAAAATAGCCTCCAGGAGCAGTGGATTCGTGAGTGGTGCAGGCACTGAGCCGCCCAGTGATAAGCCTGGAGGCAAAAAAGCAAAGACAAAAACAGAAACAAAAAACTTCTCTCATCTACCAGGCATACTGAGATTTGTTTTTATCAACCTGGAATTCTACATGCACCAATTCTTCCTCCAAAGAACTTCTTTGAGTTCTTCTGCATCTCCATGAGAACCTCTTTCTTTTTTCAGTAGCAACAGAGAAGGCAGAGGAGCAGATGAGAGAGGGAATGAATGAAAGAGATCACAGTTCTGAGGCTTCCTTCAGTGTGGCAGGGCTGAGCTCAAACCTGAGTCACACACATGGCAAAGCAGCACACTACCCAAGTAAGCTAGAAACTTCCAATCTCCAGGCCTCCATGATCGTAGGACAAGCTGCTTACATATCTATATAATGCTTTTTCTATCACACCTTCTACTGCTTGAGTGTGGGATCTATAGCATATTCCTCTTTAAATTTCTCACTGCAGTTAACAAGAAGCATATACTCAGTGGAACAGTGATTCCCAAACCTGCAAAATACCAACTGCTGGGCCCCCCTCTGAACTCATGACCCAGCAGAAACTAGGCAAGGCCTGAGACTCTGCATTTGTGATATTCTGTGATATGTTTAACAAGAGTGTGCACTTTGGGAATCACTGCAAAAAAATATCTGTGAAATCAATAAGTGACTGAAATGGTGACATTTCCCTTGAAAACCTCTATCTTCCCAAGGAATCCAAAAACTGAACATTAAAAAAATTCAAGATGAAAAATGTCATCAATATGTACTTCTAAGTAAGGAGTAAAAATAGAAACAGAGGAAAAGAGAATGACAATAAGGGAAAAAGGAAAGAAAAAGAAGCAGAAAATCAGAAGAAGGGAAGTTCTAAATATCAGAAATTTTTTATGGTAAAATCTGGTTTCCTCCTAGCCCTTACTGTATAACTTAATGTGATCATACCAGAAATTAAAAATACATTCATTTTGAGAGTTGGGCAGTAGCGCAGTGGGTTAAGCGCAGGTAGCACAAAGCACAAGAACCAGCATAAGGATCCTGGTTCAAGCCCCCGACTCCCCACCTGCAGGGGGGGTCACTTCACAGGTGGTGAATCAGGTGTGCAGGTGTCTGTCTTTCTCTCCCCCTCTGTCTTCCCCTCCTTTCCCCATTCCTCTCTGTCCTATCCAAGGACATCAATAACAACAATAATAACTACAACAATAAAACAACAAGGGCAACAAAAGGGAATAAATAAATAAATATTTAAAAATATATTCATTTTTTCGGCCTCATCCATACATCAAACAAGCAAGCTGGTGAAACAGTATGACTCAGTAAATTCAAGGCTAGGAATTTTTCATAAGAAAATAATCAGTAGTGGATGTAAAAATAATTCAGGAGAGTCACTAAAACCCTGTTTAAACAACCGAAAACGTGAAACAATTCACATGTTTAACAACAACAACAACAAATTTTTGATTCACTAAATTATGGTATGGCCATAAATGGTATACTACAAGGTTTTTAGTGTCCTTATAGAGGAATATTCATTAACATTAGAACAGATGCATGAAACAATGAAAAAAACTGAAGCTTAAGAGCATCATAGATAGTATGATCTAACTTTGGATTAAAAACCACATGCAATCAAAGACATAGATAAAAATAGAGATATAGAATAGAGTTATTTCTCAAACTGGAAATTAGAGCTGAAACTGCTTTTTTAATTTTAACACTGGTATTCTGATCATCTCTACAACAAACATCTATTGTTTGTTCAAATCTGTCTCAGAATCTATTAATATGTGTGTATGCATTTCTCTCTATTTCTCTACATAATGGCCCAGAGTTGAACTATGAACTTTTTTCTTTTATCCCACCAGGATTATCACTGGGGTTTGGTGCCTGTATGAAGATTCCATGGTTCCCAGTGGCCTTCCCCTCTCCCTTTTACTATTATTTTTTTCCTTTCTTTCTATTTGGAATATAGACAGAAATAGAGAGCAACACTGCCTCACCACTCATGAAGCTTCTCCCCTTCAAATGGGGATGGGGGCTTGAACCCACGTGTTTATGCTTGGTAGCATGTATACTTTACTGGGTGTACCAGTATCATGATCATTTTCAATTTCCTACTCACCCTGCCATCCTGCAAATACCAAATGCAACTTGGATTTCATTTTCTTTCTCCCTAATTCCTGGCCCCACCCACTAAAATGAATTCCTCAAAGAGCCTCACTTTGAGTACCAGATGCTAGAGCTTCAGCTGTGGACAATGATATTTACCATGTCTCTCCACTGTTACTTGGTCATCCAGCAAACCACCATGTTTCTGAAACCAGCACAGTTTCACATGCTGGCTTTCAAGAAGGAGGGTTGCCTAGCAACCACCCAGGAATAGGGAAGAAGGCAGCTGCCAGAGCTATTTTATGACCCAACTCTGGCTGTGTTCTGTGTGTCTGGTTGCATTCAAGGTAACCAAATCAAGAGACAACACCCGGCTATTTGCATCATGAGGAAAAATACTTGGATCCTAGCCAGATAGGCAATTACCTAAAAATCTTGGCAGGTCCCATGATATGAGAAATGGTAACTGATATGAGATAGGGAAAAAAAAAATCACTGACCTTCATAAATACTGATGATATGAGGATGGCTGAGGGATGACATGATCTCAATCTCTCGTCTGATGTGAACCATGTCTTGTTCATCCTTAATTTTGTCCTTACGGATGGATTTTATAGCGACCTATAAAGTCAGGAAATGAAATGTTACTCGGGAGAACTAAACAGATGCAAATCAGCCATTGGGGGGGGCTTGGAAAATAAATACAGATGTTCCTCATTGGCAAAACCAGCAATAACCAAAACAAACCTTCGAAATACCCCCGCCACAGCTTTCACTTATAGCAAAAACATCCTTCTCCCAGCAACAGAAAACATTAGGTTTTCAACAGCCTGGGGTTGAGGAGGTGTTTTTGTTGCTGTTGTTGTTTTCTTTTCACAAAGCAGAGACTGCTTAACAAGGCTAGATTCATTTGCCTTAGGAATCCTGATCCTTTGAAAGACAACGAGAGAGGGAGGAGGAGAGGTTGGCTTACAGAGTACTTGTGATGTAACCTGGCTAAGTGAAATTAGCATCTTTTCTGTGTAGATACTGTACTGATGCAGGAAAGCTCTATCATGTGGGCCTATCTGCAGCCTCCAACCTCGGGCTTTAAAACACCATCCAGCCAGGGCTCTGCTTATGCAATTGCTCTGAAGACAGATTCTTCCCAAAGCCTTCTTCTTGCCCAAGGCACCTTCAAAACCACTTGATATGACTCCCCACTCCCACCCCTGCCAAAAAAAAAAAAAAAAAATACTTCACTAGAGAAAATGCATGGTAAAACACAGGGAGGGATAGTTAAGACCCCCTGTCCAGCCCTGCTTAGTTGATTCCAAAAGTTACATCCACGCCAATGTTGCCTGCAAAATTAGACTAGAGCATTGTCATGGCCCAGGCCCAGGCCCAGGCTCAGGCCCAGGCCCAGAGCTGTGACTCAGAGAAGCACTCCAATAAACAGGCATTAAATGACAACAGCAATCTAATAAGGAGAAATACATCTGCTTGCGGGTTCCACTTTGTTCACCAAAGTTGATTTGGTAATTTAATCATGTGCCTTTGGGATGGGGGAGGGTTTGTATGTACCCAAGAAAAGAACATCCTTTTTGTCAGCATTCCTCTCTTTTTCCCCACCCCACTCCCTCCCTTACCCTCCACCCCCCCCCAGCTAAATCATTACTGTTGTGAGTAAAACCAGGCCAGACCAGCCTTAGCAGGAATGCCCTGGCTTCTATGAACATTCACAAATTCCCGGACTCACACCTGGTCCCCAACAAAGATTAAATGTGAAAACATTTCTACAACAGGATCAGAGGCCGGGGTGGGGGGTGCATGCCAGACCAAGGTAAGGCTCTGCATTTGATCTCAACACTACCTGAGACCATGGACAGAACCATGGTCAGTACCAGTGGAACTCCATGGTGGATGATAGAGTAGTACTTTGATGTCTCTCCTCTCCTCTCTCATCTTCCAAACAGAACAAAAAAAGTGGGTCAGGTAAACTCCCCTCCCCCAGTAGTGTCATGCATACCCAAGACCTTCATTTCATTCCACATATAAAGATTAACTTAATCAAATATGATCAGGCCATCTATGACTCTACAAGCATTGGAAAGCTATTATTACTACCTATTATTACCTATTATTACTACCTATTATTACTACCTTTGTCCTCTATTCCTTAATGTGACTAACAGATCCCTGCATTTCTCCTTTACAGAACCTTCCCCAGTTGCAGTGAGATCAGTATTTGTGTTGTCACTTGACCACAGGATGCTGGGCATCTTATTCAGGGCTTTATCTCCAGCACTTAACACTGGGTTTGGCACATAGCAGGCCTGAGAAAACATCTGTGTGGGCAAGGGGGGAGGGCAGGTAAACAGAAAGGGAAGAAGGGAAATTGGAGGGAGGGGTTGATGGTATCAGGTGATAAGAGACCAGGCAGAAACAGTGGTACTGAGACATTAAAAAAAAAAACTTTTTAAATTTAATTTAATTTAAAAAGGAGAACTACTGGGGCTGGGTGGTGGCACACCTGGTGGCACACCTGAGCGTACATGTTACAATGCGTAAGAATCCAGGTTCTACCCCCCAGTGCCCACCTGCAGGGGAAAACTTTGTGAGTGGTGAAGCAGTGCTGCAAGTGTCTCTCTCTTTCCATCTCTATCTCCCCCTACCTTATTGATTTCTAGCTGTCTCTATCCAATAAATAAAAGATAATAATAAAAAAAATTAAGAACTACTCCTGGACAGAAACTGTAAGATGATGCCTTACGACTTTCTTTGAGGGGCCAGGCAGTGGTACACTCTGTTAAGTACACTCTGTTAAGTGTACACATTATCATGCACAAGTGCACAAGGATCTGGGTCCCAGGCCCCACTCCCTTCCTGTAGGGAGGATGCTTCACAAGCAGTGAAGTAAGTCTATAGGTATCTCTCTCCCTCTTTGCCTCCCCCTTCCCTCTCAATTTCTGTGTCTATCCACAATTTAAAAAATAATTATTTTAAAAAGACTACATTTAAAAAAATACTTTTTTTTGACATCCTACCCACACAGGCCACCAAGGCATGGAACATGCAGATATGAAACACAGGAGAGCAGTGGTAAACCCAGGGGTGTGTGGGTGTATGTGTGTGGGTATGTGGGAGTGTGTGGGTGTGTGTAGGGGGACCAGCATGCCTCCCCCCCAGCTGGTGGCAGACTATGCATCCAAAGGCCCCTTGCCCCCAAGCATTCTGCCAGGTTCAGAGCTACCAAAGGCCCTCACAGCAGCCCCATTCCCTATGTGGCCAGACAAAGCTCTCCCTCCCACCCACTCCCACCCCCATGCTTACGTCAAATGGAAAGCTGTGACTGGGAGGCTTTCTTTTATCAGAGCATTTTATGTCCCTACTTAAAAACCTGCCATCCTCCAAGCCTGTTCTTGGAGGGAGCAGACAGTGAACACACACAGACTGGGGAGGATGTGGGTGGCTATTGGACCATGTCCTGCATTCCTCCGAGAACTAAAGATGGGCCCAGGGCAGAAGCCACCCCTTTGATTGAGTAGCAGGCTGAACTTGGCCCCAAGGAGAGCCTGTCGTCAAGTGGCAATGGGCATACATTCTTGACCACCCAGGGTCAGGGGAGGATAGCAGCATTTGGAGGGAGGGGAAGGTGTACTCAGTTATCAATTCCCACCACTAGCATGGAGCAGGAAGCTGACAGTCCCACGGTGCATTTGCCAGGATGCTGCTCCCAGCCCAGTGTGAAAAGGCGAGTGCCCACATTCTAGGTAAAACCTTGGCCGACACTGAGGAAACGAAAAGGGCTCCATAAATGTTAATAATCGTAGAAGCTGTCCTTCCACAAAAGCTTCCCTTTCTTCCTCCCATGAATCTTCTATTGAGCATGGAAAAGAGGACTCATTCTGTCCCAGGTTCCAAGATGCAGTGTGGGAAGTCAAACGTGAGGGATCACTAAGAACTCTGCCAGTGCCCAGGCAGAAGGGCAGACGCTGGGCCCAGCTCTCAAGGGCAGCAAGGTGGCTTAGCCAAGGTCACAGAGCGGCTAATGGTAAATCTCAGAGACAACGGCAGCAGCTACATAAGAGCAGGCGTTCACTATATGGCCTTGTGCTAAGTGCTTTCCAGATCTTTGCATCCTTCTCATCACTCAAGCTTCAGCATCTGCCACCCCCTTAGGAAGATCCTAACTGCTTCCCCCCTGCTGATAAGGCCACTCCTGGCCACCCACCTCTCTGGCCATATATCCCCCATCTTATCTTCACACCATCTGAGAGTATCTCCCTTCTTCCTCCTGCTACATATTTGACCTATGAGTGCATCCTGCTCTGGGCCTGTTTTTATGGGACCCAGAGAGCTAAGAATAATCTTCACATATTTTTCAAAGAGTTGTTGAAAGAGAGCTCTAAATGTAGTTCCTATAGTACAGAGTCTACTTCCTGAGGTGATGACTAGCCTGAATGCAGAGCACTTGTCCAAGGCTAAGTCACGGCTGAAACTACTCCTTGCTTTTGTGATCAGGTAACTTCTCTGTGCTCCAGTTTCCTCATCCTGTCACGTGGGGAAATAATGGTACTGGTTTCATATATCTCTTGGGAATTAAATGTTAGGTGCCTAGATTGTGCCTGGCCCAGGAAAAGTACTCAATAAATGTCAGTCCTGTTTAACCTAAAAACATGCCCCTAAGGGACATGAGATGGCTCACCTGGTAGAGCACTAGTTTCACCAAGCAAGAGGCTCTGGGTTCCATCCTAGACATCATATAGGAGTAGCAAGGACAGCACCAAGGGAAGCCCTATGGATGGTGAAGTAGTGCCATGGTATCTTCTTCCAGTGAACGATTTCTCCTTTATTTTGAAGAAGCATCAAAACTGCCTGCTCTGTAGCCTGCAGGGTGTACTTTTCAACAAAAGCTAGGCAACTGAGGAGTTGGGCAGGCTTGCCAGGGGCTCAAACTTTTGCTGGCTGGGGACCTGGAGGAATCCATACTTGACAGGTCTCAGTTTCCTCCCCTGATAAATGGGCTGAGCCAGCCCTACTTCTTGGACTGTTGGAAGGAGGGGATATGACACAAAAACAGCACTGAACATGGTAGTAGGTGTCTGCTGAAGGTCTGTGAAGGAGACCTATCAAGAGTGATGCAGGGCTGGGGAGGCAGCATAGTGGTTCTGTAAGACTTTCGTGCCTGAGGCTCCAAGGTCCCCAGTTCAATCTTCAGCACCACCATAAGCCAGAGTTGAGCAGTGCTCTGGTAAAAACTAATAATATAAATAAATAAATAAATAAATAAATAAATAAATAAATAAATGCAGGAGCAGCAGGAGAGACAGCATAATGATTATGCAAAAGACTTTCATGTCTGAGGCTCTGAAATCCCAAGTTAAATCCCTCACATCACCAATAAAGTAGAGCTGAGCAGTAAAAAAAAAAAAAAAAAAAAAGGGGGGAGTTAGAATTTAGGCTCAGACAGGTCAGGTCCTGATAGGAGGGATAATAAACAGGGAGATAAATCAGTAGATAAAGCACCAAACTTGCATGTGTGGAGGCCAGGTTCAATGCCCTGCACCAGAGCAGTATTCCAATATCTCAGAAGATAACTAATGGGGGGGGGGGGTCTAGGCAGTGACACTCCTGGTTGAGTCATGTACAAGGACCTGGGTTCAAGCCCCTGCTCCCCACCTGCAGGAGGGAAGCTTCACAGTGAAGCAGTGCTGCAGGTGTCTCTCTCCCTATCTCCCATCCCCCCCCATTTCTTTTTATCCTATCAAATAACAGAAAGAAAAAGAAAGTGGGGGGGGAAAGGCCACTTGGAATGGCAGATTAGTTCTTCAGACACCAACCCCCTAGTGATAACCCTAGTGACAGTAAAAAAAATAATAATAATAAATCAGTAAGTGATAAATAAATACAAAGAAATTGTTCTTTAAAGGTAACTTTAAGATAAGATGAACAGGGGGGTCAGGCGGTAGTACAGCGACTTAAGCTCACATGGCACAAAGTGCAAGGACCACGTAAGGATCCTGGTTCGAGCCCCCGGTTCCCCACCTGCAGGGGAGTCGCTTCACAGGCGGTGAAACAGATCTGCAGGTGTCTATCTTTCTCTCCCCCTCTCTGTCTTCCCCTCCTCTCTCCATTTCTCTCTGTCCTATCCAACAACAAATGACAGCAACAACAACAATAACTACAACAAGGCTACAACAACAAGGGCAACAAAAGGGGGGAAAATGGCCTCCAGGAGCAGTGGATTCATGGTGCAGGCACTGAACCCCAGCAATAACCCTGGAGGAAAAAAAAAAAAAGATAAGATGAACAGAAAAGACTTAGAGGACCCCGAGGGTCTCCTATGACCAAGGTGATGGCCCCTCAATGCAGATGAAGTTTCCTGGTGTCCTATGGCAGCCCAGGGGGCAGTGGGGGACAGAGCAGTGGGGAAGGAAGGTAGTCACATATGGCTTTAGGATCACTAAGTAGAACAAGTTGGCCTTCTAATCCTGTCAACAGCAGCTGGCAGTGTCCCTGCCATTCACAAGGTGTGAGCTCACCCTAGCTACGCTCCAGGAGCTGGTGGGACTGACTCACAGGCAGCCCTGGGGATCTCCACTTACCCAGGGCCCTGACCTTGTCTAGTTGGTAGACAGAGATTGGGCCATACAGGTTCAAAGCCCCCCAGGGCCACCAGTAGCTGTCAGGAATTTTGTTTTTGTTTTTCCTGGGTTATTGCTGGGACTTGGTACTGGCACTATGAATCCACTGCTCCTGGTGGACTTTTTAGTTTTTGTATAGGACAGAGAGAAATTGAGGGGGGGAGTAGAGAGGGAGAAAGACAGATACCTACAGACCTACTTCACCACTCATGAAGCATCCCCCATCCAGGTGGGGAGCGGGGGTGGGGGGGAGGGTGGCACGAACCTGGATCATTGCATGGGTTCTTTCGCTTAACCTTCCAGCCCCTCAGGCAGTCTTTCCAGAAAGGCTGTGCTCACAGGCTAGGCAGTGGCATATTCAGTGGAGTGCACACATTATCATGATCAAGGACCTGGGTTCAAGATAGCTGATGATGCCAAAAGCTGGCATTTTCAGGCCCAGGGTTTGAGCTTCTGCACCACATATGCTCTGGCCTCCCTCTTTTCTCTCTCCACTCCCTTCCTCTCTCTCTCATAGTGTGTGTGTGTGTGTGTGTGTGTGTGTGTGTGTGTGTGTGTGTGTGTGTGTGTGTGTGTGTGCCACCAGGATTATTGCTGGGGCTCAGTGCCAGCACTATGAATCCACCTGTCCCAGCAGCCATTTTTCCTTTTCCCTCTCTCTCTCTCTCTCTCTCTCTCTCTCAATCTATCTATCTGGGGGAGTCTCAGAAAAAAGATTTGAGCCTGAGTGGATTTTGGGACAGCTCAGATCAAAGGGCCAATGGTGGTGATTGACAGGAGTCATTCACTATAGAGCAGAGCTCTTCCTTACCCATGTCGTACTCCCTGGCATGGGGCACCCCTCCCCAGAGCCTGTTGATCTAACTCTTGGCTTCCAACCTGCTTCTGTCTATAAAAACATCCATGTTGTAACAACATGAAGCAACAGGTCAGAGAAGAAGAAGCCCGGGGCCCTGCGGCAAGGCTGGCTTTGGTCCCTGTGGGGCCGCCTGCATTGTGTCTGTCCTGAGTTGGCCAGGCTCCTCATGGAGAGTTAGGGGGATAGGGAGGGGTCATTTAACTCACTGCGGGGGGTTGGGGGGTGGAGCTCGGGCTTCAGGCTGGCCTGTGTGCATCCCCACCCTGACTGGTGGGCACAGCCTTTCTATTTATTTATTTATTTATTTATTTTTATTGCCACTAGGGTAATCACTGGGGCCCAGATGCCTGCACTACAAACCCACTACTACGCATAGCCATTTTTTCCTTACTATTTTATTTGATAGGATAGAGAGAAATCGAGAAGGGAAGGGGAGGGAGAGAGGAGAAATGCCTGTGGACCTGCTTTACCACTCTTAAAGCTCTCCCCTATAGGTAAGGAATGAGGGCTGGAACCCAGGTCCTTGCACATGGTAATTTGTACACTCAGTTGGGTGCACCACCACCCAGCTCAGTATAAATATATTTTTCAAAGTGAGCAATAGTTAGCACACCACTTAAGATCCTTTGACCTGATGGGAAAACTTAATGAGACAGGGAAGGCCCCAGATCCGTTGAACTGGGGTGAGGGGACCAGGTGGCATCAGCCTCATTCACGAGCTGCTCCAGTGATTTTTCTGTGTCCTGGTGGTTCAGAAGAGCCATCCTGAGCCAAAGGGTCATGGCCATAGGGCACCTATTGTTCCGGAACTGAACTACTCCCATGCAGTAGCAGGGGTATTAAACATCAGCTGATGAATGAAAAATGAATGAGCTGTCCAGCTATCCAGAAAGGAATTGCAAACAAGCTGCTCCTTGGGGCATTCTGGTGACCCGAATTAATTTTGCCCTGCAAAGTGGGGGGCCTGTTCCCAGCAGACACTCAGCTGGTCCTGGCCTGAAGGGAGGGGGGGGCAAGGCCACAGGAGCTGGGTTATCTCCTGCCCTGCCTGGGAAGCTCCCTTGGGCTCCCACACCTTCTACAAATCAATACATCCCAAGGGGGTGGGGGAGAATGAGCCTTGGTGCCCTCAAACCTGCCTGCTCAGTTGAAAAGGATCTGGCTGGGGTTGTGAGGCTTCTCTTCCCTGGATCCTCTGAAATGTTCTTCCAGCTCTGCTTTAGTAAACTCCCCCTGAATGAAAAGGCCACAGGATCACAAGGACCCTAACACAAGCAACACCAGAGTCCTGGAAACAGTGAGCAGGCAAGGCCGATCAGCAGGAGTGGCCAAGCAGCTGTTTCTTTTTGGACTTGCATTTCCCCAAAAACCAAATGAAGACCTCCTGCAGAACTAAGTGCGACTATTTGTCTTTGAGGTTTTACAGTTGTCCCGGCAGGAAGAGACAGGGCTAGACCAGAGAGGGCTGAGGTTACTTACAAGTTGGACAGCCTCAACTAGTAGCATCTGATCACAGATGCTGTTTATAATACAGTGTGAAGAAGCTGAGGGTTATGCAACTTTTATTCATCAGCCTCCGAGGCCAACAGGGTCCTCCTCCTGGCCAGGGCTGCAGAGTCCCACAGTGGAACATTGACTTTGATATCCACTAAGGCCCCTTGGTCCTGGTGGCCCTCTGCACAAAAAGGGTCTCAGCCAAGCACATCACAGGCTCTGTTTCCTCATCTGCAAATGAGGGTGGTAAGAGTGCCAGCCCTCCAGGGAGACGGGGCAAAGGCAGAGCACAGGTTGCATGAGTGAGGTTCCGGATTCGATTCCTTGCACACCATGTGCCAGAGTTGAGTGGTCCTCTGGTGTTTTTCTCTCTCATAAATAAGTAAGTCTTTTTTTTTTAATTTCTTTACTGGGGAATTAATGGTTTATAGTTGACAGTAAGATACAATAGTTTGTACATGCATAACATTTCCCAGTTTTCCACATAACAATTCAACCTCCATTAGGTCCTTTTCTGCCATCATGATCCAGGACCTGAACCCTCCCCCCCCCCACCCCAGAGTCTTTTACTTTGGTGCAGTACACCAAAATAAGTCATATATATACACATATATATATATTTTTTTTTTTGATATACCAGAGACATTAAGAGGGGAGTTGGAGTAAGAGAGAGAGACACCTGCTTCTCTGCTTGTGAAGCATCCCCTCACAGGTGGGAAGTGGGAGCTCGAACCTGGGTCCTTGCACATGTGAATGTGTGCTCTCAACCAGATGTACCACTGCCCAGCCTCCTAAATAAGCCTTTTTTATTATTTATTTTCCCTTTTGTTGCCCTTGTTGATTTTCCTTTATTATTGTAGTTGTTGTTGTTGATGATGATGTTATCATTGTTAGATAGGACAGAGAGAAATGGAGAGAGGAGGGGAAGACAGAGAGAGGGAGAGAAAGACACCTGCAGACTTGCTTCATCACCTGTGAAGTGACTCCTCTGCAGGTGGGGAGCCGAGGGCTTGAAACTGGATCCTTATGCTGGTCCTTGCACTTTGTGCCGCGTGCGCTTAAGCCGCTGTGCTACCACCCGACTCCCTAAGTTTTTTTAAGGCATGTCAACTCCATGAGATTGCTGGAAGCTATAGGAAATAAAAGACCCGCAATCACTATGGAGAGTGATGAGCCCAGCCATCACCTGCAGATGCCAGAGCAACAGACACCGCCAGATGTCCTAAGCCATCATGCTCGGTTTACAGATGAGAAAACTAGGGAAGTTAAAGGCACTGGCCCAGGATGGGAGATAATATGCCCCAAGTAGAGCACATCCTTTACCCTGTGTGAGGAGCCAGGTTCAAACTCCTGGTGCTGCATAGCAGCACCACGTACAACACCAAAAAACATTGTAGGAGGGGAGTTGGGCAGTAGGTAGAGCAGCAGGTTAAGCACAGGTGGTGCAAAGCGCAATGTGTCTTTTTCTCCCCTCTCTGTCTTCCCCTCCTCTCTCCATTTCTCTCTGTCCTATCCAACAATGATGATATCAATAACAACAATAATAATAACTACAATAACAATAAAAAACAAGGGCAACAAAAGGGGGAAAATTTTAAAAAAACATCATAGGAAAGGTGGAACAGTGCTGCAATGCCTCGCCTTCCCTCTGTGTCTCTCTTTGTCTCTCACCCTTTATCTAGAGGAAAGGGGGAACATAGCCACGGGGGACAAGTAGACTGAGGCAGGCAGGGAGACACAGCAATAACAGCTCCACTGGACCCAAAAATAAAGTTCAGGTGCATGGTAGTCAAGATAATGTTAGTACTGGCCAAGGAATCATAATCAAACACCTAGCCTCTGGGCTGAAATCACCATAAAGAGGTTTAATGTTTACAAGTGAGGCAGGTCTCAGCAGGAAAGTCCCCAGAGCTACTGCATTATTAATAGCAGGAGCAAGAGAGTGACAGAGACCTCTGTGCAGGTTGGCAGATGGTGACATGCTTCACAACAGGACACAGCATTTTATCTTCACCTAATGCCTTTGGTTTCCCCCACACAGACACACTGGGGACACTGTTCCCAATCCAATTCAGTCTATATTTCCTTCCACTTCCTGAGGCTTGACTTGACATCATGGACTTAGGAAGTTTTCCTCCTGTTACCTTTTTAATTTATGGGAGATATCATTTTTAAATCTTGACTTCAGGCTGCCTTGGGGATAATAAACAAGAAACACAAAAGACCCCCAAGAAACAAATTTCATTTTCCTAAGAGAAAGGAAATTGGGCTGTGAAGTCTGGCTTATCTACTTGAGCAGAAGCTGAACACAAAGGCTTTTAATTTCCTAAGTGGTTAGATAGAGCCAGAAAAGAAAAAAGGGGGGGGGGTGACTTTAAATTTTATCTACTATTTTCACCATGGGTGATGTTATAGATCAGTGACAGGGAGAACTCTCCAGAAGTTATACTTATCTGACAATAATCTTCTTACTGATAAATCTGATTTCTAGCAATTTAGAGTATGCACAGAGTTGGGGCTAGATGGTAGCACATCAGGTTGAGCATATACACTGCCATTCACAAGGACCCAGGTGCAAGCCCCTGGCCCCCACCTCCAGGGGGGAAGCTTCATGTGTGGTAAAGCAGGTCTGTAGGTGTCTCTCTTCTTCCCTATTTTCTTCTATTCCTCTCAAATTCTCTCTGTGTCTATTAAAAGGGGGGGGGGTGGCCACCAAGAGTGGCAGATTCATCATGCAGGCACCAAGCCCCAGGAATAACCCTGATGAAAGTAAATGAAATAAAAAGAGCATAAAGACATATCAAATAGGCAGGAATGGTAGCCCAACTGCAGCCTGCATCCCTGGAAACCTTGTTCACCAACTATGAGAAGTTCTGAGGAGTGGCCGTTGAAGCCCTCTTTTTCTGTTACCTAGATAGGGAATATTCTGGTCCCTAGTCCAAAGCCCCAGTGCAAAGCCCATCTGGAAGCTTCTCAGCCGGCTTAATACCACCCACAAGCCTGCCAGGGATGCTTGTCACTGCAGCCCCTCTGGCTATAGTGACATAGCTCAAAACAGTGACAGTTGGGTCTCTGGGGAGCTTACTCAAGACAGGACATGCTGACCCAGCACCGTTGCTCAGTTCCTGTCCCGGGGAGACAAGGGCAGAGGTATATATATGGTCATGATAGAGGCCCAAAGAGCAGGTAGCCTGGGAAGGGGAGTACTAACTCTCTGAACGTTTGTATGTGTCATTCTCTCCACTCACCCTCCATCATCTACAGCCAATAGCCTCAGCAGACTAACCCCTCTACTCTGTCCGCTGCAAGGCACATACAGGCCCCTTTCAGAGTCAAGCTCACCAGGATGTGTGGGGTGTGTGGGCTGCATCCCCACAGATGCTGCTTCTGTTTTAGTCATACAGTCTCCAGGGCCTCACAGGTGCCTGGCACGTGGCATGTGCCAAAGAGCTGTCACACAGGCAACACCTGAGCATGGTGTCATGTGAAATAAGTTAGACAAAGACAGGCAGAGACAGGCACCTCTATGTGTGGCATCTGAAAGAGCCCGATTCAGAAACAGAGAGTGGAACAGAGGTTGATGGGTAGGAGAAATGGAGAAGGCATTGATCAAAGGATACACCTGGGAGGTGGTGCAGCAAATAAAGTGTTGAACTCTCAGGCATGAGGTCCAAAGTTCGATGCCTGGTATCACAAGTGCCAGAGTGGGTTCTTTCCCTCCCTCCCTTTCTCTTTCTCTCTCTGATTGAACAGATTGATTAACTAATTAATTAGAAAAAGGATTTCCAGCTATCAGATGGATCAGCTCTGGGGATCTAAAGCCCCAGCATAGAGACTGGAATTATTAGCATTACATTATATACTTGAGAATCGTTCAGAGCAGACCTTAAATGTTCATCAACACACACTGAAAAACAGTATCATATTGGGCCGGCTGGTGGTGCACCTGGTTGAGCACACACATTACAATGAACAAGGACCCAGGTCTGAGACCCCAGTCCTCACCTCCAGGGGGAAAGCTTTGTGAGTGGTAAAGCAGGGCAGCAGGTGTCTCTCTGTCTCTCTCCCTCCCTATCACCCCCCCTCTCAATTTCTGAATGTCTCTATCCAATAAATTAAAGATTAAAAAAAATAAAAAAACATCATATGAGGTTATCAGCCAGATCATGATAATCACTCTGTGATATGCACATGTATCAGAGCATCACATTCAACACCTCACACTTACATGTTATCTGTTTACAACAGTTCAGGAGCTAGAGAAGAAAAGACTCCTAAGAAAAAATAAATATTTCTTTAAAATGTGTAAGACTATATACACTTTAAAACTTTAAAATAATTTCTGAGAAAAAAAAATACTCTCTAAATCTTCAAATTAAACCATTTGATTATGAAAAGTATATGTATGTAAATACACACACATAAATGAAACCAATGGAGGGGTCACAAGAACTTTAGTGGTGGGTGTGCTAAGTTGTACACATAAATGTGTAGGTAGGAAACTATGCCCCTGAAATCTAACTTTATAAAACAATGGGGAATCAGTACAACTAGAAACAAAACATACATGTTTAACCTATAAAACATGATATATATTATATATCACATATGTATATTCATATGACATAAAATATATATGATTTTATATATATATGTCATCATAGGAAGCTCACCTTTTCACAGCTACCTACCACAACATCTTCTCTTACCTGTCAATCTCTCAAGTGTTGGGTCACAACTTGTTCTGAAATCACTGAACCTGAACTTGTCTCTTTAACATGAAGATAATGATGGTGCCTTCCCCCCCCCTGCCCCCCACAGAAAGGCTGGGAGACGACTCACATCGATAGCTCACAGTAATTGTAATAATTACCAGTGCTCAAGCCCTTCCACTGTGCCAGGCACTGGGCACCATCCTGTTAAATCTCTCAACATTTTGCTAATAAAATTCTGCAGAAACATTGCTACTTCTCCTTTCTTAATATAAACTGAGTTGGAGGAAGATTAAGTAACTTACCCTGGAATGCCCGACTAACACACAGGAGAGGTGGGTCTTGCTTAAAAGACCATACTATTATTTTTAAGGTGAACTTTTCTGTTTAAGAAAGAGAGCGAGAGACCAGGCCATCACCCCATCAAAGACAGTGCCAGGGATCAAATCTGGGACCTCATGTATGCAAGGTCTGAGCACTGCACACTGAGCCACCTCCCCAGTCCAAGAGCCACACTCTAAGTTCTCCACCACACTGACAAGGCAAGTAATACAGCACCTGGCATGTCGCAGGTGTCTGATAAACAGGAGCTGAATCAGGATCTCTGGAGGTGAAAACCAGAGTCACACTGTCTTGTTCTCATGCTTGGTGTTTTATCTTGTTTTGTTTTTAGTTACTATGTAAACCACTTGCATTTTCAAAAGCACATTTAGTTGAGGAACCAGGTGGTGGCACACCCAGTAGAGCACACACATTACTGTGCTCACAGAGCAAGGTTTAAGCCCATGGTCCCTGCAGCTATGGGGGGGGGGGGGGGGGGGAGGCTTCACAAGCGCTGGAGAAGTACTGCAGTTATCTCTTTTTCTCCTTCCCCTCTCTCTCTGTCTCCTTCACTCTGTCTCTGTTACAATAAAGGAAAGTAGAAAGAGGGGAATACTAAGACTACTGAGAGTGGCGGTACTGAGGAGCCCCAGAAATAACCCTACTGGCACAGGGCAGGTGGCGGGGGGGGGGGGGGGGAGCATACTTGGAAGTGTTCCTTGCTGCTCTCTGTGAGGTTGGCCGATATAGTCAGGCAAAAGTCAGAATCAGAGAAAGAAGGGGCAGGGAGACCAGTCCCGAAAATGATGCGATCGTGAGTCAATTCTCCAGCAAACAGTTTGGGAAGATCTGCTCTGGATAAGGCACTGGTTCAGGTCGCAGAGAAAATGGTACAGATCTGACCTGCACACTGTTGACAATCTAACTGGAAAGGGGCAGTGGACTGAGCAGCAACTCTCTGCCCTGCACCCTTTCAGCCTTCCAGTAGGAGCACTCTGACTTGGCTCTGAAGACTAATCCTACCCTACTGATGCTGTTTGAAAAGATTTGATTGGTCAAGATGCTTCATTCTCTTCACACCAATGGGTGAACCTGTGACCCTAGCGTTTGGCCAAGGAGATGCTCTTTCTAAGATTTTCTAAGTTCTTCCCCCACAACATGATCTTTAAAAAAATATATATTTTATTTATTTTGGATAGAAACAAAATAATTAATAGGGAAGGGGGAGATTGGGAGAGAGAAAGAGAGACCTGCAGCACTGCTTTACCACTAGTGAAGCGTCCCCCCTCCAGGTGAGAACCGGGGACAAGAACTTGGGTCCTTGAACACTGTAATGAGTGTGTTCAACTAGGTGTGTCATCACCTGGCCCCAGCCAGCATCATGATCTTAAGATTTGTTAGAGAGAGAGAGAGAGAAACCAGATCACTGCTTTGGCATATGTGATGCTGGGAATTGAACCTGGGACCCTATGCTTTACCACTGTGCTATCTCACTGGTCCTCAAGCAGAGTGGGTTTTGTTTGTTTGTTTGCTTTTTTTTTTTTTTGGTGAGACCACAAGAAAATGAAACTGTGTGTGGCCCATCCACACATAACTCCCTCGTTTCCATCTCTATATAGTAATCACATTCCCAAACATTGAAAGCATCGAGTCCCTGGACTAGTACTCGTTGAAATGCCACTGTGAGGAACCATCTAGGCATCATTTTCATAGTTTCCCCACACACAGTAAAGTCATATTAAATTATTACAGAGTTCTGCCCCCTTTTCTTTCCAGCTTGTTGGGATTTCAGCATATATTATTTTATTTTCAACTATCGAATAGAAAGTCACAAAGAAATATAATTGTTTTGTTCACCCACATCCCCAAAATCAAGGAAGGAGACTAGCACCCTAGCAGAATGTTCAACAAAGATTTGTTGAGTCTGAGTCAGACATGATGAATAAGACAAGTCTTGGTTTTTATAAGAATGATTCCTTTCAAGCTGGGTGGTGGCATACCCAGTTAAGCACACAGACTATCACTCACAAGCACACACACTTAAACACCCAGTCCCTACCTACAATGGGGTAGCTTCAGAAGTGGTGAAGCAGTGCTGCATATCTCTCTCTCTGTCTCTCTCTCTGTGTCTCTCTCTCCCTCCCTCTCTCTCTCCCTCCTTTTTTAATCTCCTCTCTTAATTTATATATATATATATATTTATTTATAATTATATATATATGAGGTAGAATAGAGATAGAGAGAAACTGAGATGGAAGGGAAAGATAGAGAGGGAGAGAGAGATAACCTATAGCAATGCTTCACCCATTGTGAAGCTTCCCACCCCACAAGGGACCAAGAGCTAGAACCCAGGTTCTTAAACACTGTAACATGTTTATTGTACTGGTTGCACAACTGGCCAGACCCTCTCTCAGTTTCTGTCTTATCAAATTAAAATAATAAAAAAATACTAAAAGAGAGAGAGAGAGAGATTTCCTTTCTCACCCATCCAACTCACTAGCACCAATGGGGTGCCAGTTTCTGAACTTGGTCAGACAACCTACCCAGAAGCTACTCCAGACCACAAACCCATGGATACAATACCCTGACATGTAAATGACACCCCTCCTCCCTTGAAGACAATGTCACCCCACATTATTTAATTCTTCCTGTCATCCCATTAAACAAGCTGCTTTTGCAACAACAGAGGGAAAATGAAACTTGGAAAAAGGAATTCCCCAGGGCTGGGTGTTGGTACACCTAGTTGGCACACGCATTACAGTACACAAGGATCCAGGTTCAAGCCAGTTTCCACCTGAAAGGGGGAAGCTTCCTGAGCAGTGAAGCAGTGCTGTGGATATCTCTTTCCCTTTCTATTATCTCCCCCTTCCTTCTAAATTTCTGTCTCTATCCAAAATAAATAAATAAATAAGTAATCATTTGAGAAGAAGGAGGAGAAACTCCCCAAGTCCCTACAGATCATAAAGGCAACACTCAAAAGTACAAGCCAACTACTTGGATTTAGTGAGCAAAGCTGCTTCCGCTGGGGTCACCCCTGTTTTCTCCTCTCCTCAAATCTACAGGCCCCCAGAGTAAAATAGAAACAGCCTGAGCCCTGGCAGGGTGATGCTTCCTTTCTCTAAAGTTGAAGCCCCAAGAGGAAACAAGCTCAGATATGGGACTGTTCAATGTTGCGGCCAGGGGAGCAGAACAATTTGAGTGTACAGCTAAGCAAGGACACCCCTTTCTGGATGAGGCATCGCCTTTATGGCAACACTTCATAAGAACCATTCCCTTACAACAAAACTGTCAAATCCAGCAACCGCAGGCCAGAAACATCCCGACTGAAGCCGGCCAAGCTGCTTTCTGATGTACTGTACACACAAATACCAAGAGTCCCCAGATGTTCTCCATGTAAAACATTTGGTTTGAGACACAGGCCCTCCCCCCCCCCAAAAAAAAAAAAAACCTCTTACATTTGTTTAATGGACTCATACAGTTCAACTCAAATATCCTGGAGCAGACATCTGAAGCCAGCCCGGCTCTGATGCAAGCCTCCCATCTGCAGAAAAGACGCACAAGTAAATACGAGCATCCCCGCCAAGATTTATGCTCCCTGCATCTTTAAGCAGGTCATAAAAATGTAAGCTATGTATGGAAAGCAATGCACGTCGCTTTCAAGTCTGTTTCTAAGTCCTAATCTAAGACCGATGGCCCAACAGAGAGTGGGCCTGGTGCTGCCAGATTCACAAGAAGCAGAATTCTGCTGCTTACAGTCTGGAGAGAAGCTAAAAATCTGTCACTTGTACAGTCTGGATTACTGAGATAAAGGCAGGTTTGTCTTGGCTTTAATTTTCAGTTATAATTTCTTTGAATATGTGCTCTACTCCTCTCTTCCCCTATTCTTCCTCAGTGATCCCAATAACTCTGATATTTGTCATTCTGATGGAGTCTGCTATTTCTTGGAGAATTGCTTCATTTTTCCTAAACCTGTCCTCTCTGACAAGCTTTAGTTTCACAGAGTGTGGTGGTTGTGTCTTCTAGCATTGATATTCTCTCCTCCACCTGACTTAGGCTACTTTCTATGCCTCTTACCTCAGCCTGAACTACATTAAAACTGTCTTTTACAACTTGTAGCAGCTCTGTTTGGAGTTAGTGGGTTTGGTTTTTTATATATACTTTGTAATTCTTTGGTAAAATGGCCTCTTAGACTCTCAAATATGAGATCTTGAGTTCAATCTCTGGCATGACATGTGCCAGAGTGATGCTCTCATTCATGTCTCCTCTCTCTCTCCTTGCCTGTTTCTCTCTCCTCTTCCCATCTCTCAGTAATAAATAAAATAATCTTTAAAAAATAATAATAATAAAAGAAAATTTATCCCAAATAGCTGGGGGGCAGCCCACTTAGTGAAGCACATACTTTACCATGTGCAAGGACCTGGGTTCAAGCCCCCATTTACCAGATGAGAGCACCGAGCAAAGGGGAAGTTTCATGAGTGGTGGAGCAGTACTATAGTGCCTCTCCCTCCCTCTAGCAAAAAAAGAAATAGGAGTCTACCAGGAGCAGAAGTTATGGCAAAGCCCTGGCAAAATTAAGAAAAAATATCCTAAGAAATACCATAGAATCCATGCACTGAACCACTACAGAAAGTCACCTACAGGGGGCTAAGCAGTAGCTCAGCAGGTTAAGTGCACGTGACGTAAAGCTCAAGGACCAGCTAAGGATCCTGGTTCAAGCCCCCAGTTCCCCACCTGCGAGGGGGTTGCTTCGCAAGTGGTAAAGCAGGTCTGCAGGTGTCTATCATTCTCTCCCCATCTTCCTCTCATCTCTCCATTCTCTCTGTCCCATCCAACAACAACTATAAGAACAATAACAACCACAACTAGGGCAACAAAAATGGGGAAAATAACCTCCAGAAGCAGTGGATTCATAGTGCTGGCACTGAGCCTCAGAGATAACCCTGGAGGCAAAAAAAAAAGAAGAAAGAAAGAAAGAAAGAAAGAAAGAGAAAAAGAAAGAAAGAGAGTCACCTATAGTTTTCCTCCCAGAGATAGTCTCAAGGTCTCAAGATAGAGCCAAGACAGGGAGGTTCACTTTACCTTGAACCTTTTGGTCTTCTTTGTGAATTTTCTGTGTTGAGCATGTATTACTTTTACTATTAGAAAAAGAAGAATGTTATCTTTTAAAAAGGTCACAAAAGAGAGTTGAGTGGTAGTGCCATGAGTTAAGTGCATGTGGCACAAAGCGCAAGTAAGGATCCCTGTTAAAGCCCCCAGCTCCCCACCTGCAGGGGAGTCGCTTCACAGGTGGTAAAGCAGGTCTGCAGGTGTCTATCCTTCCCCTCCTCTCTCCATTTCTCTCTGTCCTATCCAACAACGATGACATCAACAACAACAATAATAACTACAACAATAGAACAACATGGACAACAAAGGGGAATAAAAAAAAAGGTCACAAAAATAGGAATTGAAGTTGATAAAAGAAATGACAGATGGCCAAGGAGATAGCATAATGGTTATGCAAAAGACTTTAATACCTGGGACTGCAGTTCAAGTTTCAGTTCCCAATCCCACCAGAAATCAGAGCTGAGCAGTGCTCTGGTGTGTGTGTGTGTGTGTGTGTGTGTGTGTGTGTGTGTGTTTAAAATAAGTAATAAAGAACAAAAGAGAAAAAGAAAACAGATGACTATAAATAGCAGGCATAAGAACACTAAAATAGAGTTCTGAGGACCTGGTAAGAGAAGTTCCCCAAAGGCATCGAGAAAAGACTTAGCTACCTTTGCTCTCTTTACTTTCCTTTGAGATGGTAAACAATCTTCTCAGTCTAGACCTGGATATTGAGAAAGATCCTCATAAGAAATGGCTACAGATTTTTAAAGAATCAACTCTTACATGGTTCGTGTACTTTCTTTGCTTAGAAAGACAGAACTCTCTGTTATAATCTGTATTCCCATTTAACCAACCCATGCAGTTAACTAGCATTCTCTATTTCCTAGACAGAGACTCATGGTAGATTAAGCTCTAGGGGCCATTATGCTATTCATTCATTCTCTACTTTTCCCTGTGCTCAGTTATCCAACTTACACACATCCCTGTCAAGACAACTGCCCCAATATGGCAGCCTCTACTATCCATGGAAGAACTCATCCTCTAGGAGGGTCAGCACTTATAACCCACTCTATTCTAAGGAGTAAAAGCTCCAGGTTGCTGACCTGTGTTTACTCAGCACTGCCAAGAAACAGCAAAATACAGTAAGGTAGCACAGAAAAACACTCACTAGACTGCCCTGCATACAGTATTTACTCCAAAACGCATTATTATCACTGGTGAATAGGCGTTCTGCAGAGATGTGCATAGGTCCAAAGACCTTCAAAATATGGTTCTGGAGGGGCCATGTCACAGAGCAAAGTGAGACAGGGGTTGGGAGACAAGGAGCAGCTGTGGCCACTTTCATGAGGACATTTCAGGTCACCTCACTAAAAGAACTCCTTCCAAGTGGCCTTCTATCACCCCTCGCCCCCTCGGGAATGGATTTTTCAGGATGGGATTGTTTTCTTGAAATAAACAGACACACAAAGGTCACTACACTGGGGCCTAAAAAGAAAACACAAGACGGCAGCCGATTTATAGGCAGCTTCTGATGCAAAGGATCCAGTGGTCCCAGCAAGATGGCTTTGGGCACACCAGTGCTCCCAGGAGAGAACACATGGGGAACCATGAAGGGGGGTGGGGAGGAACTTGCCTACCTGTCGGCAAAGGCCCCATCTGACCAAAAGGAGACACCTTCCTCCAAGAATGCAGAGCCCTGGGCATTTGCACACAACGTGTTTGAGCCAGCACCACATTGCAACATTGCAACAACCAGGTCTCTGTATATAAATAGCAATGCCCAGGGCCAGGGAGATAGTTCAGCACATGAGAGTATAGGACTTGCATGCCAGAGGGCCCAGATTCAATCCCTAACACCACTATATGCCACGGAGAAGCAGTTTTCTATTCTCTCTTATAAAATAAATAAGTTTTTTCTTAATCTCATTTAAAAATATACCAATGCCAGTGTGCTGCTATGGTTCTCTTCTCTCTCATTAATAAATCAATATTTAAATATGTATATGTTTATATAAGAAGAATAGATAGATGAGTGGATGGATGGATGCCAGGGCCAGGGAAATAACTCAGGAGTGAAACATACCTTACATATATGGGTTCAGTCCTTGACACCACAAGTATAAAGTGGTGGGTGGTGCTCTGGTGCCCCCCCAACACATTTTTGTTTTGTTTTGAGACAGAAGTGGAGGCAGGCGCTTCCTGAGGTAGAGCCACAACCAAGAGAAGAAAAGCAGCTGTGGGGCAGGTAGCTCAAGAGGTGAAGGGCAGGACTTGCATGCAGGAGGTTTGGGTTTGATCCCCAGCACCACATGTGCTAGAGCAGCAGTATTCAGATTCTTGTTCTCATTAAGTAAATAAAACTTGAAAAATTAATTAATTAATTAATTAATTAGTAGGAAAGTCAAAGAACTTAGGTGTTCCCTCATTTTTCTGTTTGTGACTCTATCTTTCTACAGTTTCCTGGAAAACATGGAAAGAGAGAGAGAGAGGTGAGAATTCACAGCCCATCTGTCAACATTTCAGTTTATACCTGCCTTTAAGGACAGACAGCTCTCCCTCCTCATTCTCTAGCCACTTAGAGAAGCAAGAAATCATTCTTGCCCAGAACTCCTGACCCACTTGGGAGGCCCTTGAAAGAAGACCAAGAGAGAGAAGAGCTAGAGAGTACCCAGTATGTGCCTTCATTGAGACATACAGAAAGAGGCAGCCTACATGTATCCTTTTTCATTCTTTACTTAGAGGGAAAGAGAAGAGAAATACCACAGCACCACTCCATCATCCAGGGTGCCCACCTTGCTGCTGCCCATGGTGCTCCAGTGTGGTCCTGGGGCTGGAGATCAGATATGGTGCCAGGAACAAACACTTGCAGATCACCAGAACTCATGATGCCTGCCAGTAATGAAGTCTAATATCTGTCACATGCCTATAATAGACAGTGCCTATAATAGACAAGTTCAAAGACAGAGGAGATACGCAAACTGGGAATTAGTACACAAGACATTATGTGCTATGGGAGGATTGGGGAGTGGCGAGGGATAGAGCTCCATGTGTTATCAAATACCTCTCACCCAATTACCAGATGCCCTAATGTGCTCTGGCTCTGGGGATTGAAAAAACAAAGTACAAGGCACTGTACTCAGGCTGGAATTTTTATAGCCCAAGATCCATTGGAAGTAACTGACCAAACCCCAGAGACAGTGTAACAAGAACACCCAACTGCCCACAGCTGCTAGAGTGATCTCTTACTTCCCTCACCGTTCCTCAGATGGTCACTTTGTCCTTGACTATGATGTCCCACTGGGCCCTGAGTCACTGCAGGGATTTTATGAGATTTCTCTGCCTCAAACCTAAGTCGGAACACAAGCCTCCTAAATTCCACCGGAAAATTGGTGGCTAATCCAAACATTTCATAAAATTAGAACTCATTGTGGAGCTGCAAGGAATTCAGACAGTGCCGCCACCAGAGAAATGTAAAGTATTTGCTGTCATTTTTTCCTTCCTGAGCTGTTTTAAGCAGCAAATGCTTTCTTCTCCTTCTTCTTGAAGGGAGGGTGGGGTGGGGTGGGGAAAGAAAGAAAGGGAGGGAGGGAAGGAGGGAAAGACTGGGAGGGTTTTTGGTTTTGGTTTGTTTCCTCTGGGGTTTGCAAAAAAAAAAGAAAGGAAAAGAAAAAGCCTAGCCAGATGGAGAATTGAGGAAACCTACCTGACTCCCTAGTATCTCAGTGAAAACAGATAATACAACTTCCCAAGCTGGAATGCACCCTGCCTTTGTAAGGACGGTGTTTCTCCTAGAAAGTGGTTCTTCTGCTCCTTTGTTTTTATGTTCTGGGGTCTCCTTAGCAAGATGGTCTAGCAGCCATGCCACCCATACTGACTGAATAGGTGCTGGGAAAGGTGACTGAGTGACACCCACAAGCAGGACAGATGGAACATGGCTCCCAGTGAAAACAGACAGACAAGGGAGCCCTCGACCACTGCTTCTTGGGGAAAAGTCATGGGGACACAGCACACAGATTCCAGAAGGGGCTGGAATGGAAGCTCCGAGAGAGGAAGCACCTCATCTGTCTGCTGTCACTCTCCCCTTGCCCCGATGCCTAACAGGCATGCAGTGAATACTTGCTGAAAGAATAATGCATCCCCAAGCCAACCTGGTCCAGAGCCGCTCATCTTATAGAGAAGTTAGTGGAAGTCACAGAAGGGACAGCTGTTGACCAAGGTCACACAGTGTAATGTGTGCGTACCTATAGTCCCAAGACTAGAGACATCACTCCCAGGCTCATAACATTCCATAGTCAGACCGAAAATACCTATTACATTTGAGGACCTGGGAAGTAACCCATGATTTTCATGTTTAAAGTCCTGAGTGACACATGAAAGCACCAAAGACAGACACAGATGGAACTCCACGTATAGTTGAGCAGTGCTTTTATGTCTCTTTCTCTCTCCCTTGTCTCTAAAATTATCAGAAAAAATAATGGACCAGGAGGCAGCTCAGTAGCATCATGCATATGCACAATCCCTTCCACGGCATTATATAAATAAAGTTTAGGACTGGAGAGACAGCTAACTGGTTAGGGCACATGCCTTGCCATACACATGGCCCAGGTGCAAACCCTAGCACCACGTGGAAGGTACTATGGCATCAGGGGAAGCTCTGGTATTGGGATGTATCTGTCTATGTATATGTGTGTATATGTATGTATGTATATATATCTTACTCCATATGAATGAAAAACTAGGCTTGTGAAACTGCACACAGGTGAGGCCCCAGTTCTGGAAAAAAAAAAAAAAGTATTTATTTATTACGTTCTTACTGTGTGCCAGGCACTGAAGTAGGCACTGGAATAAGAAAGAACAGTTGGGGGGGGGCAGGTGGTGGCGCATCTGGTTAAGTGCTCACATTACAGTGCACAAGGACCAGTCTTGTACTTGGCGTTCAAGTCCTTGGCCCCCACCTGCAGGAGGAAAACTTCACAAGTGGTAAAGCAGGGCTGCAGGTGTCTCTCTGTCTCTCTTCCTCTCTATCTCCCCTACCTCTCTCAATTTCTCTCTGTCTGTATCTATACAATAATAAAAAAATAAAAAGAAATGAAAAGAAAAAACAAAGTCTTTCAAAAAAAAGAAACAATAGTTGGAGTCCAGAGGCTAAGTTTCCCCACTTATTCTTTTCACCCACCTGGAGACAATACCTCCAACCTCTAAGTCAGAGTTCTGTGGGTGTCAAACCAAAGCAGGAAGCTGCAGACACTTCCGAGGCTCTAGACCCACAAGAGGCCACGGAACCTAGTAGTCACAACCATGTGACCCTGAAATGTGGTAATCCAGCCACAAATTCTGGCTCAGTGGCATGACAGGTCATGTTCTCTGAATCTCTCCTTCCTCCTCTATCACAGGGACACAGGCTCCAGGAAGACAGGCATGTGGAGGGGCGGGAGCACATGCTTACCATGGGGCTAAGGTGCCCTGAGAGTGTAACGGGGTGAGAAGAGACACTCCCACACCCAGAGGGTTCTGCCCCAGCCCCTCCTATACATCCAAGCCGGTGGGTACAGCTGGGTGGAGATTTCCTCTGGATTCCTGCCTTGTTCCCAGCTGCCTGATTGCCCACTCACACCATTTGCTGCCTCCTTGAGCCTCCCAGTTGATTCTGCCTGGGAAATGGGTTTTAGTTGAAGAGGCAAAGGGTGGGCTCTCCCTGGAGGGGGTGGAGGGAGTGCATCACTGCCCTGCCTTTCCATCTCTTATGCACAGCTCACCACAGAGGAGGAGCGCTCACCTCTCCCCTGCCACTGCTTCTGCTGATTGGAGAAAGAGTTCCATTTAGGGGAGTCAGGCTATGGTAGCACAGCAGGTTAAGCACATATGGTGAAAAAGCATAAGGACAGGCAGAAGGATCCCAGTTCGAGCCTCCAGCTCCCCACCTGCAGGGGAGTTGATTCACAGGTGGTGAAGCAGGTCTGCAGGTGTCTATCTTTCTCTCTCCTTCTCTGTCTTCCCCTCCTCTCTCCATTTCTCTTTGTCTTATCCAACAATGACGATATCAATAACAACAACAATAATAACTACAACAATAAAAACAACAAGGGCAACAAAAGGGAATAAATAAATAGATATTTTAAAAAAGAAAAGAAAGAGTTCCCTTTCACATTGACTGGGGTGTATATTGGGGTGGGGGGGGGGGTCAAACCAGGTACCTATGCTAAATCAAGGCCCACTGAGAGCTTCTCAAGGTTGGTCGGCTTCTCTTTCAAAGCCAAGGTGATGGGATGGATGCAAAGGCAGGAAATGGAGCAGGGAACTAGTCTGCTTACTGACTAGGACCAGGTGTCTAAAAATGACAAAAGGCAAATTCACAGTTTAGAACCATCTAGAGGTGGTTAAGCTCCTTTGGGGTAGAGGTCAGATGATTTTTTTTTTTTTAAAGATTGATTGGCCAACTAAATAACTCACTTGGATAGTGTATTGCTTTGCCATGTGCACAACCTAGGTTCAAGCCCATCTCCCCACTGTTTAAAAGAGTGCTGCAGGTCCCCCCAACTCTTTCTCAAAATAAATAAACAAATATAAAGATTGATTGGCTCACTGATTTCTATGAGCAACCAAACACCACTTCACTCTGGTGTCTGTGCAGTGTCAGGGATTGAACCTGGGACCTTGAGCATGCAACAGAGTTCAGAGATTATTCCCTGTTATCTCCCCATACCTGGCACAGAAATATAGCTCTGCAAATATCACAATAAATATATTTAAATGTGTGACCTACTGGGAGAAGGGACACCTACCGCAAGCAGAAATGACAGAGGTGTTTCAGCCCCATCTCAGGGAGCTGTCTAGAAAGGCAGCCACACCCTCAGATGGAAGTGATCTCCCCTCCAGCCAGCCAGCATTTCTGGATACAATCAGGTGACTAGGGACCTCAGCTCCCTCTGGGGTCCAGTGGGGAGAGCCACAACAGCTGCCTCACACCATGAGTCTCAAAGTCTTTAAAAGTTATCAATGTAGGGGTGCATAGAGGTGGCACACCTAGTTAAGTGCACGTGTTACCATGTGCAAGGACCTGGGTTCGAGCACCCACTCCTCACCTACAAAGGAGGAAGCTTCATGAGTGGTAAAGTAGGTCTACAGGTGTCTCTCTTTCTCCCTCTTTATCTCCCCTTCCCTCTCAATTTCTATCTGACCTATCAAAATAAATAATTTAAAAAAAATCCAAGAGCAGTGGATTCATCATGCATGTACCAAACCCAAGCAATAATCCTAGTGGGGGTGTAAAAAAAAAAAAGGCATCAAAACATAGCACTTGCAAGTGTGAGGCTCCACTCGGTTCCTGGTACCATAACTGATAGAGCTGAACAGTTTTTGACATCTCTCTATCTCTAGCTCTCTCTCATAAAATCACTTTTTTTTTTCTTACCTTACAAATAAAAGTTTAAAGGCAAGTGCTTGTCTTGAGCTGAATGAGGACTCTCTGGTACCCATCCAGTGGATCCAGAGCAGCAAAGTATGAAGGTGATCCCAAGGTGGCTGGCTCTCTGGACCCAGCCTGTACCAAATATTCTGAAAAGGGTTCTTAGAGTAAAGACACTTCCCCTCCCACCCCCAGCAAGAAGTCCTCCTGCCAAAAACCAGAAGGCTACAATGCACTAGGTACAACTCCTAGGTTTTCTTCTCAGGAGCCACAGGTACCCCAGAAATCTTTTAGTTTCAGCCTCTTCAAAAGTGAAGGGGGTGGGAAAGGGCTTGACACTGGACCACCTATTGTTTGCAGTGTACAGTGTCCAGGCTGCCCAAAGCACAAAGATAGCAAGACCCCATCCTGCCTGGCCAAGAAAAACACATAGAGAACACTCAGTGGGAGCCGTCTCCTCTCCTAAGGCCCCAATATGTAGACTTTGTCCTCCCACTTCTTAGATTTAGACAGAGGCAAGTCCCCACCCACAGGAGGGAAAGCTTCACGAGTAGTGAAGCAGTGCTACAAGTGTCTGTTTCCCTCTCTATCTCTCCACCACTCCTCTTTCAATTTCTGTCTCTAGCCAGTAATAAATAAATAAATAAATAAATAAATCATTTTAAAAGAGAGAGAGAGTCAAGTTGACCAACTCAAGGTCATTAGAGGTTCAAGGTATGCTTTCAAACCCAAACACCTGGCTCTAAAGTCAGACTCATAGCCATCCCCATGCTCTGTTTTATTTCATCTCATTTCTTCCTTTCTTTTAATGTGACACTGGGCCTCAAACATTTACAGTCCTGCTGAGAAGTCTGTCTGGCCCAATTTGCTAGTCTCTCATGCTTTCCTCCTTTCTTTCTTTCTGTCCTTCTTCTTTTTGAAAGAGAAATGGAAAGACAGAAAGAAGAAAAAGGGAGAGAGACACTACAATTCCACTCCACCATCCACAAAGTCCTCCTCCCAGCCCAGTGCTATCCATGGTACTACCACGTGGCACCAGGACCTAGAGCTTCACACAAGGTAAGGCATTCAACCAGCTAAGCTATCTATTACCCCTTCTACACACACACACACACACACACACACACACACACACACACACACACACACACACTGCCTCTTACATCTGCAGGTTAGGTCTACTATTGTCATCTACCACCCTGTAGAAGATTGGAAGATGCTGCCCTTTAGAAGTTGGCATGCATGACACCCAATTTGTAGTGAACCAACCACAACCAGCAAGGATCCCTTCTCCCCTGCAGCAATCAGCTGCCTTTTCTGAAACACGTGAATAAAACATTTGACACCAATGAAAGGGATGGGGCCTTCTGGAAGCACTACGACAAAGAAAGAGCTCCTGCTTTAATTAGGAAATTGTCCTTGGGCCAAATACAGTAGATGCAACTTGAATACCAGGTTCCCCTCCCTTCCAGGCAAGGTGGGGGAACCTACCACAGGCTCCTCTTAGTGTCTTCCCACTGGAAACCTCCTGCTGGCTCTCAATCTCTCTAATCTCTCTAATGCAAGTAAAAAAACCAAGCTGAATTCTTCTCTGAAGTTTAAGAGGCACATCATGATGGTGTTTTTTCCAGACATACATTAGCTCGGCACTCCGGCACTCTAGCCAGTTTACAGTTCTTAAAGTGCTTGATTTATAACCCGGGGAGAAATGTTTTGAAAGCTGTGCAAATGTGTTTTGCATCTCAAGCAAGCCTCCTCTGCAGAGCAGATTTCCAGGGCTTCTCAAATAGAGGGGATTGAGGGAAGGGTTGGGGCTGGAGAATTGAAGGCCAAGTGTAGAAACAACCCAAGGAGCCCAAAGAATTTGGGGCACAGAGGTCAAGAATGGTGAGAACTAGGCTCCCTCTTCTTGTCCAGTCATAGGTCAGTGGGGTCAGAGTGGCAGTGGAGAGGCCTGGATGTTGCTGGGGTTTCTTCACAGTGGTGGGAAAGGGGTGGCCCAAGAAAGGAGAGGGTAGGGGCCCCAGGGTCCTTCTCTACTACCTCTCCCACTCACAGAACTCCCCCTTCTCAGGGCTACTGGTGTACTCTTCATATAGCTGTTCATTCGTTCACTCTCTCACTCACTCACTCATACTATATGATAACCTACCACAGGCCTGATGTCAAGCTACAGACCAGGATGTAGGTGATGAAGACAGATAGCACCTTTGCCTTTGTTCTAAGGTTGCAGATAATTCATCAAACCCACACAGTTTACATGTAGAGGCTGGAGGCAGGGAATGAGGAAGTGGAAGATTGGATACCCAGGCAAATGACTCAAATGATGTGGCAATTCTTTTAATGCAGCACCAGAAAATGAGGCAAAGGCCCTATGTATGCACTGAGCAGTAGTCCCAGCCCTTACTTATTTATTTATTTATTTATTTATTTATTTACTATATATGCTTGGGAATGTGTGGCATAGAGGAAGCAGCACAGCTCCACCATTCATGGGTGCTCCCTTGGTGCTGTCCATGGTGCTGAAAGAGAGGCACTACAACACTGTTCCGCCTTTCATGGAACTGTCTTGGTGCTGAGAGAAGAGATGAGACACTACAGCACTACTCCGCCATCCATGATGTTCCCTTGGTGATGTCTATGGTGTTGATAGATACACCACAGCAGTGCTCCACCATCCCTGGAACTACCTTAATGCTGTCCATGGTGTTTTCTGGGTCTCAAGCACAATATGGCTGCATATTTTGAATTACCACTGAACTCTGAACTATCCATTAAACAGCAATGGGTATGAGTCCCGGGTGAAATAAAACAAAGAATCAGAGGACAATGGTGACTATTTAGAACATTTTTATCAATACTGCCCCCCCTCAGAAAGAAAGGAAGAGAGGAAGGAAGGAAGGAAGGAAGGAAGGAAGGAAGGAAGGAAGGAAGTCCTGTAGCTATTAGCAGTCACTTCCTATTTACTTTCAACCCATCCCTGGGGTAGGCATCCTGTTCCTACAGATCTGTCTCTTTGGCATATCAAAAGAGAATCACATACTATATAAACTTTTATTTCTGCCTTCCTTAACTTTGCATAATCTTTGCAAGATTCCTTCATACTGAAGCATGTATCAGCTCCTCCTTCATTCCTTGTTATTGCTGACTAATATTCCACAAACAGAATTATTGTGGACTAGAGTGTAAAGACATACTCTAAGTCAGGTAGCCATATGACACCATATACATGCATTCAGCAATAGAAGCACATTTATATGGCTTCCGCTCTGGGGCTCTTATGAAATACTGCTGTGAACTTTGAGTGCAAGCTTCTGTGCGGGCATGTGTTTGCATTTCCCCAGGATCAACCTGCCTGTGGAATGGCCTGGGTCTAGTTGGAACATGCACTTCAAAGTTGACTGAATAGTCTTGCCATCAATTCAACATCTGGGTGCTCCTGGGCCGTTTCCAGGAAATGTTATCAATCCAGCCAGACTCAGGGTGGGTCATATGGCCCAGCCCCTCCCAGTCCCCGGCCTGGGAGCTTCCCATCCCTGCACTGCACAGTGTCGTCTGGGCCGGCTCAATGATAAATTCATTCTGCTTTCAAGCAGATACTTCACAAATCATAACTTACAGATGCTCTGGGCCTTTCATGTGGGGAAGACAAAGAGACAGATTCTGTCTGACTCTGGAGCCACTGAGGATAGGAAGCCGGCAAGCCCTGGGTAGATATCTCCCTCGCCCTCTCCTCTTCTCCCTCTCCTGTGTGAGTGCCTAAGCAGAGGTAACAGAAGGAGAATTGAATCGATGTAGGCTACAAGTGAGGACGAGCTGCCTAGTTTGCAACCTTCCATGTCCAGTTGTTGTCTTTTCCTCCCAGAAGCAAAAAAAAACTCCTTGAGGTCAAGCTGATGATCTGCAGCCCTCCAAGCTTCCTAAAATACTCCTGGGTTCACCCTCACAAGCTTTTCTGAGGACCTACTATGTGCTGTACCTTGGACTCAGTGTGTCTATTTCCTTTCCTCCCCACAAACCCTTCTGAGGACTTCCTATATGCTGGGCCTAGTCTCAGTGCATCACTTCCATTCCACCCCACAAATCTTTCTGAGGACCTGCTATGTGCCAGCCCCTGGGTTAGAATGTATCCACTTTCCTTCTACCTTTCTGAGGGCCTACTATGTGCAGTGTCCTGCGTTAGGTGTTGACAGGAGGTACAAGACACTCAAAAAAGAGTTTCCCACCAGACAAGAAACCTGAACTCTTCCCCTTATCTCCTGTTGCTTCCCAGCAGGAAGAAAGCTCACCACCTCACTCCACCCCACCCCCACCCCTGGGTGACAAGGGCACATTTCTGTCTGCAGGCAGGAGAATGAACCAGCTGAGCTCGCCATGGTATGTGGCTGGGAGGGAACAAAGAGCTCCGTGTGTGTCCAGGTACAATGCTCCCTGGCCCATTCATGAAAACACAGGGGCCCAAGGGGCAGATAGTTTGCCAGGAGTAGAGTCCACTCTCCCCCCACAAAAGCAGTTTTGATCCTGATCTCTTCATACCTCACCCCATGCAAAAAAGCTTCCAAGCTAGCCTCCCCATTCCCAGCCAACACCTCAGAAGCAGTTCAGCCCACCCAGAGAAAGAGAAGGAGGGGAGGGTCCAAGCCTCAATATTCACCAACCCAGGTCCCATCCGGATTATACAGTTGCATGTGATCTTGGACAAGCTGGGGTGGGGGGGTTCCATGATTCAGTTTCTCCATCTGGAAAATGAGATGCTAGCAGGTTTATTAGGAGGCATGATCAGTGCACAGAATCAGGCATGTTATATTCACTCAAGGAGCTTTCACTGCTGTTGTTATTACTAAAAGAGTATTATTACTATCCCTAGCCCATGTTGCCAACCTTCCCTCCCACTGTGTCTCGGCCTGAACCCTGCATTCCAAAACACCCAGCCGATTCACCCTGGACTCTGCCCTCTGTCTTACACACCCCATAGTTCAGTCTTCCAGAAACCACTTATTTTTAAGTTCCTTTCTTTCTTTTTTGTTAGTTTCTATTTATTTATTTATTGGGTACAGACAGAGAGAAATTAAGAGGGAAGGGGAAGACAGAGGATGAGAGACAGAGATACCAGCAACTCTGCTTCATCACTCATGAAGCTTTCCCTCTGCAGGTGGGGACCAGAAGCTTGAGCCCAGGTCCTTGAGCATTGCAACAAGTGTGCTCAACTAAGTGCACCACCACCCCACCCCCAGAAGCCTCTTCAGAAGCACCTGCCCTCCCTCACCCTGCAATATGCCGTGATCCCCTCTTTATAGCCCCTCAACAGCACTAAGAGCCCAGGAAGACAGCCACCCATGTCTGGTCTTCTGGCTCCATGAGCAAGAACTACACCATATCCAGGGGTGGCCAGCTGCGCAGCATAAAGGTTCCTAAATGTATTTAACAGCAGGGGGTTTTCATGCAGCTGGCTCACCCTGGGGTAACAGCCTTCACTCTGCATCAATCTCCCCAAATGGCTCTCCCCCTAGTGCTCAGCTCTTACCTGCTGTAAAAAAAAAAAAAAAAAAAAAAATCCAATGAAGAATAGGGCAGATGGTGGTACATCTGGTAGAGCACACACATTACCATGTGCAAGGACCCACGTTCAAGCCCGCAGTCCCCACCTGCAGAGAGGAAGCTTCACAAGCAATAAGGCTGTGCTGCAGGCGTATCTATCTGTCTGTCTCCCCTTCTCTCTCAATTTCTCTTTGTTCTATCAAATAAAAATAAATATATAAATATTCTTTTAAAAGTGTAAAAGATTCAATGGAAGAAATGTATGTATAGCACTTAGTGCCATACAACACACCCCAAGCTCTCAGAAATACCAAGTATCAGCCTGAGGCAGCCAGGGAGGTCACTTAGAGGTAGAACACTCCTGAACTTGGATGCATGAGGTCCCAGGCTCAATCACCAGTTCTGAATATGCTGGCGATGACTAGCATACCGGTCAGTTTCTCTCCCTGCCCCCCCTCCTAAGATGATTTCAGATCTGTATCTCAGTGGGCGATCACAGTAGTAGAGTGGCAACACAGGGAAGGTGTGTATTTCTGTTGAACTTAAAGTTGCAACTTAATTTAATAAACTTGAATGAGCTGTATTGCCACTTTAAAAGGCACTGGAAATTATCAGACCCCTGCACAAGATCTTACAGCCTAGTCACTGCTTGCACTGTCTCTCCCACCAGACTACACACTCCCTGAGACTTTTTCCTGTCTATATCCCAGCACTTAACACAGTAGGAAGTATATGGCAGATGGTAATAAATCTTTGTTGAACGGAAGAGAATTAGTTCAGTATCTGTAAACGTGTTTCATCTTTGTGACTAGATGAGAAGCTTCTTAAGTGTGAGAAGCATGTCTTGCCCTAGAAAAGATTTATGAAATGAATGATGGGGGAAAAAACCAAACTCAAAAACAGCTTTCTCAGACCCAGCTCAATTGCTTACGAGCTGTGCAACCCTAAAAAATGTAACTCAATAATTCTGGGCCTGACATTTCCTACCTAGAGGAGAAGTTTGGATCACGTATTTGCAGACGTCCCTTACTCCCTGAAAGTGGGTTGGGACTGTCCTTGTGAGATGGGACATCAGTCACTGTGCTTGTAATAGCCACAGGTTTTTTTTGCAAGCCGCATTACTGAGTTACCTCTCCCAGTCTGCATGATTCTAGCAGTAGGCTATGAATGACTTTGTGCCAGTGATTATGTCACCCATGTGTGGTCAAATCCATCCCCTTACTGAAGGAGGATGCCTCCTGACCAGCTAGAGCTCCAGTACCTTAGGGACGCTACAGCAACTTAGGTGACACTCTATCCACCGGTCCCACTAGGCTCATTCCAGACCCCACTCACAGACCTTGAATCCTGCTCAAGCAATACTACACACTATTCATGAAGGTAACTGAAACTGGGAGAAAGCTAGACTTGGCCTTGAAGATGCAATGAGCACGATACCTCTCCCACAAAAGTTGCCTGGTAAGGGGTCAGGTGGTGGCACACCTGATTGAGCACACATGTTACAAGTGCTCAAGGACTCAGGTTCAAGCCCCCAGTCCCCACCTGCACAGGAAAGCTTTACACGTGGTGAAGCAGTGGTACAGGTGTCTTTCTCTCTCTCCCTCTCTATCTCCCCTACCTTCTCTATTTCTGGCTGTCTCTATTCAATAAATAAAGATAATTTTTTTAAAAAATGTTAAAAGTTGCCTAGCAGAAGGGAAGAGAGACTTGGCAATGGGCTGGGTAGCCTGAAGGTCCAGGAAAATGTATGCCAGCTTATAACAAGGATTCAGTCACCAGCCTTGCCCCAAATGGTATCAAAACAAACACTGTGCAGCCAACTCAGAAATGTTTTCAGATCTTATCAGGCTCAGGCTGATGGTCTTGGCTTCCTATGGGCACACTCCCCTAGTTACCCTGCCATTGTCTAATCAACCTGAAATTCTGATTATTTTTTCTACCTTTCTCTGAGTGTCACAAGGCTAACTGTTTAATGCTTCATTCATCCCTCTCTAGTGGTCTTAAAATCTAAATGGGGGCAGGGAGACACTTCACCATATAGAAGGACCCAGCTTCAAGCCCCTGTTCTCGCCACACCTGCATGGGGGAAGTTTCATGAGTGGTGGAGTAATGCAACAGATGTCTCTGTTTCTCTCCCCCTCTCTTATCACTACTTCCCTCTCAATTTCTTTCTCTCTACTAAAAAATGAGGAAAAAGAAAAGAAACAGTCACTGAGAGCAAAGGACATGTCAGGAAATAAGCCCTGTTGGCAATTTTTAAATTTAATAGGTAATCAAATAAAATAGTTAAAAAGTAAATCTAAATAGGAAACTAAATTAGCTAATTTCCCCCCTTTGAAGCTTTCTTTAAATTATTTTTACCCAATTCTCACTTCCAGTTTGTAAACTTGATGTGTGTAGCAGCCCATTTTACAGATGAAGAAGGTGAGGTTTTTAAGTCAATGGTTTGCCCAAGGTCACAAAGCTAGCAAGGGGTGGATCTGAACTCTTACCCTCCTGCAAGGTCTTGCCATTGGACTTCTTTGTTTCTGCAGGAAATCACTCTGAGTCTTTGTCTCACAGACATGTTCAGTTAGTAATGACCTCAAGACCAATGAAGATGGGAATGAAGATGGAATGACAGCAGAGGGCAGGCTGCCCGGCTCCAAGACACCAATTCCGTTAACTGTCTTCAAAGTTGCCTTTCACAGATCTGGTAGATAATAGCATACAGTGTCAGATTTGATTCAGAAGTCCTTCCAGGACTGTGCAGAATGCTTCCATGCAAGAGGTCCCAGGTTCAATACCTAGCACCACCATTTGGCAGAGCTGAGCACTGTTCTGGGTGAGAGAAGAAGGAGGAAGGAAGAGAAAGAGGAGAAGGGGAAGCTGGAAGACAAAAGAAAAAAGAGAAAAAAATGGGAGGAGGAGGAAGAGAGGGAGAAGAGGAGGAGCTAAACAGAAGCCCTTCCAGACATGCAATTCAGTCAAGCATTCTCTTTTTTAAACATGCCTGTCCCTGAGTGGGTCCCTTGCTGATTTCACCTCACCTCATGCAGACTAACCCCCAGCACCCAAAGCAGCCTAAAGTCTTTGCTTCTCTTCAGTGGTGCTTTAGAAGACACAGGTTCATACAGAAATAAAACATCACATAGGAATTCCGCCCACAGATCAAAGAGGCAGAAAGGAGACAATAGTCTCTCAATTGCACCTCCAAAGTGAGATGGCATCCCTGGATTCAGAAGATAAGCAAAACAAAACTTAAGAGTTTATACTTAAGGTGACACTCTCTTGCTGTTCTTAACAGCTTCTGAGTCACCATACAGCAAGAGCTACTTGCTCAGCAAGTGTGTGTGTGTGTGTGTGTGTGTGTGTGTGTGTGTGTGTGATGTTCTCTAGAGCCAGGCACGGAATTTTCCACCTGACAATTCCTGGTTCTAGATCAAACTCTTACACCATCTGTGAGCAGTATGCTTTGCAGGGGGAAGGACTCAAGGAGCCCTTCACCCGACTTCAGTTGTTCCACCTGTTTGATTCAAGGTTCTCACAAGACAATTCTGCTCTAAATTCAAGTAGGAAAACAGTCCTGTGCATCCACAAAGCTGTCTGAGACTGCCAGCTTCTGGGCCTGGCTCTGCTACCAGAATTGAAATCTTTACATAATGTCTGAGCAAAACAAGAGATTTAACTGAAATGAATAGCAAAAATGGGAAACTAATCTAGGGCTGGACCAGGGAGCAGGACTCATCTCGCAAAGGAGCAGAGGTGCTATGAGCCTCTTCCACGCTCAGGGTGCCCCCTACTGGCCATTTGACTGAATTCCCGACGGAATGTTCACTGTTTTCTGCGAATAAAAAGAAAAGGACGCCCCCACAGAAAAGAGACCAGTTTATGACTACCTGACTACCGATGCAATCCTGAAATGCTCAAGTCTGTGGGCCAGCTAGAGGAAGGCCTGAAAGGAAGGCCCGGTGAGGATCTGCAAAGTGTCTGCTCCAAGATAAGGTTGCCTTCTTTTAGTCTGCCTCAGTGCGTGTCCCCTCACAGATCCCAGACACACCCTTACTTCTCAGCCCCTCACAAGCTCACATCCCAACCTGAAGCTCCCAGTGAGTCTGTTTTCCATTATCCACTCCCCCACTTCCCAGTGCGATTCTTTAACAGCTATGAAGACACCAACAAGGAGCTAAACTGAGTTGTTGCTTATTCAGTGCTGGGACTGGAGAATAACACCTCAGCATGAATAAAGTTGCCCAGGTCTCACTCAGTCTCTTCTCCCACAGGCCTCAGAATGTGCTTCTCAAAGGACAAGTACACAGCGCTCTCCTCTTTGAAATATCCAGTCGATAGAAATAGCACACTTGTTTCCCATAGAATGTGTTTACAACAGCTTAAGGATAGAAAGTACAGTGGCTCAAATTGCCAATTAAGTTGCAAGATTTTTTTTTCCCTTAAGTTACAGGAAAATGCCATATCTGTCCAAACAGTGAGATATAGGAATCAGGGAATTATCTAGCTATTTGGGTATATAAGAATCTGGAAGATGAGCCTGCTAAATGACACCCCAGCCACACACATACAGACCCATCTCTGTACAGTTGCAAAAAAAAAAAAAAAAAAAAATCCAGTATCAGCCTACCACTCTGTTCAAAATTCATTTCTGCTCTTTTTTTTTTCTCTCTCTCTCTCTCTCCTTGAAGTCACTGGCCACATTTCTTTATTTGGTTTTTTAATTATCTTTATTTATTGACTGGATAGACTGCCAGAAATCCAGAGGGAAGAGGGTGATAGGGAGAGAGAGAGAGACAGACAGACAGACAGACAGACACACCTGCAATACTGCCTCACCACTGGCAAAGCTTTCCCCCTGCAGGTGGGGACTGGGGGCTTCCCATATCCTTCTGCATTGTAATATATGGACTCAACCAGGTGGGCCACCACCCAGCCCCACTTGCTACATTTCTGAGCAACCCTGCCTCCCACAAGCACCCCCCAAAAAATGTACACAAGGAGTCTCATAATTAGTTCCTGACTTTGGTCCTTAACTGATTCAGATGCATCTGATATGCTCTGGAGTGAAAGAACCATGTAAATTTTCTGCCACACACCACACAAAATCTTTCTGCAACAGTCAGTCACTTTGAACCAAACCCTCCAGCCACAAGCAAGTGTGGATTTCAAGGGACTGTTCTGCAGAAAATGATACCAAGCTAAAGGCTAGGACAATACAGAAACACACACACACACACACACAAACACACACACACACAAACACACACACACACCCCTCTACACCCAGGGCACTAGGGCTCCTTGAGGTTGTTGTATTAATTGGTGCTGTGGACCCTGGCAGGGTTTCAGCTCTCACCCACTGGGGCAGCTGGACCAGACCCCTTAAACAATTGAGCAGCCAGGACCTGAAGAGCTGTGGAGCCTGCAGTAATTCATTCTCTGTGCGGCTTTGCTTTGGGCATTTCATTCCTACCAGAAGCCAGAGCAAACTGTCACCAACCCTCAGGCTTACAGCAGCCTTTCTTTTTGCTCGGGAACCTTCTCTCTTAAAATTAAATGCACAGACGGGAGTCCGCCCTCCCTTGCAGTGACGGCAGCATTAGAGCTATGGGACTGGGGGTGGGAGCATTGGAGGTAGGCATCACTGTGGCCCATAAGACCCAGGACCTGGGGCTCCTGCTCTCTTCAGCGAGTCTGTCTGGAATTGGAGAAGCAAGGCATTCCAGGGCAAAGTCTCAATGCGTGTCCGCGAGCAAGACCCTCGCGGTCTCAACGCTACAAAGTGCTTGCAAATCATAAACACGACTTTGCGGCTGGATGAAAAAAAAATACCCAAAATATGCGCAGACAGGATGTAACAAGTGTTTCAGGAGAGAGGCACGCCTGAGTCACGGGGCGCTGCGGGAGAGAGGAATCTGTCTGGGGGGCTCCCGGGGAAGCCACTCTGGGATGCGAGCGCCCTAGCGCGCACGGAGTGCCCCCGACCCGCGCCCCCAGCCCGGCCCTCCACTCACCACTCGGCCCGAAAACCTCTCGGTTGCCCTCTTGACTTTGCCGTAAGTGCCTTTGCCCAGGGTCTCCTGCAGCTCGTAGCGGTGCTTCAAGTTGTGCTTGTGGTGATGCCGCTTCACACCGTGCGGCTTCCTGGGCTCCGGGGTGGCCGCCACGGGGGCCGCGGTCGCCCCCGCCACCGCCTCGGGGGGCGAGCCGGGCACCCCCGGCCCCAAGTCGGGGCCGTTCCCGGCCGCGGGCGCGGCGGCCCCCTCCATGTCCAAACGCGGGGCGAGCCGGGCTGGAGAAAGGGCGAGCGCCGGCACAGCGCTGGGGATGCAGGGGTCCCCGCCCAGGGAAGCCGGGGTGCGCTCAAGGTCTCCCCCGCGGCATCTGGGAGGCGCGCGGGCTCCGGCGGGTCAGCGGCGGCCGGGACTGCGCATCTGGCGGCCGGCGCGCACGGCCCGCGCACCGCCCCCCAGCCGCTGCGAGCACTGAGCGGCGGGCGAGGTGGCGGCGGCGAGGGAGGCGGCGGCGTTTGCGCGAGGGAGGGGAGAGGGGTGGCTCCCAGCGCTGGAGGGGGAGTGTTATGTGGAGCGCCGCGCCCCCAGACCCCTCCCCGGGAGGACGGGGCGGGGCGGGCGAGCGTGGGGGAGCTAGGGGCTCGGCAGCTGCGGCTCCCGCCGCCTTTCTCCGCCCCGCGCCGGGAGGGGCGGGTGTAACCGCGACTCGCCCTTTGTGCTGCGGGCTGCGGGCCGCAGGCTCCGGGGCTTTGTCCTCCCAGGCCCGGGCGCCCCCTCCCCGAGCTCGGCCACCGCTGCTACCGCGCGCCCCAGGCCTCCGCCTCCGGCCCCCGGCGCTCAGCCTCCCTTCCTGCTGGCGCCCGGGCGGCGGGACAGGGCCGAGCCCGGGGCCTAGGGCAGCGACGGCGCTCTGAGCCGGGGCCCTCCGCGGGCCCCTCACGATTCGGCCGGGGACGCCACGGACCCGGGCGCCCCTTCATTTTCTTTGAGGTGTAGCGGCGGCCGCCGGGCCGGCTGGGGGAGGGGAGGCCGGGAGGGTGTTGGGTTACAGGCGGTGAGTCATGTTCCCCGCTCCCCTCCCGTCTGGTGGGGGGTGGCACCCTCTCCCTCCCTCCCTCCCTCCCCTCCTCACAGGCCGGGCGACTGAGGAGGGGCTGCCGCTTGGGAAAAGTTGCGCACCCCGGGGGACCCCAGCCCAGCGCCCTCCCACAGGAAAGGCGGAGTCTGGGAGGAAGGCAAACCTGGGGCTGAGCGCCTGGACCCAGTCCTAACTGCCCTCCTGAGATGGAGAGCAGGGGGGGCTCCAGGACGGAGCCGGATGCCCACCTAGCTGTCCAGTCCTCCTTTGGAGGCGAGTAGAGTAGGCACCTGGACTTGGAGCACGACACACGGCCTGTTGAGCCAGAGGCCACTTGCAGGCCTCCTGGTCCATTTGGCTTTGGGACCTCTTCACTGAAAGTCAGACTAGATCCTGCAAATGCTAACAGGGACTGGACCTCCCCGCTCCCAGCCATGAAGGAGCTAGGGAAACCAGGAGGGAAAGAGGCCTTCTGGATTTTCTTCTTCTCCTTCTCCTCCTTCTTCTTCTTTTTGTTAAATAACTACACTAGAAGGAATAGGAAGAGTGAGGAAAGAAGAGCGGAAGATGCATGGAGGTTCGTTTTCACTGGAGAAACAGCACTTGACCTTCTTCCTCAAAGCTCTGACTCATCCTTTGTGTTTGTGTATCACCTGACCCTGGACCCCGCCATTCTGCTGTAATGATCCAAACTACTGCAGTCATCATCTTCCCCTCTCTGCCCTATGCCCTCGGGTGCCTCATATTCTTATCTGTCCAAATCTTCTGCTGATGCTTGACTTAGCTTCTCTGGCCTGTCTGCTTTCTCCAGGAGCACACTAGCTATTGCATAATCACAACACAAAGGCCGTGTTTACTCGGTTCCTTTTCTGACCTATACTCTTGTAAGGCCTCCCTCCCCGCATCCTGAAACTGTATTCTGCTCCCATACAAAGTCTGTGGATGTGGCAGTGGGAGTTAGTTACCTGCGGGTGAATGAAGTCTGTCCCCTCCAAGAGGTGGGCTGAGTGACCTGGTCAATTGACTCAAATGACTTAGCATTTTCTCTTTTCCATTTTTCATTTTCATTGTTCATTTTCTCTTTTTCAAATATGGATTAGTGAATCTGCCTCACAGGTAAACAGGCTGCATCCATAGTTTTAATCAAAGCTGCTTGTCAGATATTTTTCTGCTTCTTTCCCTTACAAGGAAAAGACTGGAAATATACTACCCCATCCTTGTGAAATTAGATGTGGCCATTTAACTGGCTCAGGCCAATGGAATGTCAGAAGTGACATGCATTGCTTTTGGTAGAATTTATCTTTTTATTGAGCAGTCAGGGCACTGCTTCTTTGTTCACCCCCCTCCCACCCTACATCACACACATACACAAACACGCGGGGAATCAAACCCAGGGCCTCACACATGCAAGGCATGCACTCTACTGATGAAATGCTTCCTCCAGGGTCCTACTAGCTTGACAACCATGGAAATAGAAAGAGCCTCCTCCAGACAGCCCAATTCTCTATAAAGATGGCAGAGCAGTCCTAGCTAGCCTCCAAGAGAAAAGCAGTGTGAGAAAATGTTATTCTGGAGCCGAGGTCGGGTGGGGGTGGGTGAGGGGGTATTAGTTATAGCAGTACAACATAGCTTATTCTGGCAGATAGTGTTGTTGCCAGATGCCTGGGTCTTAATTGCTACTTGTTGAATGAATAGCACCTGCTCAACATAGGCTAATACTATTTTATAACAGTAAATCCTCCTCTGTAAGATAGTTGTTACAACTCCTATTTTCCATTGAGAAAGCCATATCAGAAAGGTTGAGTAATTGGCCAGAGATTACACAGGTTGTAATTAGCGGCACTGGGATGTAAGCTCCACCTGTTCAGTTCCTCTGCCCCATGTGTTGTGATACCTCTCCTTAAATGGGAAGAATAAAAAACACCCACTGCAATGCCTGTCTCATAGACCTGCCCTAGCACTGGGAGTTCCTCTCCAGACTGAATTCCTCTAGCATTTCTAGTTTGAACTGCACTTCAACATAATGTTATCATACATTGTGTTCAAGTGTTTTCACAAAGATAAAGCATTTCCTGCAACAAGAATCCCAGACTCCTTAATTAGGAAGGAGCTGGAGCCAGGGAGTCCAACTGCCTGGGTTCAAATCCCAGTTCTACCACAAGTAACTGACCATTTTAGACAATGCTTCCCTCTCTCAATGCTTCAGTTCTTTCCTATGCAAAATGCCTGTGGTGATAAATAAATGTTGGCAGTGGTAAAAGTAATATGGACCCTGGGGTTTATGTGAAGATTAATATGATACTGCACTCAGCAAATATCATGTTTATTTTTTCTCTTCCATGGTTCCTACTAAAATTGGGGCAGTTATAAGCAGATTAATCATGATGCTTGATTAGACTCTGATTCCTGGCTTCAATCTGGATATGGGACAGATGTTGAAGCATCTGTAGTTGGAAGCATAATGTCCACATTTGTAATGAATTTATTACAACCTCTGCTTACATAAAAACTTGGTATTTATAATACTATTTCCAAAGCAATTTAAGAGAATTGTGTTCCCTTCATGTGAAATCATTGTTTGGGAAACAATCATTATCAATTATCATTTGCCTACTATCTACTTTCTTCCAGGACCTTTATGTGTATCTTACCTCTAGTCAGAAAGCTAGAGGGTGAATGTAATGACCCCCACTTAAATACTAAGAACACACTCTTTTTTTTTTTTTTTTTTGCCTCCAGGGTTATTGCTGGGGCTTGGTGCCTACACTATGAATCCACTGCTCCTGGAGACTCTCTTTTTTCCCCCCTTTTCTTGCCCTTGTTGTTTATCATTGTTGTTTGTTATTATTGTTGTTGTTATTGATGTCATTGTTGTTGGATAGGACAGAGAGAAATCAAGAGAGGAGGGGGAGACAGAGACAGGGAGAGAAAGATAGACACCTACAGATCTGCTTCACCACTCATGAAGAGAGCCCCCTGCAGGTGGGGAGCTGGGGGCCTGAACCGGGATCCTTGCACCGGCTTTTGCATTTCACACCATGTGCACTTAACCCGCTGCGCTACTGCCTGGCCCCCAGCACAGACTTTTTTAAAAAAATTGTTTTATCTTTATTTATTTTCCCTTTTGTTGCCCTTGTTGTTTTTCATTATTGTTGTTGTTATTGATGTCGTCGTTGTTGAATAGGATAGTGATAAATAGAGAGAGTAGGTGAAGACAGAAAGGGGGAGAGAAAGACACCTGCAGACCTGCTTCACCACTTGTGAAGCAACTCCCCTGCAGATATGGAGCCAGGGGGCTTGTACAGGGATTCTAACGCTGGTCCTTGCGCTTTGCGCCACGTGCACTTAACCTACTGTGCTACCGGCCCAACTCCTGAACAGACTCTTAACAAGGTGGAGTCAGCTGTGCTCAGACATAAACCCATGAAGCAATGTCTGTGCTTTGGTTGACACTTCCACTTTTCTGTGTAAAGTTTTGGCAAGTTGCCTAAGATTGTGGCATTTCCAGCTATAATGTGTTGTCTGGTAAACATCTGACATGAAAGAGCAGCTTAATCAGGAGCTTATTCTTCTCCTTAGCAGAAGGTGGCTAGCTATCCATACAGTGGTCATTTGAATAGTTGGACCAAAAACGCCACCTTTATATTCTCTGTCTGTGTGATTACTTACTGAGAAAGCAGGTGATTTGGGAACAGAGTTTTTCCCCTTAAATTTTCCTGGGTTCTATGTAGCAAAAACAAGTGAGAGGAGTGACTAGTGGTCATAAAAGTATAAGAAAGGTTCAAGCCCTTGGTCCCCACCTGCAGGGAGAAAGTTTTGAGAAGCAGTGCTGCAGGTGTCTCTTTCTATCTCCCTCTCTATCTCCCCCTCCTCTTTCAATTTCTCTCTGTCTCTATCTAATAAAAAATAAATATTTTTTTTAAAGTATAAAAAACAAATTTACTCCTTTAGTAATATGTCTTTTTTTTTTAAATAAAGGTGGCAGAGAGGTAGAGAGAGTGAAAGAAACCACAGCACAGGGGGTTGGGCGGTAGCACAGAGAGTTAAGTGCACATGGCATGAAGCACAAGGACCAGCATAAGGATGCCAGTTTGAGCCCCAGCTCTCCATCTGCAGGAGGGTCACTTCACAGGTGGTGAAGCAGGTCTGCAGGTGTCTATCTTTTTCTCCATCTCTCTGGCTCCTCTCCTCTCTCCATTTCTCTCTGTCCTATCCAACAGCAACAACAGCAATGACAGCAATAAAGATAATAACAAGGGCAACAAAATGGGGAAAATGGCCTCCAGGAGCAGTGGATTCATAGTGCAGGCACCAAACCACAGCAATAACCCTGGAGGTAAAATAAATAAATAGAAAGAAAAATAAAGAAACCACAGCACCAAAGCTTCCTTCAGTGCTGTGGAGGCCAGACTCAAACCTGGGCCTCACACTGGCAAAGCTGCACACTATCCAAGTGAGCTATTTCACCAGCCTGTAATATGCCACTACACAGCTGACATCTGGAGCTAAGGAAGTTCTGTAGCAAGACAGGAAGAGCTCCTTGCAGCCAAGAAGCTTCCAAACTGTGAACTAGGTAGGAAAAAAAATAATAAAGCTAAGCTTATCCACAGATCAAAACAGAAAGCTCTGCTGAGGGGCTAGAAAAAACAGTAAGAATGGTGGTTAATGGGCCTAGGCTGTAGCTCAATAATACAGCACTTGTTTCAACTCCTAGTACCACAAAAGATAGTGAGGGGAAGTAAAAAGAAATGTAAAAGGAAGGGACCAGGTAGGATGGGGTTAAAAGCTTCCAAACTGGGGCCAGGCTGTGGCACACCTGGTTAAGTGCACATGTTACAGTGCACAAAGACCCAGGTTCAAGCCCCTCATCCCCATCTGCAGGGGGAAGACTTCATGAGTGGTGAAGCAGGGCTGCATATGTCTCTGTCTCTGTTCCTCTCTATCTCCCCCTCCCCTCTCAATTTCTGTCTGTCTCTATCCAATAATAAATTAATAAAAATATTTTTTCGGGAGTCAGGTGGTAGCGCAGCTGGTTAAACGCATGTGGCACAAAGCTCAAGGACTAGAGTAAGGATCCAGGTTTGAGCCCCTGGCTCCCCACCTGCAGGGGAGTCGCTTCACAGGCGGTGAAGCAGGTCTGCAGATGTCTATCTTTCTCTTCCCCTCCTCTCTCTATTTCTCTCTGTCCTATCTAACAACAATGCATTAATAACTACAACAATAAAGCAACAAGGTCAACAAAAGGGAAAATAAATATTTAATATTTATTTAATATATATTTTTAAAGGGGGAGTCGGGTGGTAGCGCATCGGGCTAAGCACATGTGGCGCAAAATGCAAGGACCAGCATAAGGATTCCAGTTCGAGCCCCCAGCTCCCCTCCCTCCACCCGAGGGGAGTCGCTTCACAGGTAGTGAAACAGGTCTGCAGGTGTCTGTCTTTCTCTCCCTGTCTCTGTCTTCCCTTCCTCTTTCCATTTCTTTCTGACCTAACAACACGACAATATCAATAACAACAATAATAACTACAACAATAAAACAACAAGGGCAACAAAAAGGGCATAAATAAATAAATATTAAAAAATTTAAAAAAAAACAAGAAAAGAAGAGAAAAAACAAAAAAATATATTAAGGAAAAAAAAACTTCCAAACCAACTGAGTCCAAATCACAGCTCCACCACTTTGAAAGTGTTAGGGTCTTGGGGAACTCCCTCTTCCTCTTTATCTCTCTTTTCTCTTGTTTGTTTGGAGGGGGGTCATTTATTTTATTTATTTATTTGTCTTCAAAATGAGGACACTAGTAATAGCTAACTCAGAAAAGTGATTCTATTGAAGATTTATTGACTTAATACTCAACAAAAGGCATTCAGGACAGTCTGGGATGAGCAAATATAACCCAATGAATGTCCACGATTATTATTTGTCACCTCCCCACTGGTAGGATAGTTTGTGTATAAAAGGATACAGGGGAGGACCTTTTGTGGAGGTGGAAAGATGACATCAGTAAACAGAATTATAAATAGAAGCAGTGGCTGTTAGAGGAATTCAATGGAAATGACCCAGATTGAGATCTCAGTTTCAATTTTCCTTTTTATCTTGTAAAAGCTCCCATTGGGAAGGCATGGGTTCTGACACCCCCAGTAGATGGGAAATAATCTAGGGATAAGAAAGAGCTGGGGTGATGGTCTCACTGTGCCCCACCCCCACCCCAACATGCACACCCCACCTGATTCGCTGGTGATGCCCCCTTGTTCATGAACTTTCCTGCCTCTGTGATGCCATGAAACCAGATGGGCTGTGAAGACACTCCCTGCTGACAATGCTTGATGCCTTCAGGAGGTTTCCATCTCCCAGTGCTTGCACTTTGTCTCAGTGTACTTGTGGGTCAGTTCCACTTGCCTTGTCTTCTTTGTCCTCATCTATGTTCTGAAAAGTATGATGGCTTCTTCCTGGGGGACCAGTACAGTGGGAGTGGGGGGTGATTTTGGCAGTGGGGGATGATTTGTCTGTCTTTCTCTCCCGCCTCTCTATCTACTCCTCATCTCTCAATTTCTCTTTGTCCTATCCAACAACAATAATAACAGTAACATCAACAGCAGTGGAAAAAAGATGGCCTCTAGGAGCAATGGGTTCATAGTGCAGGCAAGGGTTCCATTATGGAGAAAAGAAACTGACATGATCCCAAATCCCCATCCACAGGGAAAGCACTGGCTAGACTCCAGTGGCAGAGAACAACACTGTGCCACCCTGGAAAGTGGAGAAAGTGTCACACTTCATGCAGGGATGAGCTGGGGGTGGAGGACACATGGGAGAGTAAGTCCCATTGGCTATTGTGGAACCTATGAGTTTAAGACTAAATCAGAGGGGGCTGAGAGAGGTCTCCTATATGAAGAGATTTTCTTTATATTTTGTTCTTGGTATGGGTGATCACAGTCACACCAGTTCAGTGTTGACCCCAGATTCAGCATGATTGGAGGTACTGGGGAACCCTTCTTCTTCTTCTAGCGTTTGCCCTTCTTCCGTAGCCAGTCAACAGCGTCAGGTTGAGCCTGATGTAAAGTTTCGAGACCTCCTTTGAATCTAGAGAGGTGGCAGTCGTTGACTATGTGGGTCATAGTCTGTCTGTAGCCGCAGGAGCAGTTCGGGTCGTCTCTGGCTCCCCAGCGATGGAACATAGCGGCGCACCGGCCATGGCCTGTTCAATAGCGATTGAGGAGGGCCCAGTCATAACGTGCTAGGTCAAAGCCAGGTTGACTCTTGCAGGGGTCTGTGATGAGGTATTTGTTCTTTACCTCAGCTGACTGCCAACTCTGTTTCCAACAGTCTGGAACAGAGAAGTTCAGTGTAGGCGTAGGGGACCAGATTGGGTGACGAGACGTCAAGCGTTGGACAGGGTGGGCGAAGATATCCGACTATATTGGCAGGTCCGGTCGAGCGTAGACGTGGGAAATGAACTTAGATGATGCCACATCCCGACGAATATCTGGCGGGGCGATGTTGCTAAGAACTGGCAGCCATGGAACCGGGGTGGAACGGATGGTTCCAGAAATTATCCTCATGGAGGAATATAATTTGGAATCGACCAAGTGGACATGGGGGCTACGGAACCATACTGGGGCACAGTATTCTGCAGTGGAATAGCATAATGCCAGAGATGATGATCGTAGTGTGGAAGCGCTCGCGCCCCATGAGGAGCTGGCCAGTCTTGCAATGATGTTATTCCTCGCGCCCACCTTTGCTGCAGTTTTTATGAGATGTTTGTGAAATGACAGAGTGCGATCGAGAGTAACGCCAAGATAGACTGGCTGGGCTTCATGCCGGATTCTCGTATCGCCAAGCTGCACATTAAGCTCACGCGAGGCCGAGGCATGGTGTAGATGGAAAACAGATGATACCGTTTTTGCAGTGCTAGGGATTAGTTGCCATTTTTTACAGTAATCAGATATCAGAGACATGTCTTTCATGAGTGTTTCCTCGAGGATGTCAAACTTGGATGCCTGAGTAGCACAGCAGATGTCATCGGCATAGATGAACTTCCTTGAAGAAGTTTCTGGGAGGTCATTGATGTAAATATTAAATAGTGTAGGAGCCAGAACAGAGCCCTGGGGGAGGCCACTTGAGACAAGTCTCCATCTGCTAGACTTGTCACCCAGATGCACCCGGAATCTTCTGTTTTGGAGAAGAAACGATATAGTGTTGGCCACCCATGGAGGCAGGCATCTTGAGATCTTGACTAGGAGACCACGGTGCCAGACCATGTCATAGGTTGCTGTGAGGTCAACAAAGACAGCACCTATCTTTAAATTCTTCTGGAATCCATTTTCAATGTAAGTTGAGAGGAACCCTAACGTGGACAGACACAAAGTCTCTGCCTTCATTGGATTTACAGATGAGCATGGGCAAATAAATGTGTTGTAGGCCAGCTAAGATTGAGCAGAAAGATTAAAGCAGGTTAAGAAGGAAGAAGATGGTGAGGATGATAAGGAGAGGACTTTCTTTTTTTTTTTCCTCCAGGGTTATTGCTGGGCTCGGTGCCTGCACCATGAATCCACCGCTCCTGGAGGCCATTTTTCCCCCTTTTTGTTGCCCTTATTGTTGTAGCCTTGTTGTGGATATTATTATTGTCATTGTTGATGTTGTTCGTTGTTGGATAGGACAGAGAGAAATGGAAAGCGGAGGGGAAGACAGAGAGGGGGAGAGAAAGACAGACACCTGCAGACCTGCTCCACTGCCTGTGAAGCGACTCACCTGCAAGTGGGGAGCCGGGTCTCGAACCGGGATCCTTACGCGGGTCCCTGCGCTTTGCACCACATGCGCTTAACCCGACCACCAGGAGAGGACTTTCTGATAAGGCGACTTCAGATTAGAGGCTCCAGGGAAGTGTCTCAGGGAGTGTAAAATCTGGATATCTAAGGAACAATCTGGGAATCTAGGAGAAGAACCTCACTAATAGAAGGCCTCTTTCCTACATGCAAAGGCCCTGAGGCAGGGCTATTTTTAGCATGTCCACAAATAGTGAGAAGTTCACTGTAAGTGGAGTGAAATAGGAGACTATAGCAGGAGTTAAGACCAGAAAGGGAGTCTGGTGGTAGCAGCGGGTTAAGCGCACCTGGTGAAGTGCAAGGGCTGACTTAAGGATCCTGGTTCAAGTCCCCGGCTCCCCACCTGCAGGGGAGTCACTTCAAAGGCAGGTCTGCAGGTGTCTATCTTTCTCTCCCCCTCTCTGGCTTCCCCTCCTCTCTCCATTTCTGTCCTTTCTAACAATGACGACATCAATAACAACAACAATAATAATGACAACAACAATAAAAAACAAGGGCAACAAAAGGGAAAATAAATAAATATAACAAAAAAAATTTTTTAAGAATTTTTTTTGTAATTTCATTTATTTATCTTCCCTTTTGTTGCCCTTGTTGTCTTTTTTTTTTTATTGTTGTTGTAGTTGATGTCGCTGTTGTTGGATAGGACAGAGAGAAATGGAGAGAGGAGGGGAAGACAGAGAGGAGGAGAGAAAGACAGACACCTGCAGATCTGCTTCACTGCCTGTGAAGCGACTCCCCTGCAGGTGGGGAGCCGGGGTTCGAACCAGTATCCTCATGCTGGTCCTTGTGCTTAGCGCCACCTGTGCTTAACCCGCTGCGCTACCGCCTGGCTCCCCCCAAAAAAAATTTTTAAAGACCAGAAAGTAACTTAACCTTACAAGACTTCATGGAATAACCTATATGAATAGGTGGAAGAGGAGGAGGAGAAAAAAGCAAAGAAAAAAGAAGACTAAAGCATCATAAGGGGTGGGTGGCTGGGGAGACAGCCTAATGACAATGCAAGTGACTTTTAAGCCTGAGGTTATGAGAGTTCAGGCTCAGTCCCCAGTACCACCATAAACCAGACCTGAGCAGTGCTTCAGTAAAAAAAAAAAAAAAAAAATTCAATTTAATTTAACATCATAAATGGCAAAGTATTGTTTTCTTCTCTGTCTCCCTTATTCCCTCGATGTGATGCAAGCTCATGCAAACAATAAAGATATATATTTTTTAGGAGATCAAGGAGCAATCTAGGAGGTAGTATAATGGCTAAAGTGTTAAACTTTCAAGCATTAGGCCCTTGGTTTGATCCCCAGCATTGTATGCGTCAGAACTCTCTCCTCACTTATATATACCTAGGGAGTGGAGGAACTGGTGTCTCTGACAGATGCTGAGGAGGGGTTCCTACAAGAACTACAACACTTTAGCTTCCTTATCATGTCTTTCTTCCATGTAACCCACACAGTTCCTAGAAATATGTGTCTCACTCTGTAGATCTATCTGGACTCTGCTGATTTCTGTGACCTGCAGGACAGAGTCCATGCTCCTTAGCCTGCAGCACAGGGCAGCCTGCCAGAGTAATCCCAGTGTTAGCATCAGAGAGGCCCAGGCTAAAAGCCTGGCCTTAACAGTTACCCACTGTGTGACTTTGCTGAAGTCACTCAACCTCTCTGACCTCAGTTTGCTCTCTTTCCTTCTGTTCCTGGCTATTATTACCTGCATGCCAGCTCTGAGAGAACAGGGACTTAGCTTCCCTTGCTCCTTACTATCAAATCAGGACCTAGGACAATAAATGCCTGACATATGATAGGTACTCAGTAAATAGGCCTGAAATCAATGAGTGAGTTCATGTAGGAAGAAATCCCTGACATGCTGCTGCCCAGAATATGCTTCCCTCTTGCTGAATGATGATGCTCCGACCCCTTTCCTCCTTGGTGGGATCTTAGTGCTGGTTCCCCCACCGAACACCCTATGTTCCAGGGGCCACTATTTATTATTTCAGGTCCAGCTGCCTGTGCACATCTGCATCTGATGCCTGAGGCACGCCCTTTACTATACTTCATATGGCAAATCCCTGCTCGTGTTGGAGATTTGGCCGAAGACGTCACCTATCCTCGGGTCCACCAGGCAGAACTAAAGGTTCAGTTCTCTGTCCCTGAGGCACATAGCTCCTGGACCCATTATAGCACTTACCTCATGGCACTACAATGATTCCATTATATGCCCAGCTTTCCCCACTGGCCTGGAAACTCCCAGATGGTTTGGTCTAGAACAGCTCTGGCCACTGGAAATAGTATGTGAGCCATATACTATTCTTCACAAAGTAACTCTTCTCAAAGCCACATTAAAATTGGGGTTTTTTTTAAAGAAGATAACTATTTTTTAATTAGTTGTTACAAGAAATTAAATATGTATTAATATGTTATTAATCTAATATGCCACTAGTATTTTCATTTCAATAAGCAATCAACATACAATCAATGTTAAAAAAAACATGGTGAAATATTGTACACTCTTCTTTTGGTACTAAACCTAAACCTTTTTAAAGAAATATTTACTTATTTATTATTATTACTTATTTATTATTATTACTTATTTATTATTCCCTTTTTGTTGCCCTTATTGTTTTTCATTGTTGTAGTTATTATTGTTGTCATCGTTGTTGGATAGGACAGAGAGAAATGGAGAGAAGAGGGAAGACAGAGGGGGAGAGAAAGATAGACACCTGCAGACCTGCTTCACTGCCTGTGAAGCAACTCCCCTGCAGGTGGGAAGCCGGGGGCTCGAACTGGGGTCCTTGTGCTTTGTACCACCTGCATTTAACCCACTGCACTACTGTCCGACTCCCAACCAAAATCTTTTTTACATATATATGTATATATATTTTTTATTTGATAGGATAGAGAGAAATTAGAGGAAAAGGGGACACACACACACAGCGAGCGAGAAAGAGACCTATAGCACTGCTTCACTACTTGTAAAGCTTCCTACCACAGATGAGGACTAGGGGCTTAAACCTGGGTCCTTGCACATGGTAAAATATGTGCTTAACTGAGTGTACTACTGCCTGGTTCCACCATTGTGTATTTTATACTTAGAGTAAATTTCATTTCAAAGCTAATATTTTTGATGACCAAACTGAATTGTGACCCTAGCAAAACAATAAAGTTATATTTAACTACAAAACAAAAATAAATAAAATATGTACACACACACATACATGTCTGCTTCAGGGTTTTTTTTTATTTAAAGTCTAATTTTAGTTAATTGCATAAAATCAAAAATTTATCCCCAATTATAAGACCACAGCTAATGTATTTAACAGCCACATGATGCTAGTGGCTCCAGCATCCAAAAGTGCAGACCTAGAGCGCATTGTTTTCTCCAGTGGAAATATAAATCTGACTTCCAGTGGATGTCTGGCCTTAAGCCAGTTCCCCCCCCCCCCACTCTGCTCCATCCTCCATTGCTGATACTATGGTCTATTTACATAATCATTGTTTTGCCTGAAACCCGCCCTGCCTGCAGGGTATTAATTAATCCTGCCAGTTAAAACCCTAGCAACCATTGCTACAGAAGCTTTCTACCTTCCTGCTCTTTCCTTTTCTCCACCCCCTTTCCTAGGCATTTCCTTTTTTGACTTGCCACTTCTGGTTCTAAATATATAAAAGTGTTGTCTCTGATCAATAAAGATGCATTGCGTTCCCACTCCGCCACGAGTTCTTGGTCTCTCTCCCACTTCGCTGAGTAAGCAGCATCCCAAGTTGGCTCCAGTCAAGTTCTCTCCAACCCAGAGAGCACGTGCCCGGGAAGAAACACCCTCACGCTAGCCCCACAGTGGGTATCTAATAAACCCTACATGGGTGGATGGATGGACTGTACAACCTTTACTTCCTCTTGAGCTTATTCTTCCCTGCTGTAGAAATACACAGCCCTAGAACAGGAGTGAGAATGAATGTAAGGGAAATCTATAGAACATTCCTGGAACTTCAGTGCTCCAGTGTATACCAGTGGGCAAAGCTTGAAAGCCACACAGTCCTTTTCTCTGAGCCACACAATTCAGCAACCGAACACCTTCCAGTCTGCTCCAGAGACACCTTGTCATGGGGTCTTTCCTGACCATCCTGTTGAAACCCATAGTCTACCCTCTCCTCTCCCCTGCCCCATTTTCTGCTTTATTCTTCACCACTGCACAGGATATATTTTTTTGAACAGAGAACAAGAGAAATTAAAAGGGGAGAGGGGGAGAGAAAGACACCTACAATACTGCTTCACCACTACAGGTTAGGGTACTGGGGGGCTTGAACCGGGGTCCTTGCACATGGTAATATATACGCTCTACTGAATGTACCTTACTCAGCTCAAAATAAGTACTTCAAAAGTTGTTAAAATTGTTGTTTTAATGAAGTTTTGGGCTATATCCTTGTGATTCGGGAGGGAGGGGGTACTCTGAGATTTTCAGTAAGGAATAAAATGATCAGATCTGTGGCTTGTTACCTGGACAGAATGGTGGAAATTGACCTGCAGGGGGACAGGCTGGATTAGGAGAACAAAGAGCAACAATTCAACTGAATGGAGAAATGAGGGGGCTATATGCAGATATAATGTTACAGAGCTCTTCAAAGGTTTAAGCAAAGAAATGAAGACTTAGATTTAGCCTTACTGGATCTATAACAATCACGTATTACAATAAAAATTTCCCAAGGAGGGAGTCGGGTGGTAGCGCAGGGGGTTAAGCACACTGGGTTAAGCTCATGTGGCACAAAGCGCAAGAACCAACATAAGGACCCTGGTTGGAACCCCCAGCTCCCCACCTGCAGGGGAGTCGCTTCATAGGCGGTGAAGCAGGTCTGCAGGTGTCTATCTTTCTCTCCCCCTCTCTGGCATCCCCCCCTCCATTTATCTCTGTTCTATCCAACAATGACGACAACAATAATAACTTCAGCAATAAAACAAAAAGGGCAACAAAAGGGAATAAATAAATAAATAAATATTTAAAAATTTTTCCCAAGGAACACTAGTCTCAGGGAGTTAGATTTCATACCTAGTAGCCAGTATTTACCTGGCCTGATTTTATTTTTATTTCTAACCCAGGGAGCCAGAGCCCCTGCCCCGCTCCCAAGAGAGGTCAGCCCTGGGCCTTGCATTCTCATGTTTTCTGTCACCAGGGACTTGGGTTCCAACAGCAGGCAAGATACAGAGGACATTGAAGGCCTGGCCCTGGGAAGCCCGTCACAGCAGAAGTTCTTGGCCCACTTGCTTGGGTGTGGTCACCCTGCTATGCGCCAGGGCCTGGCAACTGCACCTGCGTCGAGCCCGGCTGCCTGGATGGCAGCTGGTGAGGTATGTGATCTGAGGTCTGTGCCCTAATTCCTTTCAAGTGCCTGATTCCCCTGATGTGTTTTGGAACCTTTATTTAAATGGCATGTTTCTGGGGTCACACGGTAGTGTGACAGGTTTAGTACAAGATCTGGTGTTCATTCCCAAGCATCACATGAACATTTTCAAAAATAATGGCCCAGGGAGGTGAGGCTCAATCCCCCACACCACATATGCCCAAGTGGATGATCTGTCTCTCTTCTTCATTAATAAGTAAGTACATCTTTAACCTTCATGTATTTTATTTTGATAGAACAGGGAGAAATTGAGAGGGACAGAGGATAGAGAGGGAGAGAGAAACAGCAGTAAGGCCTTGTACTTGGTAACACACTTAACCAGGTGTCCCATCACCTGGCCTATAAATATGTCTTTAAATAGAAATAAAAGGTGAAATCAGAAGGCATATTACCGATCTGCCTCCTATCATGATGTTCCACATCCACCTGTTCTTCCATGTATTCAACAAGTGCTATTTAAGCCTCTCTGAGTACTCAGTCAGGGCACCAGGGATAAAGGGATTAAGACTGACGTCTGTTCTTCCTGTTCCCTTTCCCCTCAGCCCCCCTACACTCCACCCAGCTAGGAGATTCCAACACCTCCCACTGGCATGGTGAGAGGCTTCCACATAAGTGGTCTTTTTCCATATTCATGATGACATTTTACTTTCTTTTTTTTCTTTCATTATTATTACTGTTGTTGTTGTAAAAAAGAGACTGAAAGAGACCACAGCTCTGAAGCTTCCTTCAGTGCATTGGAACCTAGGCTCTAACCTGGGTCATGCTCATGGCAAAGCGGTCCACTATTCAAGGGAGCTATTTCACCCAGACGTTTCACTTTTTGCAACATGTGCTAAGAGGCTGAACACCTGAGCCAGCACTCAAACTTATGTAACTGCTACACTGCAGCGAGTATCCCAGCGACATCACATCTTGCAAACAGTTCTATAAAAGTCACGAAATGCCAGCTCACTGCTAGAGAAAGGTCATTTGACAGTGTATCTAGTAGCTCTAGAGAGAAAATGGCCTGTAATACACAGAGAGGAAAAGAATAAATATTTCCCCCTCTCCTCCCACTCCCAGACACTACATGACAGAGGAGGGCATTCAAGAAACTTCCAGGAGTTTGGATGGTATGTTTCTTCTGATCTGTATTGCACTGCTTCCTTCAATATAAATATCCATAAGGGATTCCTGAAACTTCAGTGTCCAGAGTCCCCAAGTGCCATAGAATTAACTGACTATTCACAAAATCTAGTAAGCCCTGAAAAAACAATAGCCTCTGTTCCTACTGTAAAGAGTCTTTTATCTCAGGTGTCCCTACCTCAGATCCTGCAATTCTGGAGACACTCTTAGGTGGTTCTAAAAGAAATACCTTCTCACAGCACCACCAAGTGGCTTAGTCTCTGTCCACTGAAAATTCCATAAACCAGAAGCAGGAGATGGAATCATGTCAGTGTGAACCAAGGCATGAGTTATCTACAGCTCAGGACTAATAAAAAGGAACCTGGGATAATGGTGGTAGGGTGGAGACATGCAGTGGGACCCTGGAGGGGAAGCAGTCCTCTGGCCGGAAGAAGGCAGGCAATCACAGTGCTTTATCCCAAAGTAATCTGGCAGAAATTTGAAGGGCTTTAGGGCTGCAAATGACCTGGTGTTCCTTCCTTCCTTCCTTCCTTCCTTCCTTCCTTCCTTCCTTCCTTCCTTCCTTCCTTCCTTCCTTCCTCCCTTTCAATCTCTCTCTCTCTCTCTTTTCCTATTAGGACGGAGAAATCAAGGGTGGAAAGGAGAGATAAAGAGAGAGAGAGAGAGACACCTGCTTCACTGCTTGTGAGACTTTCTCCCTACAGGTGGGGACTAGGGGCTTGAACCCAGGTCCTTATGCACGATAACATATGCACTCAACACTGGGCCCCCATCCTCCCCTTTCTAGATGAGGATACTGATACCAAGGGTGTGTGTTATAAGGGTTTATTGTATGATATAAAGATAATGAAGAGCTCTTAGCAAAGCACATCACTTGTAGTATCTAGTATCTCATTTCATTCTTACATGTCTAAGCACTAATATCATTGTTATTCAAGACAGGGCAGAGCCAGAATGCTATGACCCATTCACTGGTCTTTGTTCCTTATAAAAGTTATCATTGGTTATTCAGGACCAGGTGGTGGTGCGCTAGGTAGAGAGCACACACCATAGTGTACACAGACCTAGGTTCAAGCCCCTGACCCCCCCACCTGCAAGGGGGAAGTTTCACAAGTAAGTGAAGTAATGCTGCGGGTGTCTCTCTCACATTTTCTCTGTCTCTCTCTCCATCTCTATCTCTCCCTTCCCCCTCAATTTCTCTGTGGCTATATCAATTTTTTTTAAGTGTGTGTGTGGGGGGGGTTGGTTCGATCTTCAAGGAATTCATCCTACAGGCACTGAGTCCCAGTGATAATCCTGGTGAAAAAAAAAGACTGTTTTTTTCCACTTATATGTGGCTAGGAAAAAAATTTAAAAAGAACACCATGTTATGGTATCTAACGATTATCTGGAACTGGAGAGATAATCCAGCACATAGGACACAGCCCAGGACTTGCATGCTTGAGGTCCCAAGTTTGAGCTCCAGTGCTGATTAATTCAGAGCTGAATGAGGTTCTGGTTTCTCTCTCATAAAAATAAATATGTGACTCTGAAAAAGAAATAAAGGAGATAAATAATAAATATTACCTGAATCTCAGGTTTCATGTCATAGGCAAAGATCTAATGCAGGGCAGCCATGTCCATTTGTCTGTAGCTATTTTGTTTTTTTCTTTTTCTCTCTCTTTTCCTTTCTTTTTTTTTTAATTAAATGATAGGACAGAGAGAAATTGAGAGAGGAGGCGTGATAGAGAGGAGGAAGAAAAAGAGACATCTACAGACCTGCTTCACCACTTGTGAAAATTCCCCCCTGCAGGGTTGCAGGCTGCAACCCAGGTCCTTCTGTGCTAGAGCAGATGTACTCAACCAGGTACACCTCAGTGCAGTCACCCTATGTTGCTCTTGAACCTTAAGGGCAGAATGCAGTGGAGGCCAAAACAAATACCAAAGGCTGATGTTTACTATCAGGCCTTTTACAGAAAGAAACTGCCTGCTCTCAGGATACAGACTCACATTCTCTAGGAGTCCAAAAAGAGGTGATAAGCTGGGAGAACAGAATATAAAGTTAGTGACCTGATCTGCCAGTAACATTGTAATCAGTAAGACAGAGAATAACAATACCCCCTATGTGTGGCAGTTAGATGTCAAAACTGTATACCTTTGTCCATCGCTATCTGTTAGATTAGATCCATGTTAGTGACCTGAGCTCTGAACTCCTCTCCCTGCATACTTTCCACCGCATCATGCAGTTCTCTGGGTCTCAATTGCCCCATCCATAAAACTAGGGTAATGATAAACTTCATCACAGGGATGCTATCTAAATGAAAACCAAAAAAGGAAGAGGCATGTTTGTGAAAATCACTTGGAAAATATTTTGTGCATGACTCTTGGCAGAGTCTGGGAGCAAAATGGATAGGGCCCTGAACATGACTCAGTAGGTAAAGTGCACACCTTACTATGTAGTCAGGCCTGGATTCCATCCTGGCATCACACAAGAGCCACATGAACAGCAAAAACAGGACTCCATGGGTGGTGGGAGCAGTGTTTGGATATCTCTCTTTGCCTCTCTCAAAATACAGAACATTTTTTAAAAAATATTTTGTTAGTGATTTCATGATTAACAAGATTGTAAGATAACAGGGGTACAATTCTACACAGCTCCCATCACCAAAAGAACATTTTTTAAAAGTAAATAATTTGTTTAGACTTATTTTCTTAAGTTGTAGAGAATAAAATTATCATTCTGGCATGATATGCCAGAAATCGAACACAAAACTCCATGCTGTACACTTTATCCACTGAGCCATCTCCCAGCCCACAAACATAGAAATGTTTAAACACTGGGGCAAAGAGGCAGCTCGGCAATATCACACATGGCTAAAGCCCTTGGTTCATTCCCATAAATAAGTATCAGTATATGAGGGGCTGGGTAGTGGTGCACCTGATAGAGTGCCATCAGGTTCAGTGCATAAGGACCGAGGTTCAAGCCCCCAATCCCCACCTGCAGGAGGAAAGCTTCCCAAGTGGTTAAGCAGTGCTGCAGGTCTCTCTCTTTCTCTCTTCCTATATCCTCCTTCCCTCTCAGTTTCTCTTTATCCAAAAAATTAATAAATATAAATATATGTATTAATTTCAAGGTATGTATCTTTAAAAATTATTTTTATTCTGTTTATTCATTTATATATTTTATATATTTATATAGTACATATACTATATATCAAAATACAAATGCACTGAGTGTCCAGAAATCAGATTAGGGTTTTTAATTTGAGCCAAAATTAAGAACCAGGACAGAATGAAGAAAAAGGATAAAAGATTCCACTTACCCTGCACTGTCAAAAAGAGAAAACATGCCAGTGTTCTTATAAAAGGGCATCTGCTTAGAAGCTAGGGAGGTGGCTCAATGGGCAGGACATATGCCATACACCCAGTGGGCCCTAGATTCAAGCACCAACATTGCATGTGATATAGTGCTTTCTCACAAAATAAATAAATAAACCATTTGAGTAAAAAATAGATTATGAAGGGGCAGCTAACTGGACGCTCTCCTGCTTTCACTACATCAGGAGGTCATTTAGGGAAATGAATGTGTCCTTGGGGTATTCCATTCCACTGTCCCTTTCCAATTTTGTGCTCTGTTTCTCACCCTGGGCTACCCAGAGGCCACAGCTGCCACTCATGGCAGATAAGTGACAGTGGACTTCAGCCTGATAAAGAGCAGGGCAGGGCCAGACAATGGTGCACCTGCTAGAGCACATCCATCACCAGACATAAGGACATGGCTGAAGCCCCCATTTCCCATTTACAGGGTGAAGCTTCACAAGGGCTAGAGCAGTGTTGTAAATGTCTCTTTCTCTCTTCTCTATCTCCTCTTTCTCCTTCAATTTCTCTGTCTTTATTAAAAAATACAGAAAAGGAAAAGAAAGAAAGTGGTTGCTCAGAGTAGTAGATTCCTTACCAATATAAATAAATATAAATAATATTTATATTTATAACAAAATATAAAATGACAAAATATAAATAAATAAATAAATAAATAAGAAAGGGCCCATGAACAATCACACTGGCAGCTGGCAAAGGGAGACAGGTTCAAATAGGAGATGGTGAGCAGCCCACTGAGTCCACACTTGGCCATTGCAAGATACAGAAGCTGCCTAGAGGGAGCTCAGGCCACCCATCCCTTACACAAAATGTCCTAGTATCTCTCATTGCATTGTCCTGATTGCTGACTCAGACCTCCGTGTGTGCGTGTGCGTGTGCGTGTGTGTGTCCTTAGCGTCAGTTGCCTCTATCACAAGCCCTGTGATAGCAGGGAAGAAAACACAGAAAAGGTCTGATGTTGGAAAGGCTATGCATATTGAGAATGAAAACTGTGGGTCAGACCTGGCAGTGGTATACCTGGCTAAGCACACACATTGTCATGCACAAGGATCCTGGTTCTAGTCCTCAAACCCACACCTGTACGGGGTACCTTCACGAAAGATGAAGCAGGTCTACAGGTCTTTCTCCCTCTCTATCATCCCCTCTCAATTTCTCTTTGTCAAATAAAATAGAAAGAATGAAAGAATAAAAAAGAAAGAAGGAAGGAAGGAAGGAAGGAAGAAAGAAAGAAAGAAAGAAAGAAAGAAAGAAAGAAAGAGAAGGAGGAAAGAGGAAAGGAAGAGAGGGAGAAACAGGAAGAAAGGCCACCAGGTACAGTGGATTGATACTGCTGACACAGAGAGGCAGTGGATTTATACTGCTGGCACAGAGACCCACCAATAACCCTTGCAACAATTAGAGCAGGAGGAGGAAGAAGACGAGGAGGAAGAGAAGTAGAAGGAAAAGAAAGCAAGCTTGGAGTCAGCTCTGGGTTAAATCCCAGCTCTATCCACTGCTAGCTCTGTGACTTTGGGAAAATTGCCTAACTTCTCTAGGCCTCCATTTTCATAGAATGGAAACAATAACTAGCAAATATAAGGGGATAACTGCATGAAATATACCTCATGTCTGACGCATGATAAAGACTCAGTTGAAGGGGGAATATTTTTTACTGTTGGGGCAGCAATTTCTCTTTAGCTATCTTAGTAGCTCTTTGACCCTCAGATTAGAACTACAAAGAAGCACAACAACAATGATAAACAGCAAGGGCAACAAAAAAGGGAAGGAAAAAAAATAGCCTCCAGGAGCAGTGGATTTGTAGTGCAGGCACCAAACCCTAGCAATAACCCTGGAGGCAAAATAAATAAATAAGAATTTTTAAAAAAGAAAGAAAAATAACTACAATTCTTTGCATTTGCTAAATGGGGATCAATGGAGCTGAGGAGATAGCATAAAGGCTATGCATAAAGACTTTAATGCCTGAGGCTCCAAAGTTCCAGCTTTAGTTTCCAGCACCACCAGAAGCTAGAGCTGGCAAAAATTAATAAATTAATTAAGTAAGTACAATAATAATCACAACAAATGCAGTGTGCTTCATTCTATCCTCCTTGTATTGTCCAGGAGAGTGAAGCTATTCTTGCATCTCTGAGTCAACCTCACAGGTGAGAAATGTGATGCCCAAGTGCCAACATCATCTAGAGGAATTTAGAATTCAAACCAAGGGTTTAATTTTTGTTTCACTTTGTATATTCATCTTCTTATCATTTCAAATAGGTATAGTCATCAAATCTATCTTACAGAATTATCAAGGACATCCAATTCTTCTTCTTCTAGCGTTTGCCATTCTTCCATAGCCAGTCAACAGTGTCAGGTTGAGCCTGATGTAAAGTTTCGAGACCTCCTTTGAATCTGGAGAGGTGGCAGTCGTTGACTATGTGGGTCATAGTCTGTCTGTAACTGCAGAGGCAGTTCGGGTCGTCTCTGGCTTCCCAGCGATGGAACATAGCGGCGCACTGGCCATGGCCTGTTCAATAGCGATTGAGGAGGGCCCAATCATAACGTGCTAGGTCAAAGCCGGGTTGACGCTTGCAGGGGTCTGTGATGAGGTGTTTGTTCTTTACCTCAGCTGACTGCCAATTCTGTTTCCAACAGTCTGGAACAGAGAAGTTCAGTGTAGGCATAGGGAACCAGATTGGGTGACGAGACGTCAAGCGTTGGACAGGGTGGGCGAAGATATCCGCGTATATTGGCAGGTCCGGTCGAGTGTAGACGAGGGAAATGAACTTAGATGATGCCGCATCCCGACGAATATCTGGCGGGGCGATGTTGCTAAGAACTGGCAGCCATGGATCCGGGGTGGAACGGATGGTTCCAGAAATTATCCTCATGGAGGAATATAATTTGGAATCGACCAAGTGGACATGGGGGCTACGGAACCATACTGGGGCACAGTATTCTGCAGTGGAATAGCATAATGCCAGAGATGATGATCGTAGTGTGGAAGCGCTCTCGCCCTATGAGGAGCTGGCCAGTCTTGCAATGATGTTATTCCTCACGCCCACCTTTGCTGCAGTTTTTATGAGATGTTCGTGAAATGACAGAGTGTGATTGAGAGTAACGCCAAGATAGACATCCAATGAAAAATGAGAATACCATTTTGTGGTTATTTTGTGCAAAGACCCACTCACCAAGGAAAGTGTACTGAATAAGACACAGATTCTGAGCTAAGGCCTTTGAAAGTGCTGCAGGTCAGAGAGACTTACCAGAGGCCTGGTAGAGGCACACCCCTTAGAATGTACATATTACCAAGTGTAAGGATCTGGGTTCAAGCCTATAAGGGTAAAGAAGCAGTCCTGCAGGTATCTCTCTTTCTCTTTCCCTCTCAATCAGTCCCATTCCCTCTCAATTGCTGTCTCTATAAGAAATTAAAAATTATAAATAAAGTGAAAAACAAAAATTTAAAAAGAGAGATAAACTTATCATTCCCATAACTACCTCAAGGGGGGGCTGTGTGACGGTGCACCAGGTTGAGCACACATTACAATGCACAAGGACCCAGGTTCAAGCCTCCAGTCCCCACCTGCAGGGGGAAAGCTTTGTGAGTGGTGAAGCAGGGCTGCAAGTGTCTCTCTGTCTCTCTCCCTCTCTAGCTCCCCCTTCCCTCTCTATTTCTGACCAGGTGATGGCACATCTGGTAAAGTGCACTCATTACCATGTGCAAGGACACAGTTTCAAATCCCTGATCCCCCCTAGGGGAAAACTTCACAAGTGCTACAGGTGTCTGTGTCTCCACTATCAAAACGAGCCTTTCTCTAGCTCCTTCTCAATCCTCCCCTGGGAAGATATTTCTATTGTCTGTCTGGGTTTGTCCCCCACCCTGATCCCTCCACCCGTAGGGGGGGAAAGCTTCACAAGTGATGAAGCAATCCTGTAGGTATCTTTCTTTCTTTCTCTCTTACCCTTTATTAAAAAAAAAAATGGTCACAAGGAATGGTGGAGTCATCATGAAGGTGCCAAGCCCCAGTGATAATGCTGGTGGCAAAGGAGAGACAGGGTGGGAGGGAGGGAGGGGGAGAGAAGGAGATTTCTATCAAATTACTACTGTGCTAGGTCCTAGAAATGAAATGATTAAAAGATGCATACTAATAAATAAATGATATACCACCTGATTTCCAGAAGAAGAAGAAAGACAAAAAGGAAAGGAAATGATCTTATAACTACCATGGTGTTTATTTTTTTCAGTTAGTGTTTTATACTGATTGCTATTGTTTGTTTTATTTATAACTTTTAGGTTTTTTTTTTTATAAAGACGGCAATTGATAGGGAATAGGACAGATAGAGAAAGAAAGAGGAGAGATACCTACAGGATTGCTTCATCACTTGTGAAGCTTCCCCCCTACAGGTGGAGGGATTAGGGTGGGGGACAAAACCCAAACAGACAGTAGAAACATCTTCCCAGGGGAGGACTGAGAAGGAGCTAGAGAAAGGCTCACTTTGATAGTGGAAATGAGAATGTTCTGGAGCTTGTGGAACAATGTGAATGTACTCAGTGCACTGAACTTCACACTTACGCATGACTTAAATGGTGAATTTTATGTTATGTCTGTTTTACCACACACAAAGAGCCAAACCAAGCCAGTTCAAGGAAATTATAATAGCAGTGTGTTATTATCCACCACTAATTTTATCTTTCTGCCAGTGACTCTTGTTAATTTACTGCACACCATTCTTTTTTATTGATTTAATAAAGATTGACATCTTGTAGGATAAGAGGGGCACAGTTCCTACCACTAGAGTTCCATATCCCATTCCCTCCAGTGGAAGCTTTCCTATTCTTATCCCTCTGGGAATATGGACCCAGGATCATTAGGAGATTGTCCACAAGTCAGTCAGGAATGGAGAAAAACAGAAAGAAAAAAAAATTCCTGTCTGTCTGTCTATCTCTTTAGCAAATCTGCTCCTAAATTTTTTTAGAATAATATCAAACCAGTGTGAGGTAGGAGCAAAGGAAAGAGACCACTTGAGTTAGAGTGGATAGGTTGGACTAGCAGACACTTGAGTGACTGGGCCACTTAAACGGCTGTGGGATCTGGTTTGAAGTGATTGCTTTACCTCTCAGAGGTTTCTCCCACATCCCTCAATGGAACCAGTGGTGTTTGGGAGGTTTAGATGAGTGAATACTTGCAAAGCATTTAGAAAACTTTACATATAGGGGATGCTCTGTTAGTTTGTAGCTATACCAACAATTTATACTTTATTAAGAACTAACATATGACTAGTTGGGTAACACCTTGTGGGGGAAGAAAAGGTCACCAGGTGATGGGATGACTTGCCTCCTTCCTTGGTCAGCTTAACCCCAGCCCTATTTCAGCTTTCCTACTCAATGTCTCAGAGGTGATCAAGCTGAAGTTCTCTCTGGGCACTTCTTTCTTGGTTATGCCTTTGAAAACAGAGAATCCCCGGGAGAGGGGTTTTCTCAATGAGTTGCTAAGATTTTATGAGACTATTACCCTGCCTTAAAAATAAATACAATTCTGATGTGTGCTCTATAATATAGGTGAGCCTTAAAGACATTATACTAGGTGGAATAGGTTGACACAACAGTTACTGTTTGATTCCATTTGTGTGAAGTTGGAGGAGTTAAATTCATGGAGATAGAAGGTAGAACAGTGGCTGCCAGGAGGAATGGGGAGTTAGAATTTATTGGATACAAAGTTTCAGTTGGGGGAGATGAGAATGTTCTGGAGCTTGTGGAACAATGTGAATGTACTCAGTGCACTGAACTTCACACTTACGCATGACTTAAATGATGAATTTTATGTTATGTCTGTTTTACCACACACAAAGAGCCAAACCAAGCCAGTTCAAGGAAATTATAATAGCAATGTGTTATTATCCACCACTAATTTTATCTTTCTGCCAGTGACACTTGTGGATTTGCTGCACACCCTTCTTTTTTTATTGATTTAATAATGAATGAAGATTGTAGGATAAGAGGGGCACAGTTCCTACCACCAGAGTTCCATATCCCATTCCCTCCACTGGAAGCTTTCCTATTCTTATCCCTCTGGGAGCATGGACCCAGGATCATTATGAGGTGCAGAATATGGAAGGTCTGGCTTCTGTAATTGCTTCTTCACTGGAAATGGGTGTTGGCAGGTTGATCCATACCCCGCTTGTCTCTACCTTTCCCTAGTGGGGTAGGGCTTTGGAGAGGTGGGGTTCCAGGACAAATTGGTGAGGTCATCTGCACAGAGAAGTCAGGTTAGCATCATGATCACATCTGCAACTTGGTGGTTGAAAAGCATTAAAATATAAAGTAGAACAAATTGTTTAATAATCATGGACCTAAATGTAAGAATATAGCAGATGAGATTTGGGGGTCTCCATTTTGGAAAAAGTTAGGAAGTTTATTTTAGATATATTCCATGACTTTACTAGCTTTTTGCCTGAGCCCAACAGTTAACATGCAGGTGGACTAAAGGTATTGTCTGGGCAGATGGTCTCAGAGTTGGAAATAGGACTAGAAAGCTGGATTGGGGCAGAAAGTAGCTCCTAGATATGGAAAAAGTATATAAATATCGTTAACTGCAAACCCCATCAATCTGATCTGGGGCCCATATCTATTCATATTCAGCACAGGAGCCTGTGTAACCTCTACATCCCTGTCAGTCTGAGCTCACATTCCGTGGTCACATCCTAGGCTGCACTCATTTCAGGACCAGTCTTCCTCTAGTGGCAGAGTGGCACACCCTTCTTAACCCAGCGCATTCCAGGCTCTCCATGCATCAAGAACAAAGAAGAGAGTTTGGTTCAGCTCAGTCCACAGTCTGTAGCTCCCCTGTGGTGACCAGCATCTCAGGGACTGAAAGAGCCTCTCATCCCAGGTCACCCAAAGATCCTGTGGAGTTGCTCAGCCCACTATAGAATGAGCCAAGGCTCTTCACGGGATCTCTGAATAAATAAATATTCAAAATAAAACTTTGAAAGAGAACTGTATTCAAGAAAAATCCCCCACCCCCCAGGCTCTGCCTCACCCACAGTGAGGAGCATTGTGGGGATGAACACCTGTGATGAGAGTGGCACCTTGAGTATGGAAACAGCAGTCCTGCCCTTTCAAGGTCCATCATCTGAGGTATTTGGTTTTGGGCTACTTTCTGAAATAGGCAGGGCAAAAATGACCTCCTCCTCCTCCTCCTCCTCCTCCTCCTCCTCCTCCTCCTCCTCCTTCTCTCCCTTCTTCTCCTTCTTTTCCTCCTTTACCTCAAAGGCCTCCTCTAAAGCCTCAAGAAGCATTTAGGTGCCAGAGAAATATCTCAGTGCTATAGCACAGGACTTGCATGCTGGAGGGTCCAGAGACTCCTGGTTCAATCCTGGGCACTGCCATATGCCAGAGTTGAGCAGTACTCTGGTCTCATTCTTGCATGGAAATAAATAAATCTTATTTAAAAGCGCTTCAAATACAGAAGCTGCTGCAGTAGCAGAGATGCTACATATCAAGGACTTAAGTAAAGGAGCAGCCTGCTGTGTTCTCACCACCTCAGGGCTGGTAAGGTGGTTTCTTAGCTGTTTCCCAGAACCATGGCACCTCCTGGATGGTGACAAGGCTGGAACATGGTGGTGTGCTTGGCAAGGGACATGCCCTGTCTGGTGGGCTGTGAAGGTTGTCCTAATTGAGGTGAGGTGAGGTGAGGTGAGGTGAGGTGAGGTGAGGTGAGGTGACAGGGCAGGGCATACGCACACACACACACACACACACACACACACACACACACACACACACACACACGGCAGTCATTAGGTTCTGGCTGCCTCCCATCCCTGGGGAAGGTGTGTGACCTTGGCCTGGAAAGTTCTATTCAGTTGAGGTTAATCCCCAGGATTTAGAGATGACAAGGGGCTGACAGCTGTGGGACTGAGTCTTCTGGTCCCTGCAAACAACCGGGGTAGGACATCTTCCCCTATGAGGCTGCCGCAGTTGATTGTGTCCCTGTCAAAATTGTGGCAGAATCCCAACCTGAAATACTTTCATCAGCTGTGATCTTATTTGGAGATAGGATCATTACAGATGTGCTTCGTTCAGTTTTGGTGAGGTCATGCTGGTGTAGAGTGGGCCCCTGGCCCAGACGTGGCTAATGGCCTGACACGTGGACACAGCAGTACACGCAGAGGGCCAGGAGGTGGCTTAGAGGTAGGGCCTAGGGCTTGCATGCATGGGACCCTAAGATCAGTCCCCAGCACCACATATGTCTGAGGCTCTGGTGCTCCTTCTTCCTCTCAATCTTGAAATAAATCAGATTGATTTTTAAATGTTATTAGTGATTGAATATTGATTTACAAAATTACATGATAACAGGGATATAATTCCACACCATTCCCACCACCAGAGTTAATCAGATTGATTTTTATTCATTTGTGTTACTCTATTTTATTTTACATTACTTTATTGGAGGGGTTAATGGGTTACAGTATAGTTGCTGACACGTGAATACAAGGTAACGTGTGAAATAAATAAATGAATAAGCTACAGACAACTACATACAGAGTAGCCATCATTCAGTCACATATCTTTGCATATCCTTGTCTGCCTTGTGAAGTTTTTAAATTGAAAATCCCATAGATAGGGACTGTCTTGAATGCTGCCCCTACCCCCAGCACCTGCTGGTCCTTGGGAAAATCTTAAATAACTCAAAAGTTGAGGAATTGCACCAGGGGTTCAGAATTCTGATGGGGACAGTATGGAATTATACCCCTGCTGACATGTAATTTTATAAATCAATATTAAATCACTAATAATTTTTTAATGTTAGAAGAGAGAGATTGCAAACACATTTCTTTTCCTAAAGCAGAAGACACAGGCTGCACAAAGAAAACAAACATTAATATATTGCTCAATTTCTTAACTCACCACCCCCCCATAAACACACTGTCTTCTTTGGAAATGCTGGGGGTGGCATTGAGGGTGATTAGCAAAGAAGAAATCATTTGTGTGACTGTGTGCTGTTTCATAAAGTTGCTATAAAAAATACAACTAAATTGCACGGGTTTTTCCATCCTCTGAAAAGCAAGAAATAGAGAGCTGTTTTTGCTCAAACTTTTCCAAAACAGATCACCTTTTGTGATGGAAAATGTTGCCCTAAGGAGAGAAATTTTCAGAAAAATTATGAGCGAGTGGAAGAAAATAGAGCACCAGCTAGAAACTATTTAATGAGGACAAGAACCTCGGCCAAAATGGGAACGAGACCTTTTTCTCATGGGCTTCTGGAAAGAGGGAATAAAATTACTTGTTTCATTTCATAAGCTGTTGAAGAAGAAATTTTTCTTCCTTTCCCTCTCTGAGTCCAGGCTGCAAGGTAATTAGATTGACACAAGACTGGTCATCAAGGGAAAAGGCAAACTTTAAGTGCAGAGAATAATGGGGCCTTTCCCATGGATCTTCCAGTGAAGATATATGTAGTCATGAGGATGAGGGCAATGCGTTGAGGAGGGACAGACAGAACAAAGAACTTTGCAGTTTAAAGAGAAAGGAATTGTGCAGGGTTTTGCGACATAGGTGTTGAAAACAGACTTTGTAAGACCTAGTGTGTGTCAGGACTCCAAGGCTGTCTCTTACTTCCAGAGCCACCACAGAGATTTATTTTCTACCTTTCTCTGACCCCAACAGTTTGGATAAGTCATCCTTTTTTTTTTTTTGTCACACTAGGAGTCACACTGCCCTGTGGGCACCTCCCAGGCGTGAGAAATGTCCTCTCCCTAGTGACACCTACTAGAATATTCTAATTCACCCAAACTTTTATCCTGCAAGCTAGCAGAATAGAAATTGTGAGCAGAAAGGTCAGAGTAGGGACTGGGAGGCGGTGTGCCTAGTTGAGTGCACATGTTTGAATATGCAAGAACCAGTTTCCAAGACATAGGCCCCTGCCTGCATGGGGAAGCTTTCTGAGTGGTAAAGCAGTACTTCAGGTCCTCTCACCCCCTTCTCTCCCCTTCCCTACCTCCTGCCTTCTCTGTCTCCCCCTTCCCTCTCAAATTCTCTCTGTATCCAAAATAAATTAAAAAAAAACAAATTTAAAAATAAAAAGGTGGAATCAATTTGACTGCTTGTGGTTATGTTTTACTCAAAATGACACTGCCAGTACAATAAACAATGGGGGGTGGGAGGAGCTTCAAGAGAGGTGAAGCAGCGCTGTAGGTGTCTCTTTCTGTCTACCTCCCCATCCCCTCTCAATCTCTCTCTGTCCAATCAAGTAAAAATAAATAAATAAGTAAGTAAGTGACTAAGGGGGCAGGTAGTAGTGCATATGGTTACGCCCACACATTACAGTTCTCAAAATTCAAGTCCCTGGTCCCACCTGCAGGGGGAGAGCTTCACAGGTTATGAAACAGTGCTGAGGTGTCTCTCTGTTTCTCCCCGCCCCCCCCCCACTTTGCTTCCATAGTTAGCCTTGGGGCTCGATGCTGGCACTGAAAATCCACTGCTCCTGGAGGCTTCCCCCCCCCCATTTTATCAGATAGGACAGAGTGAAATTGAGTAAAGGGGGAGATAAAGAGAAAGAATGATAGACACCTATAGACCTGCTTCATCACTTGTGAAGCGTTTCCCCTGCAGGTGGGGAGTGGAGGCTCGAACCTAGATCCTTTCAGGGGTCCTTGCACTTAGTACTATGTACATTCACTGGCTGAGCCACTGCCCAGCCCCTCTCTTTCCCTCTCTATGGCTCCCTCCCCTCTCAAAGTCTGTCTCTATTCAATAATAAATAAATAAATATCTAACAATAAATGAATATTTTAAATCTATATTTTACTATCTTATTAGTGATTTAATACTAATTTGCAAGATTATAAGATAATAGGGGTATAATATTTTAAGATTTGCAAGATTATAAGATAATAGAGGTACAATTCTGCACCAATCCCATCACCAAAGATCTGTGTCCCCAACCCCCCAATAGTATCCACTGTAGTTCTCCCAAGATCATAGAAATAGGCTGACTGGGAGTCGGGCTGTAGCGCAGTGGGTTAAGAGCAGGTGGCGCTAAGCTCAAGGACTGGCGTCAGGATCCCGGTTCGAGCCCCCAGCTCCCCACCTGCAGGCAGGTCCCTTCACAGGCGTTGAAGCAGGTGTCTGTCTTCCCCTCCCCCTCTCTGTCTTCCCCTCCTCTCTCCATTTCTCTCTGTCCTATCCAACAACAACAACATCAATAATAACTACAACAATAAAACAACAAGGGCAACAAAAGGGAGTAAATAAAATAAATTAAAAAAAATAGGCTGACTATATATATTTTTTTTTCTTTCCAAGTTCATGGGTTTCAATTCTATGTATTCTACATATGCGTCAAATCATCCCATAGTTGTCCTTCACCTCCTTCACTGCCAGCTCTGTTCATTTTATCCCAAAGGACATAATGTAGTCTTTTTAACTGCTGAATAGTATTCCACTGAGCACGTGTTCTATGATACTACTTCTGCCTCTTCTCCTTCACCTCCTCCTCCTCCTTCTTCTCCTCCTCCTCCTTCTTCTTCCTCTTCTTTCTTTTCTTCCTCCCTTCTCAAATGAGTGGTTTTTAATCCATTGTTAAAGGCCAGAAGAAGGAAGAGGAAGACGAGAATCTTCTTATCAATGTCTTACAGGCATTGCAAGGAGTTTGGAGAGCGTCTGATTGCCTCTGAGCTTGACACCATGAGGGAGCCCCTACCTTCCCACAGTTCCTCAACCCCTGATGGCCTCCCAAATCCAGCACCCCAAGCCTGACTTTTCCAGTGGAGTGACCTTTGGGTATGCTTGTCTTTTTTTTAAGTTTGTTTTTTTTAATATTTATTTATTCATTTTCTCTTTGTTTTTGCCCTTGTTGTTTTATTGTTGTAGTTATTATTGTTGTTGTTATTGATGTCTTCGTTGTAGGATAGGACAGAGAGAAATGGAGAGAGGAGGGGGAGATAGAGAGGGAAGAGAAAGATAGACACCTGCAGGCCTGCTTCACCGCTTGTGAACCGACTCCCCTGCAGGTGGGGAGCCGGGGGCTTGAACCAGGATCCTCTCGCCGGTCATTGTGCTTTGCACCACCTGCGCTTAACCACTGTGCTACCGCCTGACTCCCTTTTTTAAAAGTTTTTAAAATATTTATTTATTTTCCTTTTGTTGCCATTTTTTTATTGTTGCTGTTATTGATGTTGTCATTGTTGGATAGGACAGAGAGAAATGGAGAGAAGAGAGGAAGACAGAGGGGTGAGAAAGATAGACACCTGCAGACCTATTTCACCACCTGTGAAGCGACTCCCCTGCAAGTGGGGAGTCAGGGCTCAAACCAGGATCCTTCTGCCAGTCCTTGCGCTTTGCGCCACATGTGCTTAACCCACTGAGCCACCGCCCAACCCCAGAGTCTGTCTGTCTTTACCCCATGCCCACACAATTGTGTGTCAGCTGGGCAATTAGAACCCTTCTCAGAGATGCCCTAGTTCAAACCTCTCCCCTGACAGAGGAGGAACCAGATGTCAGAGAAGTGAAGGGACACAGTGAGGGGTGTCACTCATCCTCACTCTCCAGGGCTGGAATCCCAAGATTTGGCCTTCATCCCACTTTCCAATTTACCTTATTGATGTTTAATTGTCCCTAGTTTCATTGCATTCTTCTAAGGAGAAGAACCATTCATCTTACTTGAGGAAGAAGTCACACTTTAATTTTTTTGTTTCCCTGAGGATTATCTGTCCAATATTGAAGGAATTCTTGCACAAGACAATGAGTACTATGAAGTAATGAAAGCAACCCCTCCATAAGATGAAAAAAAAAAAAAAAACTTTTCTCAGAAGCTGGCTTTGGAGTCATTCTTTAGAATTTAAAGAGAGAAGAAAAAAGTAAAACAAAGGCTAGAGACAAGGCAGGAAAAGCACAGCGGATCCAAACTGAACACATGGAAGGGCCCAGGGCTCAGCCAAAGGAGGCTAAGATCGCCAGTTTCTTCCAATTACTCCCATTTTCCATATCCTAAACTAGATGAAAGTTGTCATTTTATTGGCTTGTATGCCTTTAGGAAATTTGACCCTGTTTTTCATTTATTCAAGTATTTCCCCAGCTTCAGCACCCCCCCCAAGCCAGAGTCAAGTGGAAGTCCCACTTGTTCTGTTACCATTGAGCAGAGACTTTAAGAGTCTATGTAGGAATGCAAACTGCTGGTAGGAATGTAAACTGGTATTGTCCCTTTGGAAGACTGTAAGAAGAGGCCTTAAACAAATAAAAATGGAAATGGGGGCAGGTGGTAGCACAGAGGGTTAAGCACACACGGCACAAAGCTCAAGGACTAGAGTAAGGATCCCAGTTCAAACCCCCAGCTCCCCACCTACAAGAGGGTCACTTCACAGGTGGTCAAGCAGATCTGCAGATGTCTATCTTTCTCTCCCCCTCTCTGTCTTCCCCTCCTCTCTCCATTTCTCTCTGTCCTATCCAACAACAATGACATCAATAACAACAACAAGGGCAACAAAAATAGGGGGGAAAGTGGCCTCCAAGAGCAGTGGATTTGAAGTGCAGGCACCGAGCCCCAGCAATAACCCTGAAAGCAAAAGAAAATGGAAATAACTTATGATCCAGCAATACCACTCAGGCATTTAACCAAAGGACATTCAAACACTAATTCAAAGGGACTTACATATGCACCCCTATGCTCATAGCTGCATTGTTCATAATAGCCAAAGGGTGGAAACAGCCTAAATGCCCATCAACAAATGACTGGCTAAGGAAGTTATGGGCTATATACTCCATGGAATACTACTCTGCAATCAAAAGGATGATACTGTGCCTTTTGGGACACAATGGATGGAGCTGGAAGTAATTATACTTAGTGAAATAAGTAAAAAGAAAAGATGGTTTCACTTATATGTGAATCTAGAGAACTGATACACGTGAACTTGCAACCTGTCTCCTCTAATTTTCTCTCAGTCTGTTCTAATAATAATAAAAGAATGAAGGATGAAGGTGTCACAGTGGAATTTTGACTAAATGTTTTAACACAGTTGAGCCCTGGATGGTTTTTTTTTTCCTTGCTTCACAGCTCATGAAGCATCCACCCTGCAGATGGGGAGCAAGGTCTCAAACCTGAGTCCTTGCACATAGTAATATGTATGCTTAACTGGGTGTGCCACAGCCTGACACACACACACATCCGGCCACCAAGCCCTGGATTTTAACAGGTAACTAAAGTGTACGTCAGGGACAGGCACTTACACTGCTCCTTCTCTGGTGACAGTTATGTCTTCAAGCCTGTTCCTTTTCCTCTTTTTTCCTATGAAAACACCACCTATGAAGTAAATCAGGCATACTAGGCAGCTATTCTTTGAGATTTCCATCAAGCTCGTTGGGTGATGGGCTAGTTTTAGGTTTCTTATTTCAAAGACACAGTTTCTGAAATCCAGCTTGCTTGGGTTGAACTCCTGTCTCCACCATTTACTGTGTGACCTTGGGCAAGTTACTTAACCTCTCTGTTCCTCAGGTCCTCCATTTGTCAAATGGGATAAAATCACAGAACTCACTGAAGGGTAAAGTAATTAAATGGTGGCCAGTGTTTTCAAGTGTCTGCTAAGCATGACTTCATTTCATCAGTAGCATTAGCCTGATGCACAGTGCTGCCTGAGAGAGAGGTCACACATCCCACAGTGCACTGGTCCCTGGACAGAGCTAACCTCTGAGCTACAAAGCTCCTTCCCTCTCCTCTGAGCTACAAAGCTCCTTCCCTCTCCTCCTTTATTCCCCCTCCTGCTCTCTGTACACTTCACCAGCCCCCTCCCCACTTTCTCAGCCACAGAGTTTGAATCCCTCAAAGAAGAGACAGAAGGCTAAACAGAAGCTGCCATGCCTGTGGGGAGAAAGGCCAACCTCTCACAGCTGGACCAGGCTCACAGTGACTGGTGGAGCCACCCCAAGGCCAGGGGCAGCTGCAGGGTCAAGCAGGAGACTGGCTGGGTCACCAGCCCATTCACTGAGCCCTGGAGTTCTGCTGGACCCCAAGCTACAGGGTCTCCTGCTTCTCAGCTTAGCCACCTGGACCCACAAAGGCCCTGGATGCCCAGAGTTGCCCCCAATAGGGGTCCCCACCGACAGGGCTTTTCACTGAAGTGTCTGGATCAGGGAGGAGCTGGTGGAGAGGCTGGGCCAAGATTGTGGAGTGTTAATGGCTCAGCACACTAGCATCCCTAGTCTGTCCCAGACAGACTCCTCACAGGGTGATTAAGACCAAGTGCTTGGGTTGGTGAGATGGAACAGTGGGCAGAGTACCGGTCCCAGATTTGAGCCCCAGCATCAAATATGCCAGAGCTGAGCCCTGCTCTCAACTCTCTCTCAGTCTCTCTCTCTCTCTCTCTCTCTCTCTCTCTCTCTCTCTCTCCCCCTCCTTCTTCTCCATCTCTTTGCCTCAGATAATAGAAATAGGGCTAATGAAATAACTCACCTGAATAATGCACTGTTTTGCCACATGCATAACCCAGGTTTGAGCCTGACCCCCAACATGGAAGAAATTTCTGTGCTGTGGTCTCTTTCACTCTCTCTGTCTCTATTAAAAAAAGAAAAAGGAAAACAAGAAATCAAAATAAATCTTTAAAATTTTATTTATTTAGTTTGATAGGACAGATAGAAATTGAGAAAGGAGAGGAGATAAAGATGAAGAGAGAAAGAGAAACACCTATAGCCCTATTTCACCACTTGTGAAGCTTCCCCTCTGCAGGCAGGGACCGGCAGCTTGAATCCAGGTCCTTGTACATGGTAACATGTGCACTCAATCAGGTGCACTACTGCCTGGCCTCCTAGGGCTGAGGTATTAGCCTGTGGTCTGTAGATCCAAACTAAGGGCTCATTGAACTTGGATGAGGGAGAAAATGTCATCTTAAATTTCACTGGGCTCTTATCTAAATAAACTAAACCCTTCTCTTTGAAATGTAGGCAGCAAAGGACTGTGGTATTAACGGCCCCTCTGAATTTGCCACAAACTGTAATCACCGGTTGTCTCCTCTCATGTTTGATTTGCAGCAGGAACTTTGAAAGAACATTTATGTGCATCATTCCATCAGCACTGTGGTAGCGATTAGACTTGTTGGTGGCCATTATTATTCAATGCGTTCAGATGATTTAGCACGTTTATTGAATTCATGTTCATTCAGTCACTGAATTCATGTCATTCTGAACGAGGTGAAATCAGTGAATTCTATTCACCACTGGGGTTCAGGTCGCTGAAAAATTAAAAGACCCTGGATTAGGGAGTGCAGGTGCAGTGCTTTGAAGGGATGGCTGCTTGAAATTAAACAGCATGTATTAAGGCAGACAAAGAGAAGGGGCAGAAAAAGGCATTCTGAGCTGGGGAACAGAATGGAGGGAAAGCACATGCTTTTCAGATACTAAAACTGTTTGATGAGGCTGCAGAGAGGGCCTTTTAAACTGCTGGAAACTAAGGAGGGTGGGAACTAAGAGGCAGAGTATGACTAGAAGCCTACTCACTATCTTAGCCCTAAATAGAAGCTTCTAGTCTTATCACCATCCAATGGGTTTTGTGTGACCACTGGACTTTTCACACATTTGGAGAAAGTGTTAGTGAACCCAAACACTTAAAAGTGTATCACAACTTCTCCTAAGCCTCTTCTAGACTGTTTTCTTTTTCCTTCAAGAAACCTCTCTTGACCTCTGAGGAAGTAAAGTTAGGCAAGAGGAAAAGATTTCCTGGAGGTCAGGAAGATGCAATCAGTAAACACAATGAAGTACAGATCAAAGCACTAGGACTAGATTCTGGGAAAAAAAAAATGTGGGTTACCTATCATGTCATGCCAGGGACAGAATAGTGTGATGTTCTTTTGCTCATTTTCCTGCCAACATCCATGCCCTTTTTTTCTGGCATCATTAATTCAGTTTTGTTTGTTTGTTTGTTGTTTTAGCAAACCACTTCTGGAGACTAGGAAGATAGCATAATGGTTACTCAAAAGACTTTCTTGCCTAAGGCTCCAAAGTCCCAACTCCTATACCCAGCAATACCATAAGCCAGAATTCAGCAGTGCTCTGGTTCTCTCCCTCCCTTTCTCTGCTTCCATGCCCCCCCATTAAAATACAGTAAGTAAATAATTTTATTGTCAGTTTTTATTGGATAGAGACAGACAGAATCAAGAGGAAAGGGAATGATAGAGAGGGAGAGAGACTGAGAGATACTTGCAATACTGTTTCACCACTTGCAAAGCTTTCCCCCTGCAGGTGGGGGCTGGGGACTCAAACCTGGATCCTTGCACACTGTAACATGTGTGCTTAACCAGGTGAGCCACCATCCAGCCCCTACATAAAAATTTTTTTAGAGAGAACAACCTTTTGACAACTCTCTAGGGAGGGGTATATGAACCAGATTTGGCCAATCAGAGCACAGATATTTCCCATTTCTAAGCAAGCCTATCAGAATAATCTCACCCTTCTAACCTATAAGGTTTGTTTCAAAGGTGGGCACTCACCCAGTCAGAGTGAATTTAGGCAATCTGTGTAAATATAGTTGGCAAAAAGAATGCCAATAAATTTGTGTTGGTTTGAACCTAGAGGCTTTAAGCTATGGGAAGGTAGCTAAGCTGCCAGGCCTTACTACTATACAAAGTCTGAGAAGGAAGCCAAACCTGGGAGAAGGAAATCAATAGATGGTGAGAGAAAGAAGCCTGATGATAATACTGCACCTCTGGGTAAAGCTGGATGAGGTCCACCATGGATTTCAATCAAATAAGAAATTCCTCTGTTACTGAAGTAACATCATATTATAACATTAGGTAAGTTTCAGATGTTCATAATTAAAAATAGCATCTATAAGTTCTGCATCAAGTTCACCACATGATGCAATTCTGTCCTTACTGTACAACTGACCCCTTTTGTCCTATTGTAGTCTTGTGCCTGTTTTTGTTTGTTTGTTTTTGTTTTTACCAGAGCACTGCTCAGCTCTGGCTTATGGTAGTGTGGGGGATTGAACCTGGGACTTGAGAGCCTCAGGCATGAAAGTCTCTTTGCATAACCATTATGCTTTACCCCCACCCAGTCTTGTGCCTGTAGTAATAAGTATGCTGGCACTTGTGATCAGTCTGGTTATAGAAGGGACATGCCAACTGCTGGGAAAGTAAAGATCAAGGCAATCCTCCACTGAACGCAGAGACCCAGAGCTTGAGAGCTGGGGAGTGCTTCGTTCAACAGACTAAGTAAGGCTGCACTATCAGTCAGTCCCAAACTTCCCATGGCCTAAAGCAACAAAGGGTTCTTCCTCATTTATTTCTTGAGCACAGTTGCTTATTTGCCACAGACTGACTCCAAATGGTTCCTCCTCACTTCAAGGTCTCTCTAGAGAGCAGCTCCTATCCTACCTAGTCTCTTGGCAGAGAGTAACAGGACATTAGTTGAACCACACTGATTTCCCCCACCCCATATTTTATTTGTAATTAATAAGGGGTTACCCACCACAAACTTCTGTGTCCCCATCTTCCCAGTTCCCAAAGATAACCATTATAGTTCTCACAAAGCCTTTGAAGCAGTTTGCTTCTGTTTTCCCTTTTCTCTTCTTCCTTCATTTCTCTTTCTTTCTCTTTTTTCAAGTTTATGTTTATCTGTTCTCCAGACTTCACATGAGTGAAATCATCCAGTAGTTGTTTCATCTAAGAATAATCACCTCCAGTTCCATGCATTTTGTCTTAAAGAACACAATATCATCTTTTTTGACTGCAGAGTAGTGTCCATGAAATATATATATCTGAGGGGAGGAGATAGCATAATGGTTATACAAAGAGACTGTCATGCCTGAGGCTCCAAAGTCCCAAATTCAATCCCTTGCACCACCATAAGCCAGAGCTGAAAATTTAAAGACGGGTGCTGTCTTTGTTGATCTCACAGCAGCCTATGACACGGTCTGGCACCGTGGTCTCCTAGTCAAGATCTCAAGATGCCTGCCTCCATGGGTGGCCAACACTATATCGTTTCTTCTCCAAAACAGAAGATTCCGGGTGCATCTGGGTGACAAGTCTAGCAGATGGAGACTTGTCTCAAGTGGCCTCCCCCAGGGCTCTGTCCTGGCTCCTACGCTATTTAATATTTACATCAATGACCTCCCAGAAACTTCTTTAAGGAAGTTCATCTACGCTGATGACATCTGCTGTGCAACTCAGGCATCAAAGTTCGACATCCTCGAGGAAACACTCACGAAAGACATGTCTCTGATATCTGATTACTGTAAAAAATGGCAACTAATCCCTAGCACTGCAAAAATGGTATCATCTGTTTTCCATCTACACCATGCCTCGGCCTCGCGTGAGCTTAATGTGCAGCTTGGCGATACGAGAATCTGGCATGAAGCCCAGCCAGTCTATCTTGGCGTTACTCTCAATCGCACTCTGTCATTTCACGAACATCTCATAAAAACTGCAGCAAAGGTGGGCACGAGGAATAACATCCTTGCAAGACTGACCAGCTCCTCATGGGGCGCGAGCGCTTCCACACTACGATCATCAACTCTGGCATTATGCTATTCCACTGCAGAATACTGTGCCCCAGTATGGTTCCGTAGCCCCCATGTCCACTTGGTCAATTCCAAATTATATTCCTCCATGAGGATAATTTCTGGAACCATCCGTTCCACCCTGGTTCCATGGCTGCCAGTTGTTAGCAACATCGCCCTGCCAGATATTCGTCGAGAGGCGGCATCATCTAAGTTCATTTCCCACGTCTACGCTCGACTGGACCTGCCAATATACGTGGATATCTTCGCCCACCCTGTCCAACGCTTGATGTCTCGTCACCCACTCTGGTCCCCTACGCCTACACTGAACTTCTCTGTTCCAGTCTCTTGGAAACAGAGTTGGCAGTCAGCTGAGGTAAAGAACAAACACATCACAGACCCCTGCAAGCGTCAACCCGGCTTTGACCTAGCACGTTATGATTGGGCCCTCCTCAATCGCTATCGAACAGGCCATGGCCAGTGCGCCACTATGTTCCACCGCTGGGGAGCCAGAGACGACCCGAACTGACTCTGCGGTTACAGACAGACTATGACCCACATAGTCAACGACTGCCACCTCTCCAGATTCAAAGGAGGTCTCGAAACTTTACATCAGGCTCAACCTGACGCTGTTGACTGGCTACGGAAGAAGGGCAAACGCTAGAAGAAGAAGCCAGAGCTGGGTGGTGCTCTGGGAAAAAAAAAAAAATTAAAAACACAGAACACTTGTGGCTTGGGAGGTAGTGCAGTGGATAAAGTGTTAGACCCTCAAGCATGAGGCCCTGAGTTCAATCCCTGGCCGCACATTTACCAGAGTGATGTCTGGTTCTCTCTCTTTCTCCCTCCTCCTATCCCTCTCATAAATAAATAAACAAAACTTTTTAAAAGATTTTAAGGGAGTCAGGTGGTAGCGCAGCAGGTTAAGTACATGTGGTGCAAAGCACAAGGACCAGCATAAGGATCCTGGTTTGAGCCCCTGGCTCCCCACCTGCAGGGGAGTCGATTCACAGGCAGTGAAGCAGGTCTGCAGATATCGGTCTTTCTCTCCCCTTCTGTCTTCCCCTCCTTTCTTCACTTCTCTCTGTCCTATCCAACAACAACAACATCAATAACAACAACAATAATAACAAGGACAACAAAAGGGAAAATAATAAATATTAAAAAAAAGATTTTAAAAGAAATATATATCTTATAACTTCCTTTTTTTTAATTGCCACCAGGGTTATTGCTGGGTTTTGGTACCAGCACTATGGGTCTGCTGCTCCTGATGACCGTTTTTTTTTTTCCTTTATGCTTGATAAGACAGGAAGAAATTGAGAGCAGAGAAGAGATAGAGAGGGAGAGAGAAAGATAGATATCTGCAGACTTGCTTTACCTCTCATGAAGCTTCCCCCCTGCAGGTGGGGGGCAGGAGCTCAAACCCAGGTTCTTGCACGTGATAATATGTACACTTAACCCCACTCCTCCATAACTTTTTTAGCCAGTCATCTGCCGATGGGCATTTCAGCTGCTTCTACTCTGCCTATTGTAAATAATGAAACTATGAACATGGGGTTGCATAAGTCCCTTTGAATTAGTGTTTGCATGTCCTTTGGATAAATGCCTAAGAGTGGTATTGCTGGACCCATTTTTATCTGTTTAAGGACTCTCTAGTCTTCAAAAGGGGGTGCACCAGTTTGCATGCCCACCATTAATGAACCACACTGACTCTTAAAGTTTCTGCTTGGTGGTAACACTGTCACAGTTGCCCACATTCCATTGACAAAACCAAGCCCATGGACAAGATCAACATTAATGGAAACGCTGAAATCTGTGTGGCAGTGGGCAGGCCACACGGACATGCTTAACCCTCTTGCTTAGAAAGGCAGTGACTAATTAATTGGAAACAACAGTGGACTTGAATCCACTGTCAAGACTTCAGAGTTGATTTGGTTCAAGTACCTCATTTGACAGGTAGGGAAACTGAGGCCCCTGATCAGTTAAGTAGCTTCTCAGTCACACTGGTCATGGGGGACAGAACAAAGGTGAGGTCCTAGGACTCCTGGTCTCTCTGCATCTGGGTACTTTTTCTGCAGGCCCATTTTGTAAGAACAGAGAGACTGCTCACAGTTGTCCTGTTTTTCTTCTTTGATTTAGTTGTCAAGTATGTGTTCCAGCATAGAGAGCTAGGTGACAGACCAAAAAGAAATTTCCCCTAGAATCATTATTTGAACTTGTTTTTTTTTTTTCAAGCATCCCACAAGAACAGAAAATTGGTTTGGGGTGATTGAACAAAGTCTTAGAAACAAATGCAAAAATAATTCTGCAACATATTTGAGTTTCTGGATTTAAATTTTGTAATTGGGGGCTGGGAGCTTTTTTCCTGCTGTTCCAACTGTGTTTTTTTAAGCAATTTTTGAACCAGTAGAGAAGATGGAAAAGTAATGATTACTAAATTTTTAGAAGGTATCAACCACTGATAGATATAGTACGTGTGTACATAACCTTTATTCCATGAGTTTTCTGCATAATGAGGAATTTATTTTATTTTATTTATTTATTATTGTTGGATAGAGACAGAGAGAAATTGAGAGGAGAGGAGAGGAGAGACAGAGAGAAACCTGCAGCCCCTGCTTCACCACTTGTGAAGTTTCCCCCCTGCAGATGGGGACCAGGGGCTTGAACCCTGGTCCTTGTACACTGTAGTGTGTGTACTTAACCAGTTGTGCCACCACCTGGCCCCCCGTAATGAGGAATTTTAAAGATATTTCTCAAATAATAATATTTTCCCATGCTCTAAAAAGACTTTTTAAAATATTTATTTACAGTAAAGAAGATAAGACTATGCAAAAGACTTTCATGTCAGAGGCTCTGTAGTGACAGGTTCAATACCCTACACCACCTGAGCTCTGGTAAATAATAATAATTAAAAATAAGTAAATGTTTATTTATTTATTTATGAAAGAGAGAGGGGGAAGGGGGAACTAGAGCACTACTCTGGCATGGGAGATGTCAGGACTTGAACTCCGGTACTAGTGCTTGAAAGTCCGATGCTTTATCCACTGTGCTACCTCCCACATCACTCTCTCCCCTTTTTGTAATAGGAGAGCACTGGAGTCTGTGCTGTGCCCCTAGCCCAATGCCCTGTGGTCCCACTGTACCTATGACCTGTATCCCATCCCAGAACCATTCCCAGCAGAACCTTCCTTGATGGAGTGAGATGGCCCCCTGGAACCCCAGGCTGAATCCTGTCCTGCAACCTGGCAGGAATCTTTTCCAGTCTTCTTAGCTGGTCCTCCATCTCTCTGGTCTAGAAAGAGCATATGAGCTATAATAGACAGACAAAAGTGGTTATTACCAGATGAGGGGAAAGGATGGGTTCTGTACTCTTCTCTGGCCCTCACTTCTGCCTCTCTTCTAATCTCTCTCTTATGGCCCTATGTCTCCATTTTCCTTTCTCAAGTCCTCCCTGATCAACTGAAGTCCCCCACCCTCCAGGATTTCTTCATTAGCTAGTACATTAGCTCACAGGAACAGAAAATTGGTTTGGGGTAATGGAACAAAGCCTTGGAAACAAGTGCAAGAAAAAGCTGAGCAATAGATACTATCATCTCCAGCTGTGGACAATATGAAAGTGAGAGTCAGAAAGGAAACTGACCCAACTCCCAACCCACCCAATGGCTGAGCCAGAAATTGAAACATCTGCCCAAAAAGACTCCAATACTGGATGCTGAAATTCATTCACTCACAAATATCACATACAGAGCAACTACCATCTTCAAGTCCTGCCTAAAACTGGAAATATGTAGCAGAAAGAGGTCCCATCCATCTTCTACGTTGAATGTTTATTTCTTTCACTCAGCAAGAAGTTATCTGAGTCCCACCACAGGCCCAGAATCATAGCAGTTTATAATCTACTGGTGGGGTGCAGGGGAGATAGCATAAAGTTTGTGCAAACAGACATTCATGCCTGAGGCTCCAAAGTCCCAGGTTAATCCCCTGCACCACCATAAACCAGAGCTGAGTAGTGCTCTGGTATAAAAGAAAAAGGAGGAGGAGGAGGAGAAGTAAAAAATGAAAAACAAAATCTGCTGGCAAGTGCAGACACCTTTGTATGCAGCCAACCATGCAATTGGATAAGTGCTACAGCCGGGGTAAATCAAAGAGCACATGAGAACAGAGAGTGTGTGAGGCACCTTTTCTATGCCTTGCCTTTCACTGGGTTTGGCAAACATTGGAATCAGCCTCTTCAACCCCACTCCCTCCAATTCTAATCATCCCCTTACTTAACAGCTCATCAAAAGCACAGACCTGCAGGGATTTGGGATCTCCTGGCCTTTGGCCTATTCTTTGCAGCTATAGAGGAATGTACTGGAGCAGTGCCTTAGGCCAGAATCAATTTCCTCTCTGTCCCAGAAGCCAAGCAGTGTGCTGGCTGATCAGTAACAGGAAGGGTTGGGGAGAAAACTTGGGATGGTTCTGGAGGAGTCCAAAGATGCCTCTGTAGCCAATTGCAGATGGGGAGTGAGAATGAGGTCAACTCTGACCAAAGAGGAGCAGTGAAATACCACAAGCCCCCACTTTGCTCTGGCCCCAAGGACAAGGCATCTAAAAATAGACACACTACCACTGGGTCTGCCATGGATTTCACAACTGCTGGCCCAGCACAAAATGTCTGGCTTTGGCCAAGCCGGACTGCAATGAAAACCAGCCAGGAAGCCTGACCAAAATCAACATTCACCAGGACAATACCAAGCCCTCTAGCCATTGAGTCTCCACCATGAAGCTAAGTCCCCCACTGCCCTCAGTCCTGGCCCCACTTACCCGGCTGCATGCAAAAACGCAGGCCAAATAGTAGCACATCTGGTTGAGCATACACATTACCGTATGCAGGGACCTGGGTTCAAGCCTCAGCTCCCCACCTGTAGAGAGGACACTTCACAAGTGATGTAGCAACTCTGCAGGTGTCTATTTTTCTCTCTCCCCTTCCGTTACTAATTTCTCTCTGTCCTAGTCAATAAAATATAAAAGAAGAAGAAAAAAAGAAAGAAAGAAAGAAAGAAAGAAAGAAAGAAAGAAAGAAAGAAAGAAAGAAAAAGAAAGGGAAAAGTGGTCACCAGGAGCAGTAGATTTATAGTGCTGGCATCAAACCCCCAGCAGTAACCCTGGTGGCAAAAATAAAATAAAATAAAATAAAAATGCCTGACCCACCAGGGACTTTCTTATGCATCTCATTTCGGAAACACTGGGGTGGAGGTTCTTGAGAACATCTGCCCAGAGAAGTAGAAACCCATTGTGAAATGCCCATGGCTTCAGTGTAAGGAGAAACACTCCTGTGACCATGATATGTGGGTGGGATGGGACAAGAAAACATTTAAAGAGAAAGTAGTTAGAAACATGGGAGGGAGGAAGGCAAGGCCCTGACCACAAATGTGTAAGAAACTAAAACAAAAGAAAATATTTGGCATTGTACTTATGGGTTTAAACACCTTTCAATTTGACAGTTCTACACTACAGACAAATAACTACTTTTATGATCTATGAGATGTTATCTACCAGAAGTTACTGTCAACTCTCTCTCTCTTTGCATATATATTTTATAATAGCTATATAATTTTATGATATATTTATATAATTTTAATATATTTATATTCATATATATGTACTCTTTTTGCCTCCAGGGTTATCACTGGGGCTCAGTGCCTGTACTACAAATCCACTGCTCCTGGTGGCCACTGTTTCCATTTTATTGGGTGGTAAGACATAGATAAATTGAGAGGGGAGGGGGAGTTAGAGAGAAGGAGAGACATAGAGACACCTGCAGACCTGCTTCACCACTTGTGAAGGACCCCCCTGCAGGTGGGGAGCCGGGGACTCAAACCAGGATCCTTGCACAGGTCCTTGGGCTTCATACTTTGTGTGCTTAACCCAGTGTGCCAACGACCAACCCCCTCCTATATACATAATAAAGATTTATTTGTCTGTTTTTATGAGAAAGACCAGAGCACCCCTAAGCTCTGACCTATGATACTGCTAAGGATTGAACCTGGGACCTATGGGATCTACAGTATTTCATCAAATCTTCACACCCATCTTATAGGGCAGATGCTAAGATTATTCTCATTTTTCAAATACAGAAAAGCACTTTGGGCCTTTAAGACTGGAACAGAACCTCAACAAATTGTTTGGCTTCGTATGTTAACTCTTTTCAATCACCAGGTTCCAGATGCCACCAGGATGCTGGCCAGGCTTCCCTGGATTGAAGACCCCACCAATGTGTCCTGGAGCTCAGCTTCCCCAGAGTCACACCTTACTAGGGAAAGAGAGAGGCAGACTGGGAGTATGGACCGACCAGTCAACGCCCATGTTCAGCGGGGAAGCAATTACAGAAGCCAGACCTTCTACCTTCTGCAACCCTCAATGACCCTGGGTCCATGCTCCCAGAGGGCTAGAGAATGGGAAAGCTATCATGGGAGGGGGTGGGTTATGGAGATTGGGTGGTGGGAATTGTGTAGAGTTGTACCCCTCCTACCTTATGTTTTTGTTCATTAATCCTTTCTTAAATAAAAAATAAAAAATAAAAAGATTGGAACAGAACTTAAAAATCACCTTGACTGGTGGTTTCCAAGCTGGCCTGTACATCAGCATTATCTAGGAAGTCCTGCAGAATTTGGGACCCTATTCTCAATACCATCTGCCAGTCAGAATGGGGAGACAAGAGGGTCCAGAAACCTATGTATGCACAGCACTCCAAATGCTTCTCACGTACAGCCCCATTTGGATTTTTTTTTCTCCATCAGGCCCTGAGCTGAGTGCTGCACAATGAATCCACCAAACCTGGTGGCCACTTCTTTCTTTTTTATATAAATTATTCGTTAGGACAGGGAGAAGTTGAGAGAGGAGGGGGAGATAAAGAAGGAGAGAGACAGAGAGACACCTGCAGCCCTGCTTCACTACTTGTGAAGCTTCCCCTCTATGGGTGGGAACAGAGGTCTTGAACTCGGGTCCTTGCACATGGTAATGTGTGCTCTCAACTGGGTACACCACTGCCCCGTCCCCAACTGTCTGTCTTACTCAGACCCTTTATGTTGGGATCACCTTGTGCTTTACAGTGGATCTCTTGGATGAGGCCCCCTCTCAAAATGACTTAAAGCAGGCTCTCCCCTCTTGGGACTGTGTCCATTGCCATTGGAAGGGTTGTACAGATCTTCTTCCTCTCTTTCTTATCTCCACCTCCTCTTGACCTGTCTCAACAGACCCTCCAGGAAAGTGTCATGTGCAATCATTAAGTCCCTTCAGTGCCAGGGAGTTTTCCCAAGGATTCTCAGAATCCTCCTAGTGGACTCTGTGGAAAGGGAAAGGAGACGCCCTTCCTCTCCCCTTCCCTTTCCCCTCCTCTGACTACTCACTTTCCAGTCTTGCTCTACTGATCCTCTTCCATCCATTGTATATCCTCCCTGTGGGTAAAGAGCTAAGGATTTTTCAAAACTGATTTCACAATCTCTTAGCATGTTCTTCACAGATGGTCTCTATCCTTGGGTGCTTTGCCAAAGCGCCAAAAGTCAAATCTAACATCCTGTTACCTAAGAAAGGGCAGATTCCGAGTGCTAGAGAAGCATGTGGCAGGGACATATGGAATGAGCCTGCTCCAGGTCACTAGCATTGCTCTCTCATAGACCTCTGGGCAGGTAGCTAGTCCCTCCTGTTGTAGGTCTCAACAGAGATGGCTTTCCAGATGAAAGCCTGGTGGCTCTTTCTGTCACTTATGAATATGAATACTACTCTGCATGTGAACTCATGTGAATACTACTCTGCAGTCAAAATAGATATTGTATCCATTGGGGTACAATGGGTGGAGCTGGAGGTGATAATACCTAGCCAAAACAGTAAAGAGATGAAAAGCAGCTACTAGATAGATTCATTCATAAGTGGACTCTAGAGAACTGATGCATATAGAATTAGGAAAAAAAAAAAAACCTAGAAGCAAACTGTCTCTAGGACTTTATGAGAACTCATTGGGAGGACTGGAGCACAGAACTTTGCTGGCGGGCCCCTGTAACCCCTGTAACCCTACAAGCTTGTGAGCCACTATTAATCACAAATTAAAAGTGGTTTAGGGAGGGAAAAATGAGTCACAGGGGCCAGGCGGTGGCACACCGGGTTAAACACACATAGTACGAAGCCCAAGAACTCACACAAGGATCCTAGTTCGAGCCCCTGGCTCCCCGCCTGCAGGGCCAGGGGTGGGGGTCGCTTCACAAGTAATGAAGCAGGTCTGCAGGTGTCTGTCTCCCTCTCTATCTCCCTTCTCTATCTCCCCCTCCCCTCTCAATTTCTCTCTGTCCTATCAAAATAAATAAATAAATAAATAAAATGGCTGCAGGAGCAGTGGATTTGTAGTGCAGGCACTGAGCAATAATAATAGCTCAGCAATAACCCTGGAGGCAAAAAAAAAAAAAAAAGAGTCACCCATCTACTCCACCAAAACAACACCTACTTCATATTGTGCAGTATGTATTTAGCTTTATGCATGTGGAAACCCCCCTCCAAGGCCCTGTAGATGGAGATTATAAGCTCCTGTGAAGGTAATCTAGGACATCTCTAGGGCAACGATGATAAGAACAGTGATGACAATAATCAACAGTGATGACAGTGATTAGGGGTGAGGGAGGAGAGAAATGATGGGTTCATACATGCTATCTTTTCCAACTAGCTATATACCCTCCCACCTTCTAGATCCAATGCAAAAAAAAAAAAAATCCCTATCCCTCCCATAAATACCATTCCGAAGATAGGAAATATTTTGCTGAATATCTCTTATGCACTAATGAATGAATACATTGGAGTAGCAGTGGCCAGCTTCTGAGATAACCACCTCACCCCTCCACTGATGCCCATGTTCTAGTTCAGTGCCCATCTAAATCTCTATTGGCTGACTATAAATTCTTTGATACTCCATATATCACAGGGTGGGAATTGCTTCCCCTCCCCTAAATCTGGGCTGGCCTGGGACTGACTTGGCAAATAGAATATGGTTGCCAGCTGGCTCTGGTTGATTGAAACCAGCTTAGGATAGACCCTGTGGGTCTGTCTGGGAGCAAAATCTCCAACAAAACCAGGAAAGGCCAACACAGAGAAAGCTAAATGTTTCTGTGTTCACACCTCATCTTCCCTGTAGCATGTGACACAGACAGGGTCATATGTGCCACTTTGCCAATTCTGGATTAAGACTTTTTTTTTTTTTAAGTTAGAGGTAGGTGGGAGAGAAACAGAAAGAAAGAGAGAAGGAGAGAAGACCACAGCACCAAAGCTTCCTTCAATGCAGTGAAGGTTGGGCTCGAACCTGGGTCTTGTACATGACAAAGGATTGAGCCTTTGAAGAGAATTCATGGGAGGTTGTGGTGTACTCAGTTGAGCACACACATTACCATACACAAGGACCAGAGTTCAAGTCCCTGCTTCCCACCTGCTGGGGATGGGGATGCTTCATGAGCAGTGAAGCAAGTCAGCAGGTGTTTATCTTTCTGTCTCCCTCCCTATCTCCCCCTTTTCCCTTAATTTCTCTGCCCTATCAAATAAAACAGGGAGGTGACAATGGCCACCAGGAATGGTGGATTCACAGTGCACTGAGTCCCAGTGGTAATTTAAAGAAATGAGAGAGACAGATAGAGATAGAGAATATGAGAGAATTCGTAGCTTCCTCTTTGGAACCTTCAGGTCATCCCAGCCAACCAACAGAAACAACCAAGTCTCTCTCTCTCTCTCTCTCTCTCTCTCTCTCTCTCTGTCTCTCTCTCTCTCTCTCTGTGTCTCTCTCGCTCTCTCTCTCTCTCTCTCTCTCTCTCTCTCTCTCTCCCTCTCTCTCTCTCACCTAGAACACTGGGAAAGAGTGAATACTCACAAGAAAGGACTCAAAGGCAATGGGGTCAGTGTCACAGAGAGGCTGGGTGATTCTGAGCATAAGGTTTCATTCCCAAACTGTTGCTGACTCATGCCTGAGTCCCAGAAACAAAGGGGACTGCAATGAAAGCAACCAAAGAGCTGCTTGACTGGAATAACTGAGGCTTTGCGAATCCAAAGTGGCACCAACACAGCCAACAAAATGGTACCAAACAGAAGTGGAGAGAAGAGGTAATGATGGCCTGTGATTCCAGGCAGCTGAAAAGACTGAGCGCGCACACACACACACACACACACACACACACACACACACACACACTATATCAGACATAGTTGGGGAATACTCAGCCCTGGTTCTACAAAATACAGGGTGAGTGAAGAAAATAGAGATGTTAGGGGAGGTGGGGTGATGACACTATCCCCCCCCTCCCCGCCACCATTAGTGTAGCTTGGGAAACCCAGTTATATAGCACAGGTAAGCAGAAACCTTCTGCAGAAACCTACAGAGAGTCTCTAACTTCACTGAAGGCCTCAAAGTGTTGAGAAATGGAATCAGGATGTGTCCTCAGGCCCGCTGACTCCAGAGTCCACATTATTTTCATAAAGCTGGTCTAGGCACAATGCCTGTCTCTCAAGACTTCCTAGTTTTCTAAGTTATCTCTTGTGTTCTCAAACATCTCTTTTTGTTCTTGCTGTTCCCTTTGGTTGATCTCCTGGTTCCTCCCCTGGGGGGTGAGGGGGCTTTCTTGCTATTCATGAAGTTTCTTCTCTGTCTCCACACCTCTCATTCATTATAGATTTTACCCCATTGTGAGAGTTGACTTTGTCTCAGTGACTTGACTGATAATAGAATTACTCATACAGTAATAAGATGTACTGAGTGCTTACTAGATACTTTTCCAAAGACCTCACTCCAGGTCCTTGAATGACAACCGGCCTCTAAGATCCATACCACCATTACCCCTATTTTACAGACAGAAACTAAAACACAAAAGGGTTGAATCAATTTTCCCAGCTGCTAGAAGGTAGATCTGGGGTCTGAACCTGCATCCATTGACTTCTTAGCTCATGTTCTTAGCTACTAGGTGTTAAGGCAGAAACCATGGCTTCACAGTCTCTGCTCTCCTCCCACCCAGGCCAGAGTGTGGCCATCTGTGTGTTCTCATAAAACAATCATTGAATCAGTGATGACATAAACATGCCTCTCTGTGTACACAGATATACCCCCAGTTCTGAGAGCAATGTCTGGAACTTGGGGAGATGCCCATTCATAGTAATTGGTAGGGAGTTTATTTTCAGCTCTGATGCCCCATGGTGTGAGAACAGAAGACAGAAGTGAAGCAAGCCATTCTTCCCAAGCAGAAGCTGTCACAACTCCTGATCCTGATGTCTTATTTTATTTTATTTTATTTTATTTTATTTTATTTTATTTTTTGAGGTAAAAGCAGAGAGACATAGAGAAAGTAAAAGAGTGGTCCGGGAGGTGGCACAGTTGATAAAGCACTGGACTCTCAAGCATGAGGTCCCAAGTTCAATCCCCGGTAGCACATGTACCAGAGTGGTATCTGGTTGTCTCTGTCCTCCTGTCTTTCTCATCAAAAAAGAGAGAAAGTGAAAGAGATAACAGCACAGAAGCGTCATTCAATGTGGTGGAGGCCAGGCTTGAACCTGGGTCACACACATGGCAAAGCAGCATACTATCTAAGTGAGCTATTTCTCTGGCCCCTGATTCTGAAATCTTATTCTGGGTCAGAGAGATATGTCAGTGGTCAAGCATAAGATTTATAGGTCTGGGGCCGGGTGGTGGTGCACCTGGTTGAGTGCATGTTACAGTGTGCAAGGACCTAGGTTCAAGCCCCCAGTCCTGACCTGTAGGGGGAAACCTTTGCAAGTGGAGAAGCAATGTTGCAGGTGTCTCTCTGTCTCTCACTCTCTCTATCCCTCCCTTCCGTCTCGATTTCTGACTGTCTCTATCCGATAAATAAAAATTTTAAAAAAAGATCTATAGGTCTGAAACCCCAGGCCCCAAATTCCATTCCTGGCACTGAATATACCAGAACTGAGCATCTCTCTCTCTCTCTCTCTCTCTCTTTCTCTCTCATAAATCCATCTTTGTTTCTGGGGTCATCACCACTAATGATGAATGAATTTAAAAAGAAAAAAAAAACCCTAGCAGAACCCAGTTCCTGCCAACTTCTTGCAGGGACTCCCCAATATGCCAGGAGATCAGGCAGGGGACAAAGGAGAAACGGGGTGTGCAGTGTGTGAAGCTCACACTAGAGGTCCTGTCTGAGCTGCCCCCAGAGGCCTGGTGTTAAAGCCAAAATTCACAAAGAGCAGATTCAGAGCTCTGGAGCCACTGCTTCAATAAAACTGTAATAACCAATTCGTTGAAAAAAATCACTGATCCTTGGCCATTATTTATGGGCCTGTGGGCCAGCCAGGCAGCACTTGCAGGTGTCACATGCGACAAGGAAAGATGAGGTGTGAACACGGACAGAAAAGCTCACCATTGGGCTTTCTGGACTGCTTCCAGATAGACCCACTGCACCGTGTGCCTCCCCTAAGCTGGTTGCAGTCAAGCACGAGGCCTCACGGTTGGTTTTCCTCACCTGCCAGGTGCACAGCTAAAGCAGGGGCAGGAAAGAAGAGGCCCAAAGGAGGAAGACTGCTGGGAGGCATGCACCGTGGGTTTATTTTGAAATGAAATGGCACAAGCCATGAAGTGAAACCCAGTAATAAGGATCCTGGGACCCAACAGGACCAGCCACAAGGTTCAGTGCTCACAAGGTGTGAGCTCTGCCTCCTTGTGCTCATGCCAGGAATGCCGGCCCTGCTAAACCTGTACCCAGAACGTGCCTGACACACTGCACAGGGGAGTGGGTGAGGTCTCCATGGCTGCCTGTGTAGGACTGGTGGTTGCAGCCAGAAATATAGCCCAGCTCTGCCCACTTGTCCTGTGACCTGGCATTATGTTTGTTACTTTTCATGGCAAGAGGTACTTTGTGAATGGGATTAAGTTGTGGATCTTGAGATGGGGGGATCGATGTAGGTTTCACTGCTCCCAGGCTGTTTCTTTTCTTTTTCTCTTCTCTTCTTTTCTTTTATCTTTTTCCTTTTTCTTTCTCTCTCTCTCTTTCTTTCTTTTATCCTTTCTTTCGTTCGCTTTTTCTTTCTCTCTTCCTTTTTTTTTTTTTTTTTTTTTTAACCAAAGCACTGCTCAGCCCTGGCTTATGGTGGTGTGGAAGATTGAACCTGGGACTTTGGAGCCTCAGGCATGAGAGTCTCTTTTACATAAGCATTATGCTGTCTACCCCCACCCCTTTCTTCCTTTCTTTCCTTCTTGCCACCAGGGTTATCACTAGGTCTTAGTGCCCCCAGTGCGAATCCATGGTTCCTGGTGGCTAGTTTTTCCTTCTATTTTATTTATTTATTTATTTATTTATTTATTTATTTATTGCCTCCAAGGTTATTGCTGGGGTTCAGTGCCTGCACTATGAATCCACTGCTCCTGGAGGCTATTTTTTCCCTTTTGTTGCCCTTGTTTATCATAGTTGTTATTATTATTGTTGTTGTTGTTGCTGCTGCTGCTGTCATTGTTGTTGGATAGGACAGAGAGAAATGGAGAGAGGAGGAGAAGACAGAGAGGAGGAGAGAAAGATAGACACCTGCAGACCTGCTTCACCACATGTGAAGCAACCCTCCTGCAGGTTGAGGAGCTGAGGGCTTGAACTGGGATCCTTACGCTGGTCCTTGCACTTAACCTGGTATGATACCTTCTGGCCATTGGGGGGTTTTTTAGACAGAGACAGAGAGGCAGGAGGGGGGGTCGGGGATATGAAACCACAGCTGAAGATTTCTTCAATGCTGTGGGATTCAAGTAGGAACCTGGGTTGTGACAGGGCAAAGCAGTGAGCTCATTCACCAGCTCAGCATTCTGGATTCTCTAGATGAGGATGATGGAATCACAGAGGTCTTGAAGAGTTAGAGAGAGAAAGAGAGATGTGCAATGAAGGAAGATTTGTCAGCGACACTCTAAACAGATCTAAAGATACAACACTGTTGGCTTGGAAGATGGAGGAAGGGGCCCTGAGCCCAAGAATGTGGGTGGCCTCCATTACTGGAAGCTGGAGAAAGCGAGGAAATGGATTCTCCCTAGAGCCCCCAAGAGGAACACAGCTCTGCCAGAACCTTGAGTTTAGCTCAGTGAAACCAATATTGGACTCTGAATTTCAGAAGCACATGAGAAGCTGTTCTGTGTGGTTTTAAGGCGCCGAGTGTGTGGAGATGAGTCATCTGCAGCAATCCAGGCCCCATATGGGGCTCCTCAGTGTCCTGTTCTTTAAAAGCTGCCTGCTGCTTCTCGTGTCTGTGCTGACACTTAACAAGAGTTACTTGCAAGGTCTACATGTCTGGCGGATGGAAATATAAACACAAGGATTTATTACCCAGGGGTCAGGGGTCACTAAACCTTCATTAGACCCAAGCCAGAGGTCTCTGAAACTGAACCAAGAGCCCCAGAAATAGTGAAATAGTGGTACCTTGAGACTCCTAGAGCCTGGGGGCAGGTCAAGGAATTCATGATCTTTCCAACCAACAACTCAGTTTGCACTCCACCCTGACTCAGAACTAAAAGATTCTGTCTCTGCCAACTCCATCCTACCCCACCCCACCCCCACCCCCTGCCAAAAAAGAGCCATCCGCAGGAATGTAGCATAGCTACAGTGATTCTGCCTCCACTGTGGAAAATGCAAAGGGGGGAAAAATAAATAAGAGCCTGGTATCAGCCACACTTGACAGCATTTTGCTCCACCCTCAGGAATCACCCCATGTTACAGTTGGTTTTGTGCATTTTTCTTCTTTTTCTTCGTCAACGATGTGATTTGCCTTTGCACTTGAGAAAGCTTTTTGGAGAACATTCACCAAATTTTAAAATAATAAGCTATTTGTTTTTCGGTACCCCAGTCTCAAGCAAGGAATTAAAGCAAGGACTCACTCGGAGAGCGTTTTGGGGTTAAGCAATAAATTTTTACTTATTTTTAGATGCCATAGAAGGGTCACATAATTCACACAACACACAGCCAACCCAATACCTCTCCTTACTTACTAGCTGTTCACAGGTAAGGCTCGTGACGTGGTCACCATCTGCTGTGTTGCTGAACTGTAGGTCCTTCATCCGCTGGAGCGACCAGATGAGTGAGGGTCTCTGGATGCTGGGGAAGCGGTAGCTTAGCTTAGCCGCATGTGCTTTAAGTTTTTAGCAGCACTGGCAGCATCCTGGTCAGTAACAGTGAAGGCGCTTCATCCAGCTGGTTTCTGAGCCTTTATTTATACTTAGCTTGTCTCTGGTTTCAAAGTTATATCTCCATTGGCCAGTCAGGTTCAGGTTTGATGTCTTATCCTATGTATACACATGTCTCTGTCTTTATCACACTATGCAGGTGCACTATGGTTACTATAGTTACTAGGGCTACATGTTCACTTCAATCCCTCCCCAAGGTTTAAAATTATGAGGCTTCATTTTTTTTCTGAAGAAAAATTTCATGAGCTGCTGGGGGGAAAAAAAAATCAGCTGGTGAAGGGTAGGACTTGCATGCCTAAGGCTCCTGATTCAAACCGCCCCCCCCCCCCGCACCACATGTGCCAGCATAATGCTCTGTCTTCTCCCCCTACACCCCCTCTTTTTCTCTATCTCACATGAAATAAGTAAAATATACCTTTATAAGAAAGATTAAGTTCCATGAATATTCTTCTTTTAGCTCTCCAAAACAGTTGCCTGGCACCAGGAACTTTACTTGGGACCACCATGGGATTGGGGGGCAGCATTTACTAATCACAGCCCTCTTGAGCTTGGGGGGTGCCTCACCTGGTGGAGCACATGTGTTACCATGCATGGGGATCTGGGTTCAACACCCTGTCCCCACCTGCAGAGGGAAATCTTCATGATCAGTGGAACAGTGGAGCAGGTGTCTCTCCTCTTTCCCTCTATATCCCTCTCTATCTCTTTAAAAAGAAAGAAAGAGGGAATCGGGATGTAGTGCAGTGGGTTAAGCGCACATGGTGGAAAGCACAAGGACTAGCATAAGGATCCCAAGTTCAAGCCCCTGGCTCCCCACGCTCCAGGGGAGTCACTTCATAAGCAGTGAAGCAGGTCTGCAGGTGTCTACCTTTCTCTCCCCCCTGTCTTCCCCTCCTCTCTCCATTTCTCTCTGTCCTTTCCAACAATGATGACAGCAATAATAACTACAACAATAAAACAACAAGGGCAACAAAAGGGAATAAAATATTTTTTTTAATCTTAAAAAAAAAAAGAAAGAAAGAAAGAAAGAAAGAAAGAAAGAAAGAAAGAAAGAAAGAGGGGGGAAGCCAGGGAGGGGAAAAGGAAGGGAAAAAGTGACCATTTGAGAGCTGGAATGGGCAGAGTATGGAATTGTAGACAGAGTCCAGCAATAAATAAATAAATAAATAAATAAATAAATAAATAAATAAATAAAGGTAGCCCTCTCTTGTGCTCAGCACAGAGCAGGACTCTTTGGAGATAGAAAAGGAGTGTGCCTCTGAAAATGAGAGTCAGAAGCTGGGCCAGGGACCTCTGAACTTAATGGGACGCACCCTCTGGAAACATCCTCACCAGAGAACCACCCAGCAGCCTCTTCTCAAATGTTCCTTCTACCACCAGCCCCACCCTGAACATCTCTCTTTTCTTGTCCAAAGCTTGTTTTTTTCCCCATATCTAGAATTTTTATTTGATCATTTTTTCATGACTTATAAGATGCTTCTTGATCATAGAAGCATTAAGATATTTCTAGACACATATATGTTCAGAAATCTCCCCTTTCCTCTCAATTTCTGGCTATCTCTATCAAATAAATAAATATAATAAACAATCATTTAAAAAAACACCCAAGAAGGTCTTGGGTTTGATCCTTAGCATTGCATATGCCAGAGCTCTGTGTTTTATACTCTGGTCTCAGTCTTTCTGTCTCTCTCTCTCTTCTCCCTCCCCCTTTCCATCTCTCTCTTTTTCTCTCTCCCTTCTCTCATAGAAATAAAAATTAAAAAAATAAAATATATTTTGTTTTTTATTTTTTATTTATTATTTATAAAAAGGAAACATTGACTAAACCATAGGATAAGAGGGGTACAACTCCACACAGTTCCCACCACCAGACCTCTGTATCCCATCCCCTCCCCTGATAGCTTTCCTATTCTTTAACCCTCTGGGAGTATGGACCCAAGGTCATTGTGGAATGCAGAAGGTGGAAGGTCTGGCTTCTGTAATTGCTTCCCCGATGAACATGGGCGTTGACAGGTCGATCCATATTCCCAGCCTTTCTCTTTCCCTAGTGGGGAAGGGCTCTGGGGAATCAGAGTTCCACAACACATTGGTGGGGTTGAATGTCCAGGTAAGTCCAGTTGGCATCATGCTAGCATCCAGAACCTGGTGGTTGACAAAAGAGTTAACATACAAAGCCAAACAAATGGTTGACCAATCATGGACCTAAAGGCTGGAATAGTGCAGATGAACAGTTGGGGGGGGGGTCCTCCATTTTGTAGATAGCTTGTAGGCATATTTTAGTTATATTCCAAAGGGGTTATGGCTATACTAGTTTTGTGGCTTTTTCCCCCTGAGCCTGAAATCTGATATGCAGGTGGATCCAAGTTATTGTCTGGGGAGATGACCCCTATGTGACCTCTGCATCCCTGTAAATTTGAGCTCACATTCTGTGATTATGAGTAGGAACATTCCAATATCGACCCATCTTCCTCATGTGTAGCATAGAGTATGTTGTCCATCCTCCCTTCGGAGGATGGAACATTCTCTACTGTTGTTGATCCAAGTTGAGGGCAAGGTCCTACGGGGGGCCCACAAAGGGGCCTATTGAGTTGTTCCTGATAGAGATATTTTAAAAAATATGTATTTATTCCCTTTTTTGCCATTGTTGTAGTTTTTAATATTTATTTATTTATTCCCTTTTGATTTTGTTCTTTTTTTAAAGGCCAGCTGGTAGCCTGGGGAAGGTGGGGAAGGGGAGAAGAATTCTAGCAGGAGTGCCCAGATTGTCCCCAGATGCTGAGGTGGGAAGGAGTTTGGCATCAGCTCTGAGATCTGGAAGGTTGATGTGCTTCTTGTGTGAATTTGAGGAGCTCAGTGTGATTCTGGACTATCTACCCTCCAGGCAAAGTGAGGCATTGTAGGTTTTAAGCAAAAGAGTGATACAATTATACTGTCCTTGTTAAAACTCTGCGTTCAGTGTGAAGGCCTGATTAACAGATGCAAGAACACTTGTCAGAAGACAACTTCAAGAACTTGGGCAGGAGATGATGGTGGCTTGGACTAGAGTCACAGAGGAGGAGAGCAGGAAAAACTCTTGCGGGAATATTCGGAGTTGCATCAATAGGCTATGGGCAATTAAGGGGGGGGGGACGGATTCTTGTGGAGTTGTGTTTCTGATGTGAGAAATGGCTAAGCCCTTTGCTATTCTATTACAGCCAGGGGAGGTGAGACCCAAGATAGAGCACAAGGAGGGGAGGGTAGTGATTCATTCTGAGTGGTTGGGATCATTTATGCAACAAATATATGTATATTAATTTTTCCCATTTAATTTTTTTTATTTATAAAATGGAAACATTGACAAGACTATAGGAGGGGCACATTTCCACACAATGCCCATCCCCAGAACTCCATATCCCATCCCCTCCCTTGAAAGCTCTCCTATTCTTCATCCCTCTGGGAGTATGGACCCAGGGTCATTGTGGGGTGCAGAAGGTGGAAGGTCTGGCTTCTGTAATTGTTTCCCTGCTGAACATGGGCATTGACAGGTCGATCCATACTCCCAGTCTGTCTCTCTCTTTCCCTAGTGGGGCGGGGTTCTGGGGAAGCTGGGCTCCAAGACAAATGGTGGGGTCCTCTGCCCAAGGAAGTCAGGGTGGCAACATTGTATCATCTGGGTAGCCAAGATTCCCAGGTTGAAAGCAGCTTCCTTGGTGTTGTCTCCAAGTGGCCATCTTGGCTCCTCCCCCTCCACCCTGTATATTAATTTTTAGCTATTTATTTATGAAAGAGAAAACCAGAGCACCAATATGGCACATGTAGTGCTAGAGATCAAATCCAAGACTATGCCTGAAAGTCAAACACTTAATCTATAGTGTCCCTCCTGTGGTATGAGCCCAGAGCAGTTTGCTGCCTTAGAGCAGCTCCCAGGAGCTGGGATTTTGGGCCCAGAGCTCAGAGGGTGTTGGAGAGAAGAACCTGGGATTCATCAAATATGGTGAGAAACACTTCCCTCACACTGTTACTAATGATAACAATGGGAGGGCACAGTGGTGCTCTGACACTTCAAACTTTTTGTTGCTTGCCAGTTTGTGTTTGTTTCCAAGTCAGGTACAGGAAAAGAAGAGGTCTCAGCCCCCAAGTCCTTGGATGTGGTTGTTAAAGCCATTCATTGAATTATGCTTTGTTTATTTATGTATTTAACCAAAGAACTGTTAAGCTTTTGGTTTAAGACCATTTTGGGGTATTGACCCTGGGACTTTGGAGCCTAAAGCATGAGAGTCTCTTTGCATAACCATTATGCTATCAACCTTCTTAATTATGCTTTGTACTCACCTTCAATTCATTGCTCTGTTCCAAAACTACTGGGGTGTGTTGTGCAAGGCATAAAAACACTGAACAGGGGAGTTGGGTGGTAGCGCAGCAGGTTAAGCGCATTGTGGCACGAAGCGTTAAGGACAGGTGGAAGGATCCTGGTTCAAGCCTCCAGCTCCCCACCTTCAGGGCAGTTGCTTCACATCTTTCTCTTCCCCTCTCTGTCTTCCCCTCCTCTCTCCACTTCTCTCTGTCCTATCTAACAACAATGACATCAGTAACAATAATAACTACAACAACAATAAATAACAACTAGGGCAACAAAAGGGAAAATAAATATTTTTTTTAAAAATTTAAAATTTAGGGGAAAAAAAACACTGAACAGTAGGGGTTGGGCAGTGGTGCACTGGGTTAAGCACACATAGTATGAAGTGCAAGGATCCTGGTTCGAGATCTGGGGTCCCCACCTGCAGTGGGGTTACTTCACAAGAGGTGAAGTAGGTCTGCAGGTGTCTGTCTTTCTCTCTGCCTACCTAACCTCCCCTCTCAATTTCTCTCTGTCCTATTCAAAAAAATAAAATAAAAAGTAAAAAAAACCAAAAACACTGAATAGTATATAGAATCAGTCTCTTGTTGTTGTGCTAGATTTTGTGTCATGATTAAGGTGTACCTGACATATTGGGTCAACAGGCAATTTGAAGTTTTTTTCAGAGCCGGGCAGTGGCACACCCGGTTGAGTGCACACATTACCATGTTCGAGGACCTGGGTTTAAGCTCCTAGTCTCCACCTGTAAGGGAAAAGCTTCATGAGTAGTGAAGCAGTGCTACAGGTCTCTTTGTCTGTCTCCCACTCCCCTCTTGTTTTATCTGTCTCCATCCAATAAAAAAAATATTAAAATAGCTCTTAAAAAAATAAAAGGGGGCCGGGCGGTGGCTCCCCCAGCAAAGCACACAGTCCCAAGCGCAAGGACCCAGGTTCAAACCCCCAGTCCCCACCTACAGCAGGGAAGTCTTCACGTGTGGTGAAGCAGGACTGCAGGTGTCTCTCTGTCTCTGTCTCGCCCCTTTCTCTCTTGATTTCTGGCCATCTCAATTCAATCGATAAATAAAGATAATGAAAAAAAATTAAAAAAAAGAGAACCAGCTTTATCTCTGTCTTTGATTAAGGTCAGTGGATAGAAGCAGCATGTACACAGCTTTCTGCCATTTATCTAAGAAATCCTAGTGAAAGAAGAAGCTCTGGTCAGCAAAGCCAGGCCTTTAGCTTTGTGTTAGGCCATTAGGCTACCAATTTGGAGGTCCCAGGTTCAAATTCCAGGGAGAATAAGCAAACATTTTTTATTATTGTAAATGCTTTAAGCACTCATACAAATGATATGTGATTTTTTTTAAAAAAGCAAAATCAACAACAACAATAATAACTACAACAACAATGAAAAACAACAAAGGCAACAAAAAGGGAAAAATAAATATAAAAAAAGCAAAATCATAAACATATAGTGCATCTTTGGAACAAAATCCCCCCGCAAGTCTCCCATACTGGTGCTGAGCTTCTCAAGCTCTTTCTATCATCAGTTGAGTTAGTAAGAAATGTGAAGGACTATTTTCCTAGTAAAATTCTAGATACAGCAAAGTCAAATGGGAAAATATCTTGTAAAATGGCTTAAGTGTGAGGTGCCAGGCACCCTCTGGCACTCTCCTTCCAAACACACACACACACACACACACACACACACACACACACACACACACAGCCATAGGTTTCTGCCTTCCATTAACCTGTTTGGAGTTCTGGCTTTCTTTCTTCCTTTCTTTCTCTCTTCCTTTCTTTCCTTCTTTTTCTCTTTCTTTCTTATTTTCTCTTCCTTTCTACCTTTCTTTCCTTCTTTTTGTGTGATTCTAAGATTACACAAGATTGTGTTTAGTTCCACACCATACCCACCACCAAAGTTCTGTGTCCCAGACACAGATCCCAAGGATAACCACCATAGTTCTCACAAAGCATAAGAAATAGTTTGCTTGCTTGTGTGTGTGTGTGTGTGTGTGTGTGTGTTTCGGTTTTTGTCTTTGCAAGTTCATGCCTATCAGTTCTCTAAGATTCCACATGAATAAAAACCACCTGGTCTTTGGTCTCTTATCTCTCTAAGCATAGTCTCTTCCAGTTCCACCCATTTTGTCCCAGGGGACACAATATCATCTGTTTTGAATGCAGAGTAGTATTCCAGGGGTATTTATCTTATACTTTCTCTAATCAGTCATGTATTGATGAGTATCTCGGCTGCTTCCATTCTTTGGCTGTTGTGAATAACACAGCTAGGAACATAAGGGTGCATGTGTCCCTTTGAGTTCGTGTTTGAGTGTCCAAGAGTGGTATTGCTGGATCATAAGGCAATTCCATTTTTATTTGTTTAATAACTCTTCTTGAGTATTCAAAAAACAATTTAAAACTTTGGTGTATTGCACTAAAGTAAAAGACTCTGGGGGGTGCGGGGGCAGGGATTCCAGTCCTGGAACCTGTTGGCAGTGGATTGGAATCCCTGCCTGTCCTGGAACCTGATGGCAGTGGAGGCTTTAGTGGGAGTTGTATTGTTATATGGAAAACTAAGAAATGTTACACATGTGGGTGGGGGTAGATAGCATAGTGGTTATACAAAGAGACTGTCATGGCTGAGACTCTGAAGTCCCAGGTTCAATCCTCTGCACCACTATAAGCCAGAGCCAAGCAGTGCTCTGGTGTTTCTCTCTGTCTTTCTCTCTCTGCATCTCTCTCAAAAATAAAATAAATAAAATACTTTTTAAAAATGTTTCTTTTAAAAAAAGAGTTTTAAAAAGTCACACATGGGGGTCAAAGGAACCCTCCTGCACTGCTAGTGGGAATGTCAATTGGTCCAACCTCTGTGGAGAACAGTCTGGAGAACTCTCAGAAGGCTAGAAATGGACCTACCCTATGACCCTGCAATTCCTCTCCTGGGGATATATCCTAAGGAACCCAACACATCCATCCAAAAAGACCTGTGTACACATATGTTCTTGGCAGCACAATTTGTAATAGCCAAAACCTGGAAGCAACCCAGGCGTTCAACAACAGATGAGTGGCTGAGCAAGTTGTGGTATATATACACAATGGAATACTACTCAGCTGTAAAAAATGGTGACTTCACCGTTTTCAGCCGATCTTGGATGGACCTTGAAAAAATCATGTTGAGTGAAATAAGTCAGAAACAGAAGGAGAATATGGGATGATCTCACTCTCAGGCCGAAGTTGAAAAACAAGACCAGAAAAGAAAACACAAGTAGACCCTGAAATGGAATTGGCATATTGCACCCAAGTAAAAGACTCTGGGGTGGGTGGGTGCAGAGAATACATGAAGGTCCATGAAGGATGATAAATGACATAGTGGGGGTTGTATTGTTAAATGGGAAACTGGGGAATGTTATGCTTGTACAAACTATTGTATTTACTGTTGAATGTAAAACATTAATTCCCCAATAAAGAAATAAATTTTTAAAAAAATTTTTAAAAAGTCACACATGTACAAACTATTGTATTTTATTGTCGACTGTAAACCATTAATTCCCCAATAAAGAAACTTTTAAAATAAAAAGAAAATAATAATTTAAAACCATCTTTATTTATTTATTTTGCCTTCAGGGTTATTGCTGGGGCTCGGTGCCTGCATCATGAATCCACTGCTCCTGGAGGCTATTTTTTTCCCCCTTTTGTTGCCCTTGTTGTTTTGTCATTGTTGTAGTTATTACTGTTGTTGTTACTGATGCCATTGTTGTTGGATAGGACAGAGAGAAATGGAGAGAGGAGGGGAAGAAAGGGGGAGAGAAAGATAGTTTTGCGCTGTGTACGCTTAACCCACTGTGCTACTGCCCAGCCTCCTTGATTTTTTTTTTTATGGGCCAATTTTTTTTTTTTTAATGGGCCAAATTTTATCTTGCAGATCACAACTACTTCCCAGCAATGTCTGGAGTAGAACCTGTAGCTCTGTGTCCTGGTCCCTCCTCTTTCCTCTGCACTACACTGCCCCCTTGTGGTCAAGAAGGGGAATTGCCCCCTTGGGCAGTTGTCAGCTGTGTGAATGAAGGCTCCTGGGGGCTGAGCCTCTAGGCTGCCACCCTTGGCACATGTCACTCACTCTCTGCTCCCTGTGAAGGGAAAAGATCAAAGGAAGAGCACAGGGCGGCTGTGCAGTGGTAACCATGCACACGGCTTCATGCAAGAGGTGTCAGATTCAATCTCCAGCACCACCAAGAACCAGAGTTAGGCAGTGCTCTAGTTGTAAATTTTTAAATTATATTAAAAGGAGAAACATATTGCTAGAGCTGGGCTGTGGGTTGAGGCCACTCTGGATGAAACACCCCCCCCCTTGTTCTTGGCAGAACCCAAATATCTTCTCTGATCTACAGAGCTGTGGAGACACAGACCTTAGAAGAGATTGACAGGGGAGTCGGGCTGTAGCGCAGCGGGTTAAGCGCAGGTGGCGCAAAGCACAAGGACCGGCATAAGGATCCCGGTTCGAACCCGGCTCCCCACCTGCAGGGGAGTCCCTTCACAGGTGGTGAAGCAGGTCTGCAGGTGTCTCTTTCTCTCCTCCTCTCTGTCTTCCCCTCCTCCCTCCATTTCTCTCTGTCCTATCCAACAACGACAACAACAATAATAACTACAACAATAAAACAATAAGGGCAACAAAAGGGAATAAATAAATAAAATAAATATTTAAAAAAAGAGATTGACAGAGAACTCAAAGCTTCCATTTCCCAGGGTGAATTCCCACTTACTGGTCTTAAAAAAACAAAAAACTCTGCTAGGATCGATACCCCAAGTTGCCTTTGGGAGCCAGAGCAGAAGCCTAGATGGAGAAGTGAGTGAATGAATCGTGGGTCTCCAAAGGACGTGGCCCACTATAGGGGCTCAGACACAAAACTCAACATATATTTGGGGGCTGACCAAATAGTTCATTTGTATAATGCACTGCTTTGTTGTGTGTGCTACACAGGTTCAAATCTAGCCTCTCAGAAGTTTCAGTGCAGTGGTCTCTTTCACTGTCTCTGTCTGCTTCTTAAAAAATAGTAAATTAAGGAGTCGGGCGGTAGCACAGCGGGTTAAGTGCAGGTGGCACAAAGCACAAGGACCGGCATAAGGATCCCAGTTCGAGCCCCCGGCTCACCACCTGCAGGGGAGTCACTTCACAGGCAGTGAAGCAGGTCTGCAGGTCTGTCTTTCGCTCCCCCTCTCTGTCTTCCCCTCCTCTCTCCATTTCTTTCTGTCCTATCTAACAGCAACATCAATAACAACAAAATAGTAACAACAACAATGAAAAACAACAAGGGCAACAAAAGGGAAAATAAATAAATAAATAAATAAATAGTAAATTAAGTGACTATATGTTTTTGGACAGGTTCATTTTACATGCCTAGACCCTCTGCCTGAAAGTCAATTTTGAAAGTCATCAAATACTTGATTATAACATCTTAAATGCAGTGACCAATTTAATACTTAAACTCTACTAGTAAGGATCATCGAGGCCAGGTGGTGGCACACCTGGTTAGTTTATATTACAGTGCACGAGGACCCAGGTTCAAGCCCCTGGTCCCCACCTATAGGCGGGAAAGCTTCATGAGTGGTGGAGTAGGGCTGCAGGTGTCTCTCTGTCACTTTCCCTATCCCCCCCCCCCCCCGCCTTCCTCTTAACTTCTGGATATCTCTATCCGATCAATAAAGGTAATTTAAAAAATTAAAGGATTATCACTAGCATTGTCCCTCATTTACAGATACAGAAACTGAGGCACAGAGCCCCTCAGTAGTAGCCCATTTCCCTGTGTCAGACAGAGGGTGGCATGGTGGGGACCTGCTCTTGGGACAGTCTGGCTCCAGAGACCACTTTTTTTTAGCGGTATCCTAGAATATTATGGGATGGCAACTTTATTGTTATTGGAAACGTGTGTGTGTGTGTGTGTGTGTGTACGCACAAAGACTAGTTGCTGAGAGACAGACGAATGTGTTTGAATCCAGGTCCCATCACTGATTGGGACCCCTGGGTAAAATACAAAAGCTTTCTTGGCTGAGGTGACTTGTATGCACATCAGGGGCAGCAGCTGTTCTTACTCCCCAGGATACTTGGCAAGATTAACAAGTGTGTTAAGCATAAAAATGCAAATACACCATCAGGGTAGCTACTCCTTAGTAACTACTCACACAGCATCGAACCCAGCTGCTCTGAAGGTTTGTGCCACCCTTCCAAATGGGAAACGTCAGCTCCCTCAAACTGCATTTTTATTAACAAAAGCCTTTGTCATTATGTTCCCCGAGGTGGACTCGGGGAAGAGTATACATACTCCAAAAGTGTTCATGTCACTTAAAAATAGTTATTAGGGTGAAGATAATAGCATAATGGCTATGCAAAAAGACTTGCACTTGAGACTCTGAAGTCCCAGGTTCAACCCCCCACACCACCATAAGCCAGAGCTGAGCAGTACTCTGGAATCTCTCTCTCTCTCTCCCTTCCCCTTCCCCCCATCTCTCATTAAAATAAATAAAATAGTTTTTTTTGTGTGTGTGTGTGTGTGTGTGTGTGTGTGTGTGTATGTGTTTTGCCTCCATGGTTATCGCTGGGGCTCCAAGCCTCCACTATGAATCCACTGCTCCTGGAAACCATTTCTTCTGATTTTTTGGATAGGACAGAGAGAATTTGAGAGGGGAGGGAGAGAGGGAGAGAGAGAGAGAGAGAGAGAGAGAGAAAGACAGATACCTGCAGATCTACTTCAGGGTTTGAACCTGGATCCTTGTATGCATCCTTGCACATGATACTATATGCACTTAATTTGGTGCACCGCCACCCGGCCCCAGTAAAATAGTTTTTAAAAGAAGAAAAAATACAACTGTTTGGTTGGTGATCACCTAATGAAGGCCCAGTGTTCAAGCCCCTGTATCACACATGATCAGAGTGGTGCCCTGGTTTCTCTCTCATAAAGTGAATAAAAAAGTGCACTTGTACATCTTCTAAAAAGTGAGTTTTCATATTACATCTGAATGGTCCCACTGAATTTATTCCTCCCTTCTGAAGCACAGTCACTAAAAAATGAAGTGATTCTTATGGTTTCCCCCAACTGGGACACTAGATGGCGCCAGGTTCTCACTTGAACATTAGGTGGTGCCTATTTCTTAGACACTAGATAGCGCCAAATTCTCACTTTAATTGCCTTCTCTGGGTTCCTGCAGCCACAGGTTGGGGCTACTCACCAGCTTCAAATTTAAGAACTTGAGCTGCTTCAGATTTTAATACTGATGCCTTCAGGCATCTTCTGAAAGTCAACAGACTTCAAGCTGTCAGCCTAGAAACTACCTAGAAACTCTTATTGCCCCCATACCAATAAATGAGAATGTATTGCCTCAGCTCTGTAAGCATGACGCCAGAGGATCTGGGACTATGACAAGTCACCCCAATTCCCAGGGATTTGCCCTCCCTCCACTTCTTTTCCCCCTTGGGCCTCCTGTAGCCATGGGAAACCTTGTCTCCCCTCCCCCACCCTCACCCCATAGAGCAGAGCAGGACCACACTAGCCCACAGAACAGAGCAGGGGTTCAGGGAAGTGGTTCAATGGTCATAGCACAGCTTTGTGTGTATGAGGTCCGGGTTCAGTCTCTGGCACCGCCTATGACAGATTGGTGCTGTGGTTGCTCTACCAGCGTCATCATTATTATTATTGTTATTATTATTATTATAAAAATAATTTGCTGGGAGTCAGGCAATAGTGCAGCGGGTTAAGCGCAGGTGGCACAAAGCGCAAGGACCAGCGTTCCAACTCCCGGCTCCCCACCTACAGGGGAGTCACTTCACAGGTGGTGAAGCAGGTCTGCAGGTGTCTGTCTTTCACTCCCCCTCTCTGTCTTCCCCTTCTCTCTCCATTTCTCTCTGTCCTATCCAGCCAGGATGACATCAATAACAGCAACAATAAAAATAAATAAACAAGGGCAACAAAAGGGAATGTTTTTAAAAATAATAAACAAATAAATTCCTTTCTTTAAAAAAGTGAGTCAGCAAAATAGGTCACTTGGCTAGCACACTGTTTTGCCCTGGGTGTGACCCAGGTTTGAGCTCAGCCCCCACCGCATTGAAAGCTTTGGTGCTGTGGTCTCTTTCACTCTCTTTGCCTCTATCTAAAAAAAAGAAAAGAAAAGAAAAAGCTATTTTGTAAGTAAAGAAAGATCTATGTAGACAATTTTCCCTTCCTCTTCTTCCTCCTTCCCCCCGCCACTCCCCACCCCCGGCCCCAGCGCTGGGGAATGAACCAAATATCACTGAGCAGCTTTCCAGGCCTGATTGCTCTAGATAACTAATTTAGAGAGCAGGAGAGAAGAGAGGAGCATGGGAGAGCAAGAGTGAGCAAGCAAGCAAGAGAGATACCAAACCACAACTCCCAACACCCATAGTTCCCTTTGGTGCTGTCCATGATACTCCCAACTGGTGCCTAGGTTTTAACCCAGGGCTACACAATGGTAAGAGTGTGCTCTACCTCCTGAGCTATCTCCTGGCCCTTTGGACTGAAATTAAGTCTTAGAGTGACTGGAGGGACAGGCAGCCACACCCTGTGGTGTCTGCATTACAACAGAACCTAGCCAGGTGTTTAAACACAGAGGCTGTGGTTTCCCCACAGCCATTGCCCAACATGTATTACCGCTGAGTGGCCATGCCCAGTCAGCTCCGCTCAGCCAAGGGCCACCCCCACTGTACTCAAACATGGGCCAGCCTACAGAGAAACTTGGCTGCTCTGGTCCTCTCTTGCTACTCAGAATTTCGGGTCTTTGTTTAGGCCTGGGGTGGAACCAAGACCAATTAGAGAAGGAACCGGGCACTATCTCCTTCATGGCCTTTCTCTGAGACTCAGTTTCTCCTTTATTGTAAAATAAGAGAAGTAGATTGGAACCCCTTCTTGTGTGTGTGTGTGTGTGTGTGTGTGTGTGTGTGTGTGTGTGTGTGTGGTCTTGTGCATGTGTGATTTCACTGCTGCAGACCAACTCCTTTTAAAAAATATTTTATTTTGGATAGAGAGAAAATGAGTGACGGGTGAAGTCTCAGAGAGGGAAAGAGACCTACAACACTTGTTTCACCATTTGTGAAGATTCCCCCTTCCAGATGCTAGAACCCGGGTCCTTGTACACTGTATGTAGTATGCACTTCACCAGGAGCACTGCCATCCACACACCGCTCCTCCCCCTTTTTAAGGAGAACAAGAGAGACAGCATCACCTAAGGGTGTTTAGTACAGGAAGGTAGTACAGGGAAAAAATAAATTTCTGGTAGGCAACCAGGCAATGGCCAGTGAGGACAGCAAGCTACACAGGACAGTGAGGTTCAGTTCACCAAAGGTTCAGGTCTTGGGCAGGCTACTGGGTACTGGTTGGTGGTTGGTGCTGGTGGTGGAAGAAGTTTAGAGGCAATGGTGGGAATGACAATGATGCTAAAAACGACATGTGTTCTGCAGTGGGACACTGGGTTCCTGGTGCCTGCCCAGCTGCTGGAAGGTGAAGGAGCTGGGTCCAGATCTCAGCCCTGCCACTTCCTGGTGTACGCCAGAGGTCTCTCAGCCTGCTGCCCTTCTGACTTGGGGAATGGCACTGCCCGCCTCCAGGGACCATGAGGAGGACTGGCTCACAGCTGGTCAGTAACTAGCATCTTACTAAGCGGAGGGCAGCCCTAGGAAGAAACCGTGCACAGGTTTGCATGAGCCTAAAGGTGACTGAGATGGCGAAGACAGTGCTTCTCAAACCTGGATGCTTATTAGATGTGCCAGGAGCCTTTAAAATGGTGTCTGGAGCTGAGTGGTGGTGCACCAGGTTGACCACACACTAGCACATGGTTCCTGTGGTTCAAGTCCCTGCTTCCTACCTGCAGAGGGGAAGCTTCATAAGCAGTGAAGCAGTGCTCTCCCTATTTCTCCCTCCCCTTTCTTTTTTTAATTTTTTAAAAATTATTTCTATTTACTTACTGGATAGAGACAGTCAGAAATCGAGAAGGAAGGGTTGGATAGAGAGGAAGAGAGACAGAGAGAAGCCTGCAGCCCTGCTTCACCTCTCCTGAAGCTTTCCCCCTGCAGGTAGGGACCAGGGACTCAAACCTGGGTCCTTGTGCATTGGATCATGTGCACTCAACCAGGTGCGCCACCACCCTGCCCCTCTCCCTCCCCTTTTAATTTCTCTGTCCTACCTAGTCAAAAAGGAAAAGGGGGGGGGGGGGGAAGAAAAAATGCCACCGAAAGTGGAAGATTCACCATTCAGGAACTGAGCTCTAGCGATTAACTCCGATGGTAATAAAAAGAGTAAAAGCTGGTGACTGGGTCAGGAGGTAGCAAGTACCTGGCCTCCATGGAAGTCATGGATTCAAGCCTCAGCACCCTATGGAGACACCACAGATGGTGGGCCCATGATGTGGTGTCCTATCCTCTCTCTAAAATTAAAGTTCAGGTGGTTGGGGTAATGGTTCAACTGGTATAAGACTAGCCTTGCAGGCTCTGCACAAGGTGGGTGGTACCAGGATTGAACCTGGGGCCTCTGGAATGCAGTCGGATGCATTTCCACTGTCTCTCCAAACTTACAGCTTACTGTGGCTTTTTTGTTTTACCATAGCACTTTTCAGCTCTGACTTATGGTGGCGTGGGAAATTAAACCTGGGACTTTGAAGCCTCAAGCATGACAGTCTCTTTGCATAACCATTATACTGCCTACCCCCACCCAACTTACTTTTTTTTTTTTTTAATGGAGGAAGATAGATAGGCAGCGAGTAAGAGACCACAGCACCAAAGCTTCCTTCAATGCAACATGGGCTGGGCTCAAACCTGGGTTGTGCACATGGCAAAGCAGCAGCTATTTTGCAGGCCCTATAAATTATGATGTGTGATCTTTTATCGCAAATTTTTAAGATCTTTGTTTTGGGTAGACAGAAATTGGGAGAGAAAGGGGAGACAGATGCCTGCAGCACTGTTTCACCATTCCTGAAGCTTCTCTATGAAGGGGGGGGCACTGAGGACTCGAACCTGGGTCTTTGCACACTGAGATGTGTGCATTCAGCCAAATGTACCACTGCCTGTCCCTCTCCACCCACCCCCCCCCTCCTTTAAGGCTTTCTTATTATTCATCACAGCTAGGATAATATTCTTGCACATTGTAGCATGTGCACTCAACCAGGTGTCATTGCCCAGTCCCTAACTTTTTAAAAAGTATGAAAAAGCAAGCATTCCTGATGGAAACCAATGTTATCTCATTAAAAAAACAGAGAGTCGGGTGGTAGCGCAGTGGGTTAAGCACACGTGGCGCGGCGCGCAAGGATCCTGGTTCAAGCCTGACTCCCCACCTGCAGGGGAGTCGCTTCACAGGCACTGAAGCAGATCTGCAGGTGTCTATCTTTCTCTCCCCATCTTCCCTTCCTCTCTCCATTTCTTTCTGTCCTACCTAACAACAATGACATCAATAACAACAATAATAACTACAACAATAAAAAACAAGGGCAACAAAAGGGAAAGTAAATATATATATATATATATATATATATATATGTAAAACTGAAAACAAAAACCAAAAACCACTAGTGCCAGCTCTCTTTATATTCACTGAACCTGAATCTGTGGAGGCAGGACAGGCATTTTTTAAGCTCAGAAAGTTATGATGGCCCTGATCTCTGCTGTGTTAAGACCTGGTGTGTAGGCTGAGTGGTGGTTCACACATTAGGACCTGCACAAGGACCTAGGTTCAAGTTCTCGGTCCCACCTGCTGAGAGGAAGCTTCACAAGCAGTAAAGCAAGTCTGCTAGTGTCTGTCTCCTCTTTCTCTCTCATTATCAAAAAAGGGGTTGGGAGGGAATACACACCAGGAATGGTGGATTTACCATGTAGGCACTGAGCGCCAGAGATAACCCTGGTGGTAACAAAAAGACTTGCAGAAAAAAAAAGATCTGTTAATGGTCAATCCAAGTGTCCCCAGCATTGAGGCCCTGGCCTTCTCTTGAATATTGCATGCCAATAAAACACACCACCATTACTCTGTTCTCAGGAGACAGAAAGCTCTGGCAAAGTGTTAACAAAGCTCAAGTGTTTATTAAGAATTAAAAATACTGTAAATAAGCCATACAGTTCATTTCACAGTAAACTAAACAAACTTCTTTCCTTTTCCTTTTTTTTTTTTTTTTTTTTTTGGCAGGGCAAGATAGCCATTCAAGAACAGTCCAGCTCAAAGATGGGAGAGAGAGAGAGAGAGAGATAGATAGAAACAGGGAAAGGCAGAGGGATTCTGACAGGTTGGATTTGCTCTTCAAGGACACTGTGATAATACAGAAAAGATCTGACCTCCATTCCCTGGGAAGGGGGTTTGGGGTGGAGTGTACCATGCCTCTGTGGGCAGTTTTCACATTCCACTTCCTGAAAGAATTCACAGGGCCTTTCCTTTTTGGGAGTCACATTTGTGCATTATTTGAGGACCCTTCCAGGTAAAATAGGAAGGGGGGTTCTTGTGTGTGTTGAGGGGGGGGTGTCATGTCTTCACATTCAGAACCCTCAGGAGTCTCTGCATGGTCACATGGTCATGAGATGACTGACTCAGGAATGAACAAAGACATCTGCACCCAGGAGGAAGCTGTGGAGCAGCTGATGTAAAAAACAAACAAAACAAAATACCCGAGGAGTTTGTTCCCCTACCCACACACTGTCCTGTGTGAGCTTTAACTGGTTTCCAGTGGAAGACAGGGAGTGACAACTTGTGAAAACTTTTGGCTGGAAGCATACATATTTAAAAAAAAAAAAAAAAAAGTAAATTTCCTTAAAGATAATTTGAAAGAAAAGTGCCTCCTCTCCCCTACCCCTACTATTTTGTTTTTTAACTTGAAATCTGCCAGCCTGGAAGGCAGCAGGTTTTTTTGTTTGTTTGTTTTTTAGGTTAATCTGCTCCTAATCCTCAGTGGAAGCTGCTGTTGTTATTTTATCAGGCACCAGTGCTATCCCTCTGAGGTGCATCTCCATCTGATTCATCAGGGCTGGACCCTTCAGGAAAATGACCAAAAGGAATAGCAGAAAACTTGAGAAACCAATAGTGTGTGGTAAGACTAGTAGTTAGATAAACCGGGCACAGGATATGAAAGCTGCCTTGGCACGAAAGGTGGCATCCACCACTCTTTTCGAGTGGCCGAGAAGGAAGGGGAGGAGGAGAGGACATGAAAGAAGGGGGGAAAATATTTTTTTGGTCATGAGAAACTGAACTTGAGAGCCCTGCCTGTATCCAGGCTGCCCACTTAGACTTTCTCATAAATCTTCTCAACTTTCACAGCCAACCACTCCAGTTCTTTCTGCAGCTTGTCCAGCGAGCTCCTGACTGATTCCAGGTTGTCCTTGTTCATCTCAATTCTCACTGAGTAGGCCACCAAATTGTCCACGGCGCTCCTGAACATTTTCAAGTCCGATTCCATCTGGCTGAATGAGGCTTTGAGGTTGTCTAGGGAAGAAAGTCTGTCCAGGAGGTCCGGGGGCACCAGGGGGACCTGGTCTTGACCCCTCAGCAGTGTGTGGACCTGCTCCTGGACCTTCTGAAGTGCATCCACGGTGCTGGGGAGCTCGCCCACACTCCTCTTCAGCTCCTCCACATCGCCGTAGAGCGAGAGCTGGGCCTCCCCCAAGCTCCTCACTGTGCTGGCCAGGTCGGCCTGGCTGGCGTCCGGGGAGCCCAGGCCTTGTAGGCGCTCCTGCAGGGCTGCCAGGCGCCTCTCCTGCTCCTCGCTCCTGGACAGGAGGATCTCCAGGCTCTCGGTCTGCTGTGCGGAGGCCGCCCGCACGGTGTGGACTCCGTCTTCCACATGCTGGAGCCTGGCGTCCAGCCCCTGACTCTTCCTCTCCAGTGCCTCGAGGGCCTGGGAGTCCTGCACCATGACGCCCTCACCATCTCCCTCCAGCCTAAGGGACTGGGCCCGCAGCTGGGCCAGGTCTTCCTCCAGCCGCCTGAGCTCCTCGGGGAGGCCAGCTGTGGCCTCCTCAGCCCGCAGCACAGTCTCCCTGAGGGCCTGCAGGCTGAGACGCTCCTCGTCAGCCGCCTCCCTGAACTTCTGCTGCTCCTGCTTTAGACTCACCAGCTCTTTGACCTCAGTGTAGACATCAGACTCCATGGTCTGCAGGCTGCTTCTCAAGGCCTCCAGGTCCTTCTCCCGGGACTTGACAGAGCTCTGGACCTCCCTCACGGCCTCCCGCAAGGCCTTCAGCTCCTTCTGATGACCCTCAGTGTCCTCCAGTGAGGCCAGCTTGGCCTTGACGTCGTCGATCTCCTTCTGGCTCCTCTTCTGGACCTCGGTGAAGAGGGCGATGTTGTCGTTGATGGACTTGGTGAGCTCCGTCAACCGCTCCTCCACCGTGTTCTCCAGGGATGTGAAGTCACGGTCTCGGGCGTCCTTCACCACGTGGATCCCGTCTGAGAGATCTTTAAGGATCTCGTTCTGCAGTCTCTGCAGGACCTCGCTGATACGGCCAATCTCGCCCTCGCCTCGCTTCACAGCTTTGTCCGTGGCGTCTTGCTTGTGTTGTGAGCTCCTCAGGACAGACTCGAAAGCCCCAAGGGTGGCCTGCAGGGACTGTACCTGTAACCCAAATCCAGATGTTAGCGGAAAGCAAGAGCTGGGGGGTGTGTACTAGGCAATAACACCTCTAATTCCTTCTGCCTGTCCAGGCAGCTCCTAGTCCAGAATGGAACTGCGGCTTTTCTCTGGAGACCTGTCCCATCCTTCCACACACACTCCAGGTGGTTTAGGGGACCCAGGCGGGGAACCCCCTCCAGGTGCTCCAGGGATGATTGACTCATGCTTTTCTATCCATCAGCCAGCATGTCCCATCACATGGAGCCCCCTCAGTAACCCAGAGGTGGTCTACTGGCAGACCAAGTTAATTCCAAGTTTGAGATGGGGTAGGGCAGTTGAGTTATTTTGTTTTGTTTTGTCCTACTGAGTTTGCCAGCTATCAACTGAAAGAAGTCTGGAGCTCTTCAAAGTAGCACATGAAAGAGTCAGTCTAAGAAGCAAGCTAATGAGAACTGAGGGATGACAAGATCACATCCTGAAGACTTAATCTGAAACCCTGGGTGCAGCTGTCAATGAAGGAATTGCCTCTTGAGCTTTTGTAGTGTCCATGGTTCCCCCTTCATCTCTCTTTGAGCCAGTTTAAGTCACTAGCCCTCACGGCAGTCTCCCATGTTTTCACAGGAGAAAAACTGAGGCACTCAGAGACACAGGGTGGCACTGGGCTGGGAGAATGTGGGTGGTGGCCCAGAGGATCCCTGAGCACACTCTGGCTGTGTGAACAAGTGACGACAATGCCTTTAAACTCTATCCTAAGCAAGGTCTGGTCTGTAAGCTACCCCCAGGGAGCAGGTCTAATGTACAGAGGCTGATGACATACTATGATTATTGTTTCCTTGCAGGAAAATGATAAAAAGGAACCTGGACCCCCCTAACTCTAATCACCAATTCACAGAAAACAGGCAAGAGACACTTGCTGTAAGGCTGCATGTGGCTGATCAAATCCACAATGTGGAAAATTCTATGGGACAAACCACCAAGGTCTTCAACCACTAAATGACCATTTTAAATTTCACTTATTTATTTATTTATTTATTTACTTACTTACTTACTTATTTTTATCATAGCACTGCTAATCTCTGGTTTATGGCGACTAGGGATTGAACCCGGAACCTTTGTTGCCTTGGGTATGAAAGTCTTTTTGCATGACCATTATGCTATCTCACCAGCCTTGAGTGACCATCTTAAAAGGGGAGAGACTGGAAGCTACTGCAAATTAAAACAAACTGAAGAAACTTAGAAGTTGAAAACTGACTTGAAATATGTCAAGTGCAGAACCTCACACATGAGTGCTTGACAGCAGCTATCAGCTTCTCTGGTCTTTCTTCTGAGTAGCGTAGAAGACAATGATTCTCTGACCCTTATTCTCCAACCTGACATGACAGGAAAACACAACAGAAATGTTTCCCAGGACATCTGGGTCCTTATCCCAGTCCCACCAATGACTAGCTCTATAGATGTGACAATTGATTTCCACATCGCAAATTCCTAAAGTCTCTTCTGGCTTCCACCAACCATTTTTCCCTATGGGCATTATATTTCTGACACACACCAGCACACCACTCAACTCTAGTACATGGCAGTGCTGGGGATTGAATTTGGGACCTGGGGTCTTAGAAATAGAGAAGCCCAGAGCTCTAAGGCTGAGTTTAGCTCTCCAGCCCCTAGTCTATAATCTGAAGATAGATTAGAATAATCTATCAGGGGCTTCAGAAAACTAGACAATTTCCCTGCCCAACTAAACATAGCCTAAGTAATAAAAGACAACTCTAAGAAGGTACTAGAAAGAAGAGGCCAAGATATTCAATCATAGTACCTGTCTGGCTGAACAAAGTGCTCAGAGCAGAGACCTGGGCAGGCAAGCACAATACCTGTAACATGGCAGACATTTGGTGTTTTCTAAATGAACCAAAGAATGAATGGAATGACAAAGGCAAGTCTGAAAGTGCCAGGCTGGTCCATTTCCCCTCTCATTGCTGACTGTACTCCACCCTGAGGTTGGCCAGCTCTGTATAGATGGGACTCTCATTGGTTAGGAAGAAATCCTAAGATACATTGGGTGAACGAATGTGTCAATCAGAGAATGATGTTAAGGTCAGTTCCAGGTTGGGGAGACAGCCTAAGTGTCATAAAAGACTCTCATGCCTAAGGCTTTGAGGTCCCAGGTTCAATCCCCAGCACCACCAAAAGCCAGAGATGAGTAGTGCTCTAGTCGTTCTCTGTGTATCTTTCTCTCTCTCTCTCTCATTTAAAATAGTAAAATAGTAAAAATAAAAAAATTAAAAAAATAGATCGCTGTCCACTGATGGACCAGGCCTACCTAAATCCCTTCAGCTACCTAGGAGTTCTGATGACACAACCACTCTGGGCTTAGACCCCTCTGTGAAGTGGTGCTGAGAAATGACACCAGCCCCAGGTGGTTAGGAATCACTCCAGGAAAAGGCCTGTCCCAGGGTAGGCACTAGAAATGGATGACAATACTGTAAGTATATGTCCCTGCTAAGAACAAACCCCAGCCCTCACAGGAACTTGTAAAGAGCTCCAACCCTGAGCTGTCAGGAGACCCACCATTCCCTGGTGCAAGATTATTGACTTCCTGGCCACCCCTAGGGAAGCAAAGAGGCTGTGCAACACATACTGTGGCAAATCCTAATCCTGTGCCAGACATGTTCTGTGTCCAACTTAATGAAACAACAAAATAGGCTTTGAGCACCTGTTTATGATATAGGCAAGGCGATAGGAATACAGCAAGGGAGGGACCAGACAGTGGCGCACCTGTTAGGGTCACACATTGCAATGCAGAAGGACCCAGGTTCAAGCCCCTGGTCCTCACCTGCAGGGGTAAGCTTCACAAGTGGTGAAGCAGGGCTGCAGGTGTCTGTCTCTTTCCTTCTCTATCTCCCCCTCCTTTCTCAATTTCTGTCTCTATCCAGTGATAAATAAATAAAAATTTTTAAAAAATATAGAGCAAGAGTGCTCTACGGGTCTACTAGGGTTTGATTCCACCCAGCCTGGCAAAGTTACTCAGCCTCTCTGCAAGTGCTTACTTTCAGGATAACTGAGAACCAAAAGAGATGAGTCACCAATAATTAGGAGACATTAATTAAATCAGAGCTAAAATAAAAGAAAGATGGCTGTATCGGTAGTTTACAGCCAGGAGGACTCTTTTAATCTAGACCAGGTGACCAGGAAGTGGAGCTCCAGGTTACACGCACACAGTGCCTCACACAATGCCACACTGCCATGTGCAAGAACCCAGGTTTGAGGCTACACTCCTCACCTGCTTCAGAAGCAGAAGATCTGCAAGTATCTCTCTTTCTCTCTCCCTCTCTCCTCTCCTCCTCCCCTCTCAATTTCTCTCTGTCCTACTCAATAAAATGGAAAGGAAGTAAGTAAAATGACCACCAGGAGCAGTGGGTTAGTAATGTTGGCACCAAGCCCCAGTGACAAACCTGGTAGCAATAAAAAATAAAGAAATAATAAATGAATGGTAAAATTTAAAAAAAAAAATCTAGACCAGAGTTGCTAGTTTACTTTGGATAGTGTGCTGTTTTGCCATATGCAGGAAACTTTGGTGCTGTGCAGTCTTTTATTGTCTCTGCCTCTAGCTAAAAAAATAACAAGAAAAAAATTAAAATAGAATGAAAATTTAGACCAAAAAAAAAATCTAGATAAACTTCCTCTCATTGCACAGATCAGACAACTGAGCCTCCCCCACCCCAAAAGAACATTATCTGTACAGAACAGTGATGGAAGTGGAATAAACCCAAAAGGAGAGAGGGCCACCGAGACAGCTCACTTGGAGAGTGAGCTTCCTTTGTCCAGCCTCTGACACACTGAGGGAAGTTTCAGTGCGACAGACAGTGCCTCTCTCTCTTACCTATTTTTGTCTATTTGGAAGGGTTGGCCTGGAGCATTAAAGCCCCAGTGATAACCCAGTAAAAACAAAACCAATTAAAAAAAAAAAAGGACAAAAGGATGAGAGAGGGACTGGGATACTGAGAGAATAAAGTTCATTTCTTCACCCTCTCTTCAAGCCTCCAACACATAGAACAGCCACTACAGTCCTGAATAGGCCTGTGCACTTCTTTTTTTTTAATGTGCCACTAGGAATCCCACTGGAACTTGGTGCCTGCACACAACTCCAGCACTCCCAGCAGTCTCCCTTCACCCCCTTCTTTTTGACAGGCATATGAGATATATAGAGAGGGAGAGAAAGATATCTGTAACACTGCTCCACTGCTCATAAAGTTTCCCCCCTGAATCTGGACCCTCTCACAAATGGCAATGTATGTGTTCTTCCAAGTTTGCCACTGTCTGGCCCCAGTCTTCATATTCTTGATGACCACAACTCCATCTGGCACAACCCCAGCCACCAGATGTAGGCTTAGCAGACTCAGAAATTCTCTTCTGAACTCACAGGGAAGTTAGCCTGGGCTGAAATTGACTTACATGCTACTTCACAAACACAATGAGTCTTCTGCTCCTCTGTAACCTCCAGAAAGCCCACACAGAACCCACATGACTATTAGACTTCAATAAATATTATGATTGATCGGTAGGTAGGTAGGTGGATGAAAGAGAGCAAACTAAGAGGCTAGTATTACACACACACACACACACACACACACACACACACACACACACCAGCCTGCCTATTTCCCAAGGCTGATCTGACATTCTGGATAGGCAAAGCAGCACTGGCTACCTCATTCCCTTAAAAAATCACCTCCCTGGCCTGCAGCAGGGAGCTGACTCAGCCCAGTTGCTCTGCCAGTCTTGAGAGGAAATTCCTGGTCCTCCACACTCCACAGAAGTGGAGAGAAACTTGGCAGGCTGGACAGCGGGGCTGAGAAAAGCAGGCAGCAGTTCCCGGCTCAGAAGTGGTGGTGGGATTTTTCATCAGGCCACCAACTTTCATTGAGCAATGACTTTAGTTGAAGACAGAGGAAGGGGACGGAGAGGGGAGGGGAACTGCACTTGGGTTAAACCACACAAGGGTGGAATCACTGGCTTTGGGCAGGAAGTTGGACCCATCCATACAGGATATAGGCCCCAGTGGGCCCTGAATTACAGGAGGCCTAGACATTCTAATGCCTTCCTGCCACGTACAATGTTGTCATCAGCTCACTGGCGCTCTCTCTCTCTCTCTCTCTCCCTCTCTCTTTCTCCTTCAGCCTCAATTTTCTAGTCTGAGGCAGGGAGTCATAACTGCTAGTGGCATCTCCTCCCCAGTGTTACTGTGGGAATTCGACAGAAAGTGAGGGAGCCCTTCAGACACGATATAAACTTGCCTCCCAGCACCATCTGGTTTTGGGGGGATGGGATGGGGGACCTCCTTGCCTCTGAGGCCGAAATGTGCTACTCCAAAGGCCCACATGGGGACACTGGTCTAATAAAAGACACTATGGTCTGAGAATGTGGGAGTTTTTCATTTGAACTTTGCCAATGAATTCGCTCCGAGCTTTCTGCGCCCGCCCGGTGTCTACCCAGGCAGCAGAAGAAACTGGCTCAGAGGTCCCCCACCCCCACCCCAGGTGGGGTGCTGGCCTCCGAGATGCGCCGGGCAGCCTCCTTTCCAGACCCGACTCTGCCCATCCAGCAGCTCCGAATGCGAACAGAACGGGCTTCCTTATAGCTCACCGCTAATGCCCAGTGTCAGGCGCCTGGCCCACCGTCCTCTCCAGCCGGGCTCGTGCCCAGGGCGGCAGTCTGTCCATCCGTCGGGGCCGTTAACGAAGAGGGTCTGGGGTCCAAGCCCGGGAGATGGAGGATCGGCCTGGAGAGTTGGGGTGGGGGGTTGGGGTTCGGGACGGGGTACCCACCTTCTGCTCGACGCCCTGCAAGCCCTGGCCGAGCTCCTCCCGGTGGCGGGACAGGTCCTGGTGGCCGCGCCGGACCTGCTGCACCTCCTGCAGGACGTGGTGGACGCACCAGCCCGACACGGCGGCGGCCGCCACCAGGGCGAGGTAGAAGAGCGAGCCGAGCGCCCGGCCGAGCCTGCGCGAGCAGGACGCCGAGGACGCGGCGGCGGCGGCAGGGCCCGAGGACTTGGCGGCGCGGTGGCCGCCCCGGCCGTGCGCGGGGCCCTGCGGGGGCTGCGGGGGCTGCGGCTGCGGCGAGGGCTGCGGCTGCGCGGGCGGCGGCTTCTTGGCCGCGTCGTCGCCGCCCGGCGGGTGGGCGCCCTTGTCGGCGGGGCCGGCGCCGTGGCCGCCCTTGGAGCCCCTTTGTTTGGCCGAGGGCATGGCGGGGGGCGGCCCGGGAAACTTGCGCGGGTCCCCGGGGGGGCTGGCGAGCGACGCGCGGGCGCTGCCTGCGTCTGAGCGGCCGAAAGAGAGGGAGAGAGATAGAGCGAGAGGGAGAGAGCGCAGGCGGGCGGGCGGCCGGCGAGAGAGGAGGGAGCGGGGGCCCAGCCTCCGCCGCCACGGCGCCGACCCCGCCTCCCGGGAGAGGCTGCCACGCACTCGGGGCAGCTGGGCCCCTCCCGGCGCCACGACCCCAAAGGGGGCGGGCTGAGCGGGGAGGGGGCGGCGCCGGCCGCGGAGGGGGCGACCGGCGGGGCCGGGCTCCCAGAAAAGGGTGGCGGGGAGAGGGGCATGGGGTCTACGGGAACTGCGCCTGGCCGCTGCAGTAACCGGTTGGGGAAGGCGGTCAGACTCATTCCAGAGGGGCGATGGGCTGCCTCTCGGCGACTCCGCGGCCAAAGCAGGGGTGGCAGGGCGGCCCCGAATTGGGAGGACCTGGCAGTGACCAGGGTGCGAGCTCATCCTCCTTTCTCTCTCTGCACCGAGGGAGGGACCGGCAGGTCCACCATGGGACCCCTGCACCCCAGGGCCCCTGCACCCTGGAGCCCTAGTACCCTGGGACTCCAGCACCCTGGGAGTGAGAACCAGGGCCAGGCACAGTCCCCCTCTCCCCTCCGCCCCGCCTCCCTCCCCCCCCCCACACTCTCCGGTTCTGCTTAGGTTTGGGGGGGGGGGGATTTCCTGACCTCCTAATCTACTCCCCAGACCAGGGCCTTGCATTTTCCATTGAGTTTTGAAGGCAGACAGAAAAAGGCTGTCTGTCTAAACCAGCAGGTTCCAGAGGTGTGTTTGGGGGAAAGAGCAGGCCAGGTTCATTGCATGAGGTATGTTCAGTGCAACACTTTATTAAAGTGTCCCCACTTAGCCTAGTCACTTCACTTGTCATCACCATTATTTTTCCCCCCTTTTAAGGCCCTCTCTTCTTGGGTTGGGGAAATAGCATACCATAATAGTTATGCGAAACTATTATGCATATTAATGTCTGAGCCTTCTAGGCTCCAGGTCTAGTCTCCAGCACCACCATAAGCCAGACCTGAACACTGCTCTAGTAAAAACAACTCCACTTCTTGGGGGGGGGGGGGGGGGAGGCACAGCCTGCCCCCAGCTTGGGACAGGTATTGCTCTGTGTAGCTAGGAGCACTCCACCCCTGAACTTTTTTTTTTTTTTTTTTTTTAGCTAGAAACAGGCAGAGAGAAAGTGAAAGAGGCCATAGCAGCAAAGTTTCTGTGAGGCACTGTACTTAGCAACTGTGTACAGTTTCTTAATACCTCACAAAAACCTTGCTAGGTAGGAATTAGTATACCAGATTTTAGAAAAAAAAAAAAAAAAAAAACAGGCTGAGCCCCTACTGTAAACTCAAGATCACACAAAGATTTCCATCTGCTTGAGAACCTAGGTCAGGTCGGAATTAACAACCATACTCACTCACTCCCTGAGCCTGCTGTCCTGCATGTACCTCACAACGTGTGGTGGAAACACTTGCTTCTCTCAAACTTCTCCCAATTCTTTTTATTATTTTATTATTATTATTATTACCAGAGCACTGCTCTGCTCTGGCTTATGGTGGTGCGGGGGCTTGAACCTGGGAGCCTCAGCCATGAGAGTCTAGTCTCTTTGCATAACCATTATGCTACCTACCCTCTGCCCTTATCTTTTTAATCACCTGCCCTTAAGGCCCAGTTTAAATGCCACCTCTTTCATGATGTTCCCTGTAACACCTCCTTGAAATCTCTAATGGGACTAAGAGACAGAGAATTGTAAAGAGAGGTATTGCATGTGTGTTTCAACCTAGTAAATATTTTTTGAGGGCCCACAAATATCAGAGAGATGTCTACAAACTACTAGTCTCCCCTCCTTGAGGACAGGAAGCAACTTTAGTTATTTTTGTATCTGACTTTGTGAGGTGCTTTAAAAAAAATGTGAATAAACGAACATGTGTGCCTGCCCTCAAGAAGCCAGCATTACCAGTGGGGAAATGTGCAGAAACACTGAGGGCTAAATGCTGTGGTTGAGGATATAAATGTAAAGGTAAATTAGGAGGCAAACCCTTGCTTTCCACATTGTCTGGAGCAAAGATTTCTGGGGAGTCTGCACCAGAAAGCCCTTCAGCAAGTTCTTGAAGAAAGGATTTGCATATGAGAGCAGGAAGGGTATTTTTATGGTGGAGATGGGGTGAACCCAGGCCACCTGCCTGATGTGAAGGGTGTGTGCTCTTGTATAGGGGAAAGACAGGAGCTCGGTGGACTGGCTCCAGATTACAGACTTCAGCAGAAGCCAGCAAGTCAAGAAGAGTCACCATTTGTGTAGGAGACCAGAGGTAATTATAGCAAGTTCTGGACTAGAAGCTTAATTGTCTGGCCCACATAAAGAGGAGCATGCTGACTCCAGCTAAATATGAGAAGCTGTATGTAGTAGGAATCCCCTGTTTCCATAGGGCATACAACTCTGTCTCTGGAGGAGAGAAAGAAGATGGACAGGGAAAGCAGATGATGGTGCTCAAAGTCCTTATGTAAAAACTGTTTGGCTGGATGGGTGAAATAGCTCACTTGGATAGTGCACTGCTTTGCCATGAACTCAAGCCTGGCCCCTGCTACATTGAAAGAAATCTCAGTGCTCTTTCTTTCTCTCTCTGTTTTCTTTCTTTCTTTCTTTCTTTCTTTCTTTCTTTCTTTCTTTCTTCCTTCCTTCCTTCCTTCCTTCCTTCCTTCCTTCATCCCTTTCTTTCTTTCTTTCTTTCTAAGAATTTATTTATTCATGAGAAAGCAAGGCAGAGAGAGAAAGAACCAGACATCACTCTGGTACATGTGCTGCCAGGGATTGAACTCAGAACCTCATGGTTGAGAGTCCAGTGCTTTATCCACTGCACCACCTCCTGGACCACGCTTTTCTTTTTAATAGTTCATTTATTTTAATAAAGAAAGAACTAGAGGACAGGGGTAGATAGCATAATGGTTATGCAAACAGGCTCTCATGCCTGAGGCTCCAAAGTCCCAGGTTCAGTCCCCTGCACCACTGCCAGAGCTGAGCAGTGCCCTGGATAAGAAAAAAAGGGAGGCGGGGCAGTGGGGTGGGGTCACACAGTGGGTTAAGCGCATGTGGCATGAAGCACAAGGACCTGGGAAAGGTCCAGGTTCGAGTCCAGGGCTCCCCACCTGCAGGGGAGTCGCTTCACAGGCAGTGAAGCAGGTCTGCAAGTGTCTTTCTCTCCCTCTCTCTGTCTTCCCTCCTCTCGTGATTTCTGTCTGTACTAGCCAACAATGACAACAACAACAGCAACAGTAAAAAAACAACAAGGGCAACAAAATGGGGGAAAAAATAAAACAAACAAACAACAACAACAAAAAAAAAACAGCCTCCAGGAGCAGTGGATTTGTAGTGTAGGCACCGAGCCCCAGCAAGAACCCTGGAGGCAAAATTTTAAATAAATAAATAAGTAAATAAATAAATAAATAGGAAAGAAAGAAAAAAAAGAGAGAGAGAGAACTAGAGACCAGAGTACGAGTCAGCTCTGGCTTATGGTGATGCTGGGTATTGAGCCTGGTATGAAAATCTTTTTGTATAATCATTATGCTATCTTCCCAGTTCTCTGTCTCTGTTTCTATTTAAAAAAAAATCTGTTCAACTAAATTCACATTGTGATTAAAATCTCTAGCACATAAAAAAAAAAAAAAGGTATCCTCCGTCAAGCAGTGGCCCATATTTTTGAGAGGCAGTGATAACTTACCAGTTTGAGGGACCTGAGAGGCAGAAGCCCTGCTCTTGAATTATCCTTAGTTCTACCAACAAACTTATCCCGAGAGATATACTTAAGCTCCTGTCTGGATTTCAAGGGCACCTGTTCTGTGCTGCTAAAGATCTGGTTATAGCACCAGGATAAAGCATTGTATTCCAAACATGAGGTCTTGAGTTCTATCCCCAGCCTCTCATATGCCAGAGTGATGCTCTGGTTCTCTTTCATCCTCTCTCCTATCAGTAACAAATAAATATTTTTAAAAGCCCTTATTATAGTCTTAACATATTTTTAGAAGAAAATAGCCATCTGATTGCTATCAGAAGTAAATATTTACATTTTTATTAATGACAGAGAGGGAGAGAAGGAAGAAGATGAAACCAGTGCATCTTTGGCACATACAGTACCCAGGATCAAACTCGGGCCATCATGCTTGAGAGTCCAGTGCCTTATCCATTATATCACCTCCCAGGCCGCGGTATATATATATATATATATATATATATATATATATATATATATATATAGTTGATTCAGACTATAGACCAGATAATAATAGATTTTTCAACTTTCTGCCTCAGCTGAGCACTTGGAAGGGTAGAAGAAGGGAGTAAAATATAGTGGTTAAGACATGGGCTCTAGGGAGTTGGGCAGTAGCGCAGCAGGTTAAGCGCAGGTGGCACAAAGCGCAAGGACCAGCGCAAGAATCCCAGTTCCAGCTCCAGCTCCCCCCTGCAGGGGAGTCGCTTCACAGGTGGTGAAGCAGGTCTGCAGGTGTCTGTCTTTCTCCCCCCCTCTCTGTCTTCCCCTCCTCTCTCCATTTCTCTCTGTCCTATCCAACAATGATGACAATAATAATAACTGCAACAATAAAACAACAAGGGCAACAAAAGGGAATAAATAAATAAATATTAAAAAAAAAAGCATGGGCTCTGGAATAGACTGTCTTGGGTTCAGATTCTGCCCATGACTGGAGTGTGTGACCCCTCTGGATCTCTGTGTTTTTATCTGTGAAATAGAAGAAATGAGAATTACTCCACGGTGAGTGTGAGAATTTAGGGACAGCATCTGATAGTGTGCCTGTGACAGGGGAGCAATGAATAAAGGAAAGCTCATAGGATTTGCAGAGTCGCTGAGCGCACAGCCCAGCAGCAAAGAACTAGATTTCAGTGATTTTCTTTCATCCCTGCTTCTTGGCATCCCAGCATTATATGTGGCATGTGGACCATAGACTCCGATGAGCTTAACTTGAAAAAGCAGGTAGTGTTTTCTTTTTCTTTACATTTTTTTTGCATCATCTTTATTTATTTATTGGATAGAGACAGCCAGAAATCGAGAGGGAAAGGAGTGATAGGGAGAAAGACAGAGAGAGACACATGTAGCACTGCTTCACCACTTGTAAAGCTTTCCCCCTGCAGGTGGGAACTGGGGGCTCAAACCTGGGTCCCTGAGCACTGTAACATGTGCGCTAAACCAGGTGTGCCACCACCCAGCCCCAGAGGCAGTGTTTTCTCTCTGGCATGACTCTGCTCTGGAACTTGGCCACAACCAGAGGAGGAGACCGGTAAGGAGGTGCCTCTTCTATGGCAGGAAGGTACCAGTGGCGCTTGGAGATTTCCATTGTTTCTGAGTGGGCACAGCATTGATTGATTCATTCATTCATTCATTTGCTCTCAGTCATAGCTTGACATCCACAGTGCTCCAAGTTCTTTGCTGCCTCTCTGACTTCACCCCCTTGCTTGCTACCTTCTAGCTCCAGGGCCTTCTTTCCTGCATCTTCATACACCATGATCAGTGGCTACTTTGGGGGCTGGTGATGGTGATGGCCTGAATGCACAGGGCAGTATCCCTCACTTTCTCTAGGATTGTCACCTCTAGGAGGGCTCTTCCTCAGCCATTTTACATGAAACAAGTTCCTGTCCTGAGGCCCTTTCCTCCTTTCTGTTCTTCATTTCTTTAGTTATTTTTTTCTGACATACTACATATTTTGCTTGCTTATTCTATCTTCAATATGTATTTATATACTTACTTTGGATACTGACAGAAGCTGGAAGGGGAGGGCGAGGTAAAAAGGAAGAAAGGTACTTGCAGCCCTGCTTCACCACTTGTGAAACTTTCTCCTTTGGAGGTGGGAGCCAGATGCTTGACCCTGAGTGCTTGTGCACTATAGCATGTGCACTCAACCTGGCCCCACTTGCTTATTCTTGCCTGTCTCCATACATGGGAACTTTATTCAGCTCACTTATTTATCTTCAGTGCCTGGAATGATGACTGGATGGTAGGAGAAGCTTGGTTGTAACGACTTCCACACTATCAAAAAACCCTTTCTTAAGAAGGCCTCCCCGTCTCATGAGATGAGCAACCCCCAGGAAAGACAGTGGAAGAAAGTAAGTCAGTGAGGAATGACCTCTAAGAACTTTAAATTTTTGTGGTCATGGAATGATGGTGATGATGATGACGATGACGATGACGATGACGACGATGCTGCCAATGCCAATGAGATTGGGGGTGCTGTGGAAAAGCAGGCTGAATGCTAATCCTGGAAGGCCTTGAACCTCCAGAAGGCCAAGTCTTTGCTTGCCTTCTTCCTTGTGCCATCTTCAGTGCTTATAGTTGAATGGATAATTGACACTCAAAGTATGTCATTTGATTTGTTCATGGAACAAGCGAGAGCTTAGCACTCAGGCATGGCAACTTTAGAGCAATGCAGGGTCTCTGCTTCATGGAGCTCTCAGCCCAGCAAGCAAGAGCAGGCAACAGCACATTACAGTATGCTGGAAAGTTCTAAGCACTTAGAGAAAAAGGTAAAATAGGGGAAGAAAAATGGAAAGCTGTGGAGTTGGAAGAGTGCGATTTTAGATTGTGCGGCCAGGCTGACCTCACTGAGAAAAATGGCACAGGAGTAAACAACTAAAGAGAGTGAGAGAACAAGCCATGCTGAACTGGAAGAAGAACCTTCCAGGTAGAGACCAGAGCAAATGCAAAGGCGCTGAGGTGCACCTGAAGACCAGAAAAGAGGCCAGTGTAGCTGGGGAGAGTGAGTAATCCATTCGACACTTGTTTGCAGAGCCTCTGCTGTTTGTTGTATTAAGTGAAGAAACCAGCTCGATGCCTAGCTCATAATCAACTCTCAGTGCCTGTTGCTGCTCTTGATGACATTGTTGTCATTTCCCACCCTTGCCTTCAGATGTCTACCACCATCTCCACCACCACCACCACCACCACCACTGCCCAGTGCCCAGCCCAAGACCTACAACTTTGGTAAACTGAACTTCACAGTCCTGTTAGTTTGCTGTCCTTAATGCTATTGTCTCCTTATTCCTTGAAGTTTCACTCCATCAAAGATTTATTGTTTCTGAAAATCCTTAGAATGGTGACAGAATTATATGGAAATATAGTAAGAGATGACTTTGAGTGTATGCTCCAACCTTTAAAAAGATAAGCGAGGAGAATCCCGCAGTGACCTCTGGTCTGCGCTGGGCCCCACATTTCACAGGAATCCTTTCATGGGTGACAGTTGCCTGGGCCCTGGGCTCAGCAGCTGCTTTAGACTTGGGATATTACCTGAGTCTCAGCAGCCAGAATCTAGACTAAGGAGCAGACTGAAACTTAGGTTGGCTTCAGAAAAACTTTCTCCCTAGAAGGAGGTGGATAAGTAGGAGGTGGAGCAAGGAGCCTCCCAGGAAACAATTAAACACAATGGTCATCATAGTAATTGTAGGCAGGAGCCCTGTCTAGTGTGTGGAAGAGAACAAACACCCCTCTGGGCACCTGCCACCCTTAGAAAGGAGACTCCATAGAGATGCAGAATGATCTGGTACCTTCTCACAGTGAGGAAGTCAGTCAGTTTTCCTATTGATGACTTAAAAAAAAAAAAAAAATCACTGCATCATGCAGAAAAAGAACTTTTTCAGAGCTAAAGCTGAGGGCTGAGCAGGAGGAAAAGCAGGTCAAATCTAGAGAGTTCTGATAATCTGGTTCCTCTGGCTTCTCAATGTAAACTCTATCTTAAAAAATCTTTTTTAAAAAATATTTTTATATAAGTGAGAGCAAGAGAAAGCAAGTGAGACAGAGAAAGCCAGAGCGTTATTCTCGCACATACAAAGTCAGGAGTCAAATTCAGTACTTCCCATTTGAAAAGTCCTGTGCTGGGGGCCAAGTAGTAGCAGTGAGTTAAGTGCACATGGCACAAAGCACAAGGACCAACATCAGGATACCGGTTTGAGTCCCGGCTCCCCACCTGCAGGGGTTCACATCACAAGCAGTCAAGCAGGTCTGCAGGTGTCTATCTTTCTCTCCTCCTCTCTGTTTTCCCTTCCTCCCTCGCCTTCTCTCTGTCCTATCCAGCGACAACGACAACAATAATAATAGCATCAGCAATGATAAACAACAAGAGCAACAAAGGGGAAAAAGTGACCTCCAGGAGCAGTAGATTCATGGTACAGGCACCGAGCCCCAGCAATAACCCTGGAGGCAAAATAAATAAATAAATAATAAAAAACCTTAAAAAAAAAAAAAAGAAAAGTCCAGTGCTTTATCCACTGTGACACTTCCCAGGCCACTGAATTCCAACTCATACCTTGTGACAACCCAGATTTTCTTAATAGAAGAAAAATGTTATCAATAATCTAAAGTAACTGAATAAGAAAATGTTTATTTTGCACTCAGGAAATCCATTCTATCTGTGAGGAAATACAAATCAGGAGATCAAAATCTAACAAATGCATCATAATTTTTTTTGTTTGTTTAAGTAAACTTTTCAGCTTCAATCTTTATTGTTGTTGTTTTTAGATAGAAACAGAGAAGACAGAGAGAGTGAAAGAGATCATAACACTAAAGATTCCTTCAGTGTGTGGGGGCCTGGCTCGAACATGGGTCTTGCACATGGCAAAGCAGAAAGTACACTCTTCAAGTGAGTTATTCGTTGTTTTTAAAAAATATTTATTTATTTATTTATTACCTTTTTGTTGCCCTTGTTTTATTGTTGTAGTTATTATTGCTGTTGTTGTTGATATTGTTATTGTTGGATAAAACAGAGAGACATGGAGAGAGATGGGGAAGACAGAGAGGGGGAGAGAAAGATAGATACCTGCAGACCTGCTTCACCACTTGTGAAGCAACTCCCCTGCAGGTGGGGAGGAGCCGGGGGCTCCAACTGGGATCCTTATGCTGGTCCTTGTGCTTTGTACTATCTGTGCTTAACCCACTGCTCTACCCACCCCTACTCCCTTAAGTGAGCTATTATGTGGCCCTCAACTCCAGTGTTTACAGCTGCTGTGATCTGTTTCTTCTCCTGGCAGCAGGGGCTGGGATGCAGATGGACAGCCAGGCTCTTGACAACCCACAGGGAAGAATATATTTTCTTTAATTTTTCCCACCATGGTTGACTCAGGACCTCTGCAAATTCATCTTTTTTGTGACTGAAATTGCAAACTTTCCTTCATCCTATCTAACTAAAGACCCTCTTGCTTTGATAAGCCTGAGCCCTCTTGTTCTTTCTTCAAGGGAAAAGAATGGTATTTGTCCTTTGATCTCTCTCTGATATCCTGGGGAGGAGAAGCCCATAAGAAGTTTATCCAGAGGGATAAAGAATAGGAAAGCTATCAAGGGAGGGGATTGGATACGGAGTTCTGGTGGTGGGAATTGTGTAGAATGGTACCCCTCTTATCCTATGGTTTTGTCAATATTTCCATTTTATAAATAAATTAAAAAATAAAATTAAAATTAAAAAAAGACCATTATCTACTCAAAGAGGCTTTCCATTCACTCTGAATACATTGATCTCCTCTGAAGCTCAAGTCCCTCCATCACCCAGAAACTTTCAAAACCCCAGTTCTACAGCCTGTCTGGGTTTTGGGTCGTCACCAGTAAACAAAGGAATCAAGCCCTTTTACCTTCCACTCCTAGTGTTATCTCTCATTGTCTCCAAACACACCCTCCTCCAAGAACAGGCTGGCTTCCTCCTCCTTCTCCTCTTCCTCCAACTCCTCCTCCTCCTCCTTCTTCTCTCTCTCTCTCTCTCTCTCTCTCTCTGTCTCTCTCTCCCTCTCTCTCTTTCTCATCATGCAAGTTCCTTTCTTCTAGAATGAACAAACTCTTTCTACCTCTCCAGTCAACCAAATGCTTCTCTTCTAGGGAAAGCACTTGTATAGAGGGAGAAAGATATTCTCTCTGGGGTCAGAAGAGAGCTCACACAGTAGGGTCTTCTCATGCAGAAGGCCTGAGTTTGAGCTCAGGCACCACATGATGTATCAGGATAGGTTGCTGTGGTGTTTCTTCTTCCACTATCTGTCTTTGTCTGAAATAAAAAGAATGGGGGGGGGAGTGATCTTGCTCATGTGAGATTCATTTCTTTTTTTCAAGCCACTAAATGAATGTCATTGATATGAAGAGGGGAGCAGAAGATAGAGAAGGAGACAGAGAGATACCTGCAGCGCTGTAGGGGCTTGAACCTGCATCTTTGCACATTATAATGTGTGTGCTTAACCAGATGTACCACTGCATAAAAATCTTTTGCATAACCATTACACTATTTCCTCCAGCCTCTCCCACTTTATTTATGTATTTGTTTGTTTGTTTATTTATTTATTTATTTTGAGACAAAATTTATTTGCAGAGACAAAGTGAAAGAGGTAAGGACTCAACCTGGGTTGTGAACATGGCAAAATAGCACACCTTGCTGTCTCCTCTGAGGCCTCCTGGACCTTCACTGGATCAACTTGGCATTCACGCAGTCTGCTCCCTGTTTACTTAACTAGCTTTATGCCTCATGATTTCCTGTATATCAGTGGTGCCTGGGGAGGTTTTATGAAAAGGATGAATCCTGGGCGCTGGGTGTTGGTGCACCTGGTTAAGCACACATATCAGCAAGTACAAAGACCTAGATTTGAGTCCCCGCTCCATACTTGTAGTGCAAAAGCTTCGTGAGTGGTGAAGCAGGTCTGCTGGTGTCTCTCTTTCTGTCTTTCCCTCCCTTTCAATTTCTCTCTGTTCTATCCAATAAAAAGAGGGACATGGCCACCAGAAGCAGTGGATTCATAGTGCCAGCACTGAGCCCCAGTGATAGCCCTGGAGGCAAAAAAAAAAAAAAAAGTACTTTACCAAATGGAAAAGAGATCAGATTTAACTTAACTACATGAAAATGTAAAATTAGGTTGGGTGGTGACACACCTGGTCGGACACATGTTACAGTGTGCAAGGACCCAGGTTCAAGTCCCCACCTGTAGGGGGGAAGATTCACAAATGAAGCAGTGCTTCAGATATCTCTTTCTCTTTCTCTTTTTCCCTCTCTATCTCTTCTCTTAATTGCTTCTCCCCTTTTGTCTCTATCCAATAAATAAAAAACATATAAAAGAAAATGTAGGGGGTCGGACGGTAGTGCAGTTGGTTAGGCGCAAGTGGCATGAAGCGCAGGACCGGCGTAAGGATCCTGGTTCGAGCCCCAGGCTCCCCACCTGCAGGGGAGTCGCTTCACAGGTGGTGAAGCGGGTCTGCAGGTGTCTGTATTTCTCTCCCCCCTCTGTCTTCCCCTCCTCTCTCCATTTCTCTCTGTCCTATCCAACAACAGTGACATCAACAACAACAATAATAACCACAACAAGGCTACAGCAACAGGGGCAACAAAAGGGGGAAAAATGGCCTCCAGGAACAGTGGATTCATGGTGCAGCAATAACCCAGGAGGCAAAAGAAAAAAAGAAAATGTAAAATCACTGAATTCAAGAATAAGGAAAGCATATGTAAAAAATAATTGTAAATATGACAGATCCAAGTTAGTATATCATTACCTTAAAAAGCCATACAAGTTGAGATAGTATAATGGTCAGAAAATATTTTCGGGAGTCGGGCAGTAGCCCGGTGGGTTAAGCCCATGTGGCACAAAGCACAAGGACCAGCATAACGGAACCCGGTTCAAGCCCCCGGCTCCCCACCTGCAGGAGAGTTGCTTCACAGGCGGTGAAGCAGGTCTGCAGGTGTCTATCTTTTTATCCCCCTCTCTGTCTTCCCCTCCTCTCTCCATTTCTCTCTGTCCTATCCAATAACGACAACAACAATAATAACTCCAGCAACAATAAAAAACAACAAGGTCAAGAAAAGGGAAAATAAATAAATATAAAAATTAAAAAAAGAAAATATTTTCATGCTTGAAACTCCACAATCCTAGGTCCAGTCCCCAATACCACAATAAACCAGAGCTGAGTAGTGCTCTGTCCTTAATTTGCATGCCTGCAGCCTCAGTTTCAGACAACTGAACAGTGCTTTGATCTCTATCTCTCTGTGTCAGAAAAATAAATAAAGAAATGTTAAAAAAAAAAAAAAAGGTCATTTCCTGAAAAGAAAAGAAAAAAAAGGAGAGAACTCCAGTTCTGAGGAATTTGCAGTGGTTTATTTGCAATACCTTCAATGTTTTATGGGGAAGGGGAGAAAGGGTGTGTGGGATTCAAGAGCAGCCTGTGGACTTGGGGCTCCATAGAGACTGAGTGGCCAGGCATGCAGGAGCCTTGAGTTCAGCTGGTGTTGCTCACATTTTCTTCCCTGAAGCTTTTTTTGGGGGTAGGTGTGTTTGTGGCTGCTAAGGCTCTTTTCTTTTCTTTTTTTATTTATTTTATTTTTTTTTCTTTATTGGGGAATTAATGTTTTACATTCAACAGTAAATACAATAGTTTGTACATGCATAACATTCCCCAGATTCCCATTTAACAATACAACCCCCACTATGTCATTCATCATCTTTCATGGACCTGTATTCTCCCCACCCACCTACCCACCCCAGAGTCTTTTACTTTGGTGTAATACTCCAATTCCATTACAGGTTCGACTTGTGTTTTCTTTTCTAATCTTGTTTTTCAACTTCGGCCTGAGAGTGAGATCATCCCATATTCATCCTTCTGTTTCTGACTTATTTCACTCAACATGATTTTTTCAAGGTCCATCCAAGATCGGCTGAAAACGGTGAAGTCACCATTTTTTACAGCTGAGTAGTATTCCATTGTGTATATATACCACAACTTGTTCAGCCACTCATCTGTTGTTGGACACCTGGGTTGCTTCCAGGTTTTGGCTATTAAAAATTGTGCTGCCAAGAACATATGTGTACACAGATCTTTTTGGATGGATGTGTTGGGTTACTAAGGCTCTTTTCATTGCATTACATAACCAAGAGCATTATGACTGACACTCCAATAACCTATACTTAACAATAACCCCAACTACAGAGCCACACCACCCTTCAAGGCACTTACACATCCACCAGATCCTTTGGTGGGTTGAGCAGCAGTATACTAGTTCTCCAAAGAAAGCCAACATGTGGGAGTCAGGTGGTAGTGAAGCAGGTAAAGCACAAGTGGTGCAAAGTACAAGGGCCGGTGTAAGGATCCCGGTTCGAGCCCCCGTCTCCCCACCTACAGGAGAGTCTCTTCACAGGCTGTGAAATAGGTCTGCAGGTGTCTATCTTTCTCTCCCCCTCTCAGTCTTCCCTTCCTCTTTCCATTTCTCTCTGTCCTGTCTAACAACGACGTCAACAACAACAACAGTAAAAAATAAGGGCAACAAAAGGGAAAATAAATATATATATAAAAAAATTAAAAATAGCCAACGTGTGCTAAGGTCCAGGTTTAGCCTAAGTTTCCAGTTTACATCCCTTCCTCCCCCATCTTTTCTTTTTCTTTTTCTTTTTTGCTATTGGCTTAAGATTTAAAATTTTTTTGTTTTATTTTTCTTAATTTATTTATTTATTGATTGATTGTACTATTTTTTATTGGGGAATTAATGTTTTATATTCAACAGTAAATACAATAGTTTGTACATACATAACATTCCCCAGTTTCCCATATAACAATACAACCACCACCAGGTCCTTTGTCATCCTTCTTGGACCTGTATTCTCTCCACCCACCCACCCCAGAGTCTTTTACTTTGGTGTGATATGCCAATTCCATTTCAGGTTATACTTGTTGTTGTTGTTGTTTTTGATCTTGTTTTTCAACTTCTGCCTGAGAGTGAGATCATCCCATATTCATCCTTCTGTTTCTGACTTATTTCACTTAACATGATTTTTTCAAGGTCCATCCAAGATCGGCTGAAAACGGTGAAGTCACCATTTTTTATAGCTGAGTAGTATTCCATTGTGTATATATACCACAACTTGCTCAGCCACTCATCTGTTGTTGGACACCTGGGTTGCTTCCAGGTTTTGGCTATTACAAATTGTGCTGCCAAGAACATATGTGTACACAGATCTTTTTGGATGGATGTGTTGGATATATCCCCAGGAGAGGAATTGCAGGATCATAGGGTAGGTCCATTTCTAGCCTTCTGAGAGTTCTCCAGACTGTTCTCCACAGAGGTTGGACCAATTGACATTCCCACCAGCAGTGTAGGAGGGTTCCTTTGACCCCACATTTGACCTCTCCAGCATTTGCTGCTGTTACCTTTTCTGATGTAGGACATTCTCACAGGAATGAAGTGGTATCTCATTGTTGTCTTTATTTGCATTTCTCTGATAATCAGAGACTTAGAGCATTTTTTCATGTGTTTCTCGGCCTTTTGGATCTCTTCTGTGGTGAATATTCTGTCCATGTCCTCCCCGCATTTTTGGATGGGGTTATTTGTTGTCTTGTTGTTGAGTTTGGCAAGCTCTCTCTATATATATGTTGGTTACTAAACTCTTGTCTGATGTATGGCATGTAAAGATCTTCTCCTGTTGGTATGCTTTAAAAACCCCTTTTGTTTCATTTGGTTTAATCTCCCCTGCATTCTATTTACATAACACTGTATTCTATTTACATAACCTCTGTTAACAAGCACCACCTTCCCTCCAGAGCATTGGTGGTTTAGTGGTAGAATTCTCACCTGCTCCATCCCCTTTCTTTGTCATACCCTGATTTTCACCAGTCACTTTTTTCTCCACCTTCTCTGTGTCACATCCTGTTCCCACTCTACTGGGATAGTATATTTATAAGGACAAGACTGTTTGTAGTTTAGTTTAGCTTAGCTCGGCTTAGATTGTGCTGCATCTTGCATGAATAAAGAGATACTGCGTACAACCCAGCCATGAGTCCCAGGTCGTCTGTTACCCGCCCATGAAGCCAGCCCGGCGAAAACAACATATGGCGCCCGAACAAGGGACTGACACAAGCCCTGAAACAGGGACCGGCACCGACGTGGGACCTAACCCGCCCATCACCCAGATAAGTAAACTTGGCTACCCATCCGCCATGGGTTGCCTTTCTACTTATGAAGAGGTTTGCCAAAGCCTCTACTGTTTCATTATGAGACAGTTTCTCTATCTATGGAACATTTTACTCTGGGCCACACTTCGGTTCCCTGGCCAGGAACTTTGGTTTCTTGTGACCCTAATCATAGATGCACTGAGATTTCTCCTTGGACTTTCTGGATTCCCTCTCCCATGTTTCCTGAGGAAAAGGACTACATTTTGCTCCGGGCCACAATTTGGTTCTTTATGACCGTGATCGTAGAACTTGGGATATGCATGGAGATTTCCACTGGGACTTTGCGGACTTCTTCTCGCATGTTTCCCATGGAGAAGGACTACTCTAATTTGAGGAGCGTTCTCCAGTACCCTGGAAGTCCCCAAGAATGGAGACACGTGGTTAGTTCTACTCTCCTGATTGGATTCTTTCTTCGATGGGAAGACACTTTTAAAAATGGGTACCTGAAGCAAGCCAGCAGGAACAGTCAGAAGCACCCTAAATGGAATTTCGAGGAGCTTTTTGGACTAGGACGCCCTCCGGGGACTTATAATGCTACATGGTGAGATCTGTTTCATAAAAGAGTGATTTGAATGACTGAATTTTTGTTTGACATTGACTTAAAAAAAAAATGCTGGACACAGCCATGATTTCTAGAGACATCCATAAACAGTCCAAAAAATTGTTTTTTCCCTCCTTTGATTTCTTTTTTACGTCTTGGCATAAATCTGAAACGTTTAATCCTGAAATGATATGAGTTATGGGCAGGGCAGATAGTGCAATGATTATGTTAATTATTCTCATGCCTGAGGCTTTTAACCGTGGTTCTTCTGTTTACCTTTCCACATTTTATTGAGTTTAAACTGTATAAACAAACTTCAAAATCATACTAGAAAGGACTTCCAATTATAATGGAGTTGTCAATTATAGTAAACTTCTAATCTGCTACAAGTTTTGTTTGACAAGTAAGTGAATTTCAGCTGTCAAGTCTTCACACAAAAAAGCATCTACTCAAATAGAATTCCCAGAAATCCATTTGGACCCCTGTTTTCTGACATCGCCCACAAGATAGAATGACTACAACGCACCCCCAGAAACCAATGATGTGACCTGGCACGACCTGAAGAAACAGATTCACAGACTCCAAAGATCACTCTCTACAGAAAAGCAGAATTCTGGTGGCCGACATTCCCCATCGAGACAGACATGCAGCATTTCATCCCTTGGCATTTTCTTCTGTGGTCAGCTACTTTGGACTGACACCTCCATCGGACTTACTGGTACACGCTGCTGTGTTTCTCAAAGACTAACTTCAGCCAATTGACTTGAGACTTTATAGACCATGTCCCCTCGCCTGCAGGCTCTGCTCCAGAGACAGAAAACTCCCCCTCCTTATTAGGTTATGCCCACAGAGGCAGGAAACGCCCTTTGAGGCAAGAGATGCCCCCAGAGGCATGAAGCGCTCCCAGAGGCAAGAAATGCCCTTTCACCTGCTAGGCCTTGCCCTTTGAGGCAAGAAACGTTCCCCTTGGCATCACACTGGTTATTGCTGCTCGCCTATTTTGTTTTCCATGTCTAATGCCAGTTCTTTTGAAAACGCCTGTATGATATAGGTTTCTATTCACCCCACAATCCTGATACTATGGCCATTAGTTAAAAAGAAAGGGGGAATTGTCGGTATGCTTTGAAACCCCCTTCTGTTTCATTTGGTTTAATCCCCCCTGCATTCTATTTACATAACACTGTATTCTATTTACATAACCTCTGTTAACAAGCACCACCTTCCCTCCAGGGCATTGGTGGTTTAGTGGTAGAATTCTCACCTGCTCCGCCCCCTCTCCTTGTCATACCCTGATTTTCACCAGTCACTTTTCTCTCCACCCTCTCTGTGTTGAATCCTGTTCCCACCCTACTGGGCTAGTATATTTATAAGGACAAAATTGTTTGTAGTTTATTTTAGCTTAGCTCGGCTTAAATTGCGCTGCGTCCTGCATGAATAAAGAGATACTGCGTACAACCCAGCCATGAGTCCCGGTTCGTCTGTTACCCACCCATGAAGCCAGCCAGGCGAAAACAACATTCTCCCATTCTGTGAGGGGTCTCTTGGTTTGGGTAGTGGTTTCTTTTGCTGTGAAGAAGCTTTTTAATTTGATGTAGTCCCATAGGTTTATACTTGCCTTAGTCTTCTTTGTAATTGGATTCGTTTCATTGAAGATGTCTTTAAAATGTATGCGGAAAAGAGTTCTGCCAATATTTTCCTCTAAGTATCTGGTAGTTTGTGGTCTAACATCCAAGTCCTTGATCCACTTGGAATTTACTTTTGTATTTGGTGAAATACAGTGGTTCAGTTTCATTCTTCTGCATGTTTTAACCCATTGTTTCCAATACCATTTGTTGAAGAGACTCTGCTTTCCCCATTTAATAGTCTGGGCACCTTTGTCAAAGATTAGATGTCCATAGGTGTGGGGCCCCCCATCTTTTCAAAACCAAATGCAAACCAGAGCTCTTTCAGATTTTTCAGATAAATGGAGGAGGGGAAGGGCTGGTGATCTCTGTCATCACAAAGGATATTGCCTTTCTTCACACTGATTTCAACAGTTCTTTTACAAAATACTGTGTTGTGCTTTATTTAACCCTCACCTGAATTTTGAGCCTGGAAAATTGGTTGTCAAGACAGTCAGACTGCTTGTTACATGCTACTTGTTTCGTTAAATATAAGATAATATTTAATCCTCAGAGCAAACCTATACTATATCAGATTGAAAAGAAAAAAAAAATGGAGAGAAAGAAGGAAAGAGAAAGTTGGGCCCGAAAAATAGGTCACTTGAATAGTGCACTCTTTACTATGTGTGCAACTCAAATTTTAGCCTGGCCCCCATTGCAGTGGTTTTTCTCCCTCTCTCACTTTGCCTCTCTATCCCAATCCATCTAAAAAAGTCCAGTTCAAGCCCCTGGCTCCCCCTTGCATGGTAGTCACTTCACAGGTGGTGAAGCAGGTCTTCAAGTGTCTATCTTTCTCTCCCCCTCTCTGTCTTCCTCCCCTCTATCCATTTCACTCTGTCCTATCTAACAATGATGACATCAACAACAACAATAATAACTACAACAATAAAACAACATGGACAACAAAAGGGAATAAATTAATAAATATTAAATTTTTTTTAAAAAAAAGTCAGCCTAGGGGGCCAGGTTATAGCACAGTGAGTTAAGTGCACATGGTGCAAAGCACAGGGACCAGCACAAGGATCCCAGTTCTAGGCTCCCCACTTGCAGGGGGGTCATTTCACAAGCAGTGAAGCAAGTGTGCAGGTGTCTATCTTTCTCTCCCCCTCTCTGTCTTCCCCTCCTCTCTCCATTTCTCTCTGTCCTATCCAAGAACGACAGTAATGACAACAAAATAATAACAGCAATGATGAACAACAAGGGCAAAAAAAGGGGGGGGATGGCCTCCAAGAGCAGTGGATTCATGGTGCAGACACCGAGCCCCAAAGATAACCCTGGAAGCAAAAAAAAAAAAGTCAGCCTAGGTGGGTGAAGCCACAGAGCCAACCTAAGTAAGTTAACTAAATATGAAAAGAGAGAGAGAGAGAATTGAAACACTGAGAATTTGCCCAAGATCACACAGATAAGTAGGAGAGCTAGAGTTTGACACCAGGTCTATTTTAGTCTAAATCAATGGTGTCAAATGTAATTAACATATAGAAATCCCTGCCAGCTTCTATGAAGCCAACATCACTCTGATACCAAAAGCAGACAGGGACACAACCAAAAAAGAAAACTACAGACCAATATCTCTGATGAACATAGATGCTAAAATATTGAACAAAATTCTAGCCAACCAGATACAGCAGTATATCAAAAAGATTGTTCATCATGACCAAGTGGGGTTTATCCCAGGCATGTAAGGTTGGTAAATCAATCAGCGTGATCCACCACATCAATAAAAGCAAGACCAAACACCACATGATCATATCAATAGATGCAGAAAAACCCTTTGACAAAATACAACATCCCTTTATGATCAAAACACTACAAAAATGGGAATAGATGGAAAATTCCTGAAGATAGTGGAGTCTATATATAGCAAACCTACAGCCAACATCATACTCAATAGTGAAAAACTGGAAGCATTTCTCCTCAGATTAGGTACTAAACAGGGCTGCCCACTATCACCATTACTATTCAACATAGTGTTGAAAGTTCTTGCCATAGTAATCAGACAAGACCAAGAAATTAAAGGAATACATATTGGAAGAGAAGAAGTCAAACTCTCCTTATTTGCAGATGACATGATAGTATACATAGAAAAACCTAAGGAATCCAGCAAGAAGCTTTTGGATATCATCAGACAATACAGTAAGGTGTCAGGCTATAAAATTAACATTCAAAAGTCAGTGGCATTCCTCTATGCAAACACTAAGTTAGAAGAAATTGAAATCCAGAAATCAATTCCTTTTACTATAGCAACAAAAACAATAAAATATCTAGGAGTAAACCTCACCAAAGAAGTGAAAGACTTGTATACTGAAAATTATGAGTCACTCCTCAAGGAAACAGAAAAAGACACAAAGAAGTGGAAAGATACTACATGTTCATGGGTTGGAAGAATTAACATCATCAAAATGAATATACTACCCAGAGACATTTACAAATTTAATGCTATCCCCATCAAGATACCAAGCAAATTTTTTAGGAGAATAGAACAAATGCTACAAATGTTTATCTGGAACCAGAAAAGACCTAGAATTGCCAAAACAATCTTGAGAAAAAAGAACAGAACCGGAGGCATCACACTCCCAGATCTCAAATGGTACTATAGGGCCATTGTCATCAAAACTGCTTGGTACTGGAACTTGAATAGACACAGTGACCAGTGAAATAGAATTGAGAGCCCAGAAATGAGCCCCCACACCTATGGACATCTAATCTTTGACAAAGGTGCCCAGACTATTAAATGGGGAAAGCAGAGTCTCTTCAACAAATGGTGTTGGAAACAATGGGTTGAAACATGCAGAAGAATGAAACTGAACCACTGTATTTCACCAAATACAAAAGTAAATTCCAAGTGGATCAAGGACTTGGATGTTAGACCACAAACTACCAGATACTTAGAGGAAAATATTGGCAGAACTCTTTTCCGCATACATTTTAAAGACATCTTCAATGAAACGAATCCAATTACAAAGAAGACTAAGGCAAGTATAAACCTATGGGACTACATCAAATTAAAAAGCTTCTTCACAGCAAAAGAAACCACTACCCAAACCAAGAGACCCCTCACAGAATGGGAGAAGATCTTTACATGCCATACATCAGACTAGAGTTTAATAACCAAAATATATAGAGAGAGCTTGCCAAACTCAACAACAAGACAACAAATAACCCCATCCAAAAATGCGGGGAGGACATGGACAGAATATTCACCACAGAAGAGATCCAAAAGGCCGAGAAACACATGAAAAAATGCTCTAAGTCTCTGATTATCAGAGAAATGCAAATAAAGACAACAATGAGATACCACTTCATTCCTGTGAGAATGTCCTACATCAGAAAAGGTAACAGCAGCAAATGCTGGAGAGGTCAAATGTGGGGTCAAAGGAACCCTCCTACACTACTGGTGGGAATGTCAATTGGTCCAACCTCTGTGGAGAACAGTCTGGAGAACTCTCAGAAGGCTAGAAATGGACCTACCCTATGATCCTGCAATTCCTCTCCTGGGGATATATCCAACACATCCATCCAAAAAGATCTGTGTACACATATGTTCTTGGCAGCACAATTTGTAATAGCCAAAACCTGGAAGCAACCCAGGTGTCCAACAACAGATGAGTGGCTGAGCAAGTTGTGGTATATATACACAATGGAATACTACTCAGCTGTAAAAAATGGTGACTTCACCGTTTTCAGCCGATCTTGGATGGACCTTGAAAAATTCATGTTAAGTGAAATAAGTCAGAAACAGAAGGATGAATATGGGATGATCTCACTCTCAGGCAGAAGTTGAAAAACAAGATCAGAAACAACAACAACAACAACAAGTAGAACCTGAACTGGAATTGGCGTATCGCACCAAAGTAAAAGACTCTGGGGTGGGTGGGTGGAGAGAATACAGGTCCAAGAAGGATGACAGAGGACCTGGTGGTGGTTGTATTGTTATATGGGAAACTGGGGAATGCTATGTATGTACAAACTATTGTATTTACTGTTGAATGTAAAACACTAATTCCCCAATAAAGAAATTTAAAAAAAAACATATAGAAGTAAAACAGATATTGGTTTTAGAGGTCATATCCTAATAACTTGAGAGTGGAAGCAAATTCTTTATCCATTAAGGCTATAATTGAAATTTTCTTTTACTTGGAAGCAACCCAGGTGTACAACAACAGATGAGTGGCTGAGCAAGTTGTGGTATATATACATAATGGAATACTACTCACTTATTAAAAATGGTGACTTCATCATTTTCAGCCGATCTTGGATAGATCTTGAAAAATACATGTTGAGTGAAATAAGTCAGAAACAGAAGGATGAATATGGGATGATCTCACTCTCAGGCAGAAGTTGTAAAACAAGATCAGAAGAGTAAACACAAATAGAACGTGAACTGGAGTTAGTATATTGCACCAAAGTAAAAGTCTCTGGGATGGGGTTGGTGGGGAGAGTACAGGTCCAAAAAGGATGCCAGAGGACCTAGTGGGGGTTGTACTGTTATGTGGAAAACTGGGAAATGTTATGCATGTACAAACTATTGTATTTATTGTCGAATGTAAAACATTAATCTCCCAATAAAGAAATTAAAAAAAAATTCATTTGCACACAATTAGGTTGTACTAAGCTCCTCAAGATGTGCTGATTTTGTATGTAGAAGTGTACTTGTTGGGGGCTGGGTGGTAGCCCAGTGGGTTAAGTGCACATGTCTCCAAGCATAAGGTCTTGCGTAAGGATCCCGGTTTGAGCCCTCAGCTCCACACCTGCAGGTGGGGTCTCTTCACAAGCAGCGAAGCAAGTCTGCAGGTATCTTTCTCTCCACCCCTCTGTCTTCCCCTCCTCTCTCTATTTCTCTATGTCCTATCCAACAACAATGACAGCAGTAATAATAACAACAGTGATAAACAACCAGGGCAAGGGAGTCGGGCGGTACCACAGTGGGTTAAGGGCATGTGGCACAATGCTCAAGGACCAGCTTAAGAATCCCAGTTCCAGCCCAGGCTCCCCACCTGCATGTGAGTCGCTTACTTCACATGTGGTGAAGCAGGTCTGCAGGTGTTTATCTTTCTCTCCCCCTCTGTCTTCCCCTCCTCTCTCCACTTCTCTCTGCCCTCTCTAACAATGATGACATCAGTAACTACAACAATAAAACAAGGGCAACAAAAGGGGAAAAAATACCCTCCAGGAGCAATGGATTTGTAGAGCAGGCACCGAGCCCCAGTGATAACCCTGAATGCAAAAGAAAGAAAAGAAAGAAAAAAAAAAAGGAGTGTACTTGTACAGACAATCTCATGATCAGGAAATGGATGGGCCAGAAATGTGTTAATGTCGTTCTTTGTATCTGATATCCTTTCTTTCTTTCTTTCTTTCTTTCTTTTTTTCTTTCTTTCTTTCTTATTAAGAGTTTGCTCATTTGCTATTTTATTTATTTGTTTCTGGTTTCCTTTAATTTTTAAAAAATTTATATGATATTATTATATCATTCTGGCACCTGAATTGCTGGGGTTCAAACCCAGGATTTCATACCTTCAAGGCCTGTGCTGTACCACTTTACAACCTCCCAGGCCACACTTCAAATGTTCTTTTTTAAAAAAATTTATTCTTGGGTAGAGACAGAAATTGAGAGGGGAAATGGGGGTAGAGAGAGGGAAAGAGACAGAGAGACACCTGCAGCTCTGTTTCACTACTTGTGAAGTTTTCCCCCTGCAGGTGGAGACCAGGGGCTTGAACCCAGGTCCTTGCATACTATAGTGTGTGCACTTAACCAGGTATGCCACTGCCTGGCCCCCACATCAAATGTTCTTATAGCAGAACTTCTTTCTTTCTTGGACTGTTGCATAGATATGAGAGAAGCATAAACAGCTTCCTATTCCAGGAGAGCTGGCAGCACTCCATCCTCCTTGCTGTCTGGAAGGCACAGCCAGCCCAGGACCTGACCCATGCTGCTTTCTAGAGTAATGGAATGTGATTACAAATATTTTGGGCACTTCATTGATACAGTGCTTGTATGCTTGTTGACATGTTGTTAAGGAAATTAAATGATTATACCAAGAGGTTGTGTGTGTGTGTGTGTGTATTATACCAAGAGGTTGTGTGTGTGTGTGTTATACCAAGAGGTTGTGTGTTAGTGTGTGTGTGTGTGTGTGTGTGTGTGTGTGTGTGTGTGTGTGTGTATAAATGCGCTTGGGTAGAGAAGCCATGAAATTCCAGTTTCTATTTTTGATCGGCCAGTTCAGTGAGTCATTAGACAGCCTTTTGATTAGTCATAAACTCTGAATGTGCTAATCTAATGCCTTGTACTAGAACCCCCTGGAACCCAGGTAAAAGCTATTGTCCAGGAACCTGAATGTTCAGAGGTCTTAATTTGTTATCCTCAAAAAATAGTATGATTTCTTTTAAATCCCATACTATTTGGGGGGGGGGGAGTGAGGGTCTAGGTCATTAACAAAGGAAGGGATTCCCCTACAGGTCAGAGGTTATAAAAGTTATTTTTAAAAGAAAGAAAACTCCATGTACTTTGACTATCTAAGAAGTGGGCTTGAAGAGAACAACTTAAAAATGAAGATCAGTATTCCCTCTCCCAACATATATACATTTAACACATCATAGTAAGGGGTCTTTTGAACACCTGTCTTCTCCCCTCCCCCCATAGCAATGCTCAGATCTGGCTTATTTATGATATTGCAAGGGGTTTAAAGCTGGAACCTTGGAGCCTCAGGCACTAAAAGTATTTGTATAATCATTATGCTATCTCCTCTATCCTTGAAAACCTATTATTTCCTATGATCTATATGAAAAGTTCCAATTATTATCATGACATTAGAATTTATGAATAGGATCTGTCAAGAAAGCTCACCTGGGAGAGTGCCTGCTTTGCCATGTATTAAACCCAGTGTTGAGCCCCCGGTATAGAAGTATCACCACACATTGAGGGAAGAGTCTATGCTGTGGTATCTCTCCCCCGTGTCTCTGTCTCTGTCTCCAAAGTAGTCCAGTGAAGCCCCAGTGATAAATACACACACACACACACACACACACACACACACACTGGGAGATGACTCACTCATTAGAACAGATTAAGGAAAAATAAATAACTTTAAAGACCAGGTCCATAGCCTGTTCATTGAGACCAGAACTAGGTACAGAATTTACAAGGCCCAAAGCAAAATGAAAACATGGAGCACCTTATGGATTAAGAATTTCATGACTGGGAGCCCCAGCAGTGGCGCAGCGGGTTAAGTACACATGGTGGAAAGCACATGGACCCGCATCAGGATCCCTGTTGGAGCCCCTGGCTCCTCACCTGCAGAGGGTTCGCTTCACAGGCAGTGAAGCAGGTCTGCAGGTGTCTGTCTTTCTCTCCCCCTCTGTCTTCCCCTCCTCTCTAGACTTCTCTCTGTCCTATCCAACAACAATGACAATAACAACAATAATAACAACAATGATGATAAACAACAAAGGCAGAATAAGGGGGAAAAATTCATGATGGCAGCAGCAGAGTATTTAAAGCATTTAACCAAGTTGTGTGTGAAGTGAGGGGGCACTTCCAAGTCTTGTGCAACTGACTGCAAACTAATAGAAGATTGTGTTTCCAGCATAATTTCTCTTCCTGGTTTGGGCTTCTGATGTTAATCTATATCTTCCACCCCTAAGTTCTCACCCCAGCACATGCTGGAACATGACACACCTACTTTTGCAAACATTACTGCTTCCTGGATTTGAGAGTTTCATTACATTTGAGATTTAAAATATGCCTAGGGTCAGACAGCTAACTGGTTGCCCAGGTAAACTGGACAAATCTCCTGACTCATGGTCACCTGCTCCAAGTTATACCATAAAGCAAAAGCAACACTCAACAAGTTCTTACAGAGCTAATAAAAGCAACAAAGCTGCAATGTGTCACTGTCACACTGCCTAGAATTTGGAGGCTATTTTGGGGGTAATTGTTCTATTGTGGAATTTTTAACGTTGTGATGGCAGTTGTTGTGTGGTGGCTGTTAATTGGCAAGAACTGAAATTGAAGGCTTCTGCCACCCAGATTGGAGGTTCCAACGAAAGATATAAACAAGGGCATGAAACAGCCTGGGTGGCAAACAGTATTTTCTCTTGATCTGTATCAAGCTTTGTATTTTGGGAGAAGGGAGGAGAACATGGCAAAAAAACACACAAACACAAGTCGCTACAGATCACCAGTTGAGTTTGTTTGAGAGTACTTCACCAGATAATTTGATGAGTGCTTACAGAGTAGAGCTATAGGCATTTCACGTATTTCTTTCATCTCATCTTCACTCATCAGCCAGGGAGGTAGCATCATCAACCTCATTGATCAATCTCCTGAGTAGTGAGTGCCAAAGCCAAGACACTGAATTATCCCACTCAGGATAACTGACTCTTCATCAGCTATTTATTGCCTTTTTAGTGGTCTGGGAGGTGGTACAGTAAATAAGGCATTGGACTCTCAAGCATGAGGTCACAAGTTCAATCCCAAGCAGCACATGTACCAGAGTGATGTCTGGTTCTTTCTCTCTTTCCTCCTATCTTTCTCATTAATAAATAAATACAATCTTTAAACAAAAGTGCCTGTTTGGAGGCCTATGAGATAGCTCACCAAGCAGGATGGGTGGCTTGTCATGTGTGCAGGCCTATATCACATGGGACTACCACTGGCTTGTGGTAGTCTCTTTTGCTTTAATGTGAAAAGCATACTGGAGTGGTGAAATTGAGTCTGATCTAGGTCCCTGTTTTTTTTGTTGTTTGTTTGTTTTTTACCAGAGGGTGTACCTCTGGTTTCTAGTCAGACTGGGGTTTGAATCTGAAGCTCTGCTGCCTCATGCATGAAGGCCTTTCTGCAGAGTCACCAAGCTAGGTGAGTAGTCTGCATTGCTTTTCTTCTTTTACTAAAAAACAAGGGATCCTTTACAACTCAGACATGATTTCAGGACTAAAGCAAAACCAAAACAAAACAAAAGCAAAGTGCTAGTTACACAAAATTTATATATTGTAGTTTGCATGTGTACAGCTGAGGAAAATCTGTTTCTGTACACCCCGACAGGAGCTGAACCAGTACACAGCTCTCCCTGGACTAGTTATTTACAATAACAGATGTGCCAAAACTTCTCCTGCAGATAGGCGCTGCCAAGAGCCCAGGAGGAAGTCAAATGTCTTATCTTTTGCCTGCACAGCCTGGTGGGTGTGACTCTCAGCAACTATCTTTCCATTCAGCCAGATACAAATCTGGATTCGGGTTTCTGTGCGGGACATAAACGGAGGAGAATGGTGTGTGTGTATGTGTGTGTTTGCGGTGGTATATGTGTGTGGGGGGGGTTTCTGAACACAATTGCCTCGAGTGCAAAAGTACCCATTTGTCATACAGTCGGTTGAGAAGTGTCTGCCTATGTGGTCAGTGTGATGGTAGACGCCTGATTTGATGCCAACCTAGGTGAGGGGTGTAAGGGTACTCAAATTTCTATCCACCGCTGAGGGGTTTGCAGTATTGTCAACACTAGTGAATCAAAGGGGACCCAGGCTGGCATTCCACTAGCATGTCAACTGGGAACTTTGCCTCACACCCCATTTTCCTTCGAACACACACACACACACACACACACACACACACACACACACACACACACACACACACACACACACACACACACACACACACACACACACACACACACACACACACACACACACACACACACACACACACACACACACACACACGACAGGCCCCGCCCCCAGACCAGTGGCCCCGCCCCCATCCCGGCTCCGCCAGCCTCCCCGCCGCCCCAGTTCCGTAAACACTTCTCTCCCCGCCCCTCAGCTGTCTTGAGACCGCAGCACTAGCCGTCTATGGCGCGGGGGTGAGCCCTTTCCTACTCGCCTCGCAAACAACCTCAACCTCAACTCTCCTCAGCCTCCTCTTCCCTCCGCTCCTGAGGCAGGTGTCCCACAGCTTGTCATTCCTGTCAGAGTTGGGGTGTCTGAGCCAGGGGTGCCCGCGGTCCTCCGCTCCGGCGGCCGCGCTCCCCCGCGGGCGGGCGGTGCAGTGGCCGCGCCGTGACGGGCTCCCCGAACCCCTCCGGGCCCTTTAAATACCGCGTGGGGCAAGGAGCCGGGCGGCGGGGAGCTGTGGGGCGGGCTTGTCTGGAGTGTGTGTGTGTTCCGTGCTCGGTGCTGGGACACCTGGAGACCCCCGGGGAGCTGTCGCTCAGTCTCCTTTCTCCTCTGCGGGCTGCGCGCTGGACTCGGTGCGTATCCTGCCCGGGATCGGGGGTGACGGGCACCTGTCAGTCGGGGAACCCCTCATTTCGGGGCAGCCTGAGGGCGCCCCCTCCCTAGTTTGGAATTTCGTATGGGGGCGCTAAGTCCCGGCTCCCGAAGGCCCCCCCATCGTCTCACCCCCACCCCGTTCTCCCCCATTCTCTTGTGGGACCTGGAACCGCCGTTCCGCGTGGGGGCGCGGGGTGGCCGCGGCGGGTGGGGTGGCGGCTGGCCGCTGTTTACACCCCGCGGGGCCCCCCGCTCTGGGAGGGGGCGCTGCGGCTGCCGCTGGAGTCCCCGGTCGGCGAGGGATGCGGGGCGGGCGCGGGGGGTGACCTGGACCCCGAAACCGGTCCAGGTCCGGGGCCCCGAAGTGGCGGCGCACAGTGTTTGGGCTCGGTTGTCCGGGTTCCCTAGCTTGGGCTCGGCCTCCTTGTCCCCTCCCCCAGGGTTTGTTTTGACAGGAAACGTGCAGCTCGAGGGGAGGGGCGCCCATGGACCTGCCCGAGGGGTGCGGGTTCCCGGGGCGGTCTGGGACTCGGCTTCAGGGCGGTGGGGGTGGGATAGGGTGTCTGGCTGGTGTTCCCTTAACTGAGCTCTGGGTGGCACCCTTGGGAGGGACAGCGACGTTTTGAGGCGGCACGTGGACCACGTGGTTCTGTTTTGGTCTTGGGGAAAACAACAACAAAAAAACCATGTCACAGGAAAGGAGAGACTTAGCTGTGACTGCAAATTTCCTTTGCAAATCATTTGCATGGAAATGCAAGCTGTTACGGGGCGCACTCAGCCTGTTAGAGCTCCAGCTGGCGTGCCCAGAGGCTGCAGGTTCAATCCCCAGCACCACCTTTTGCCAGAGCTGAACTGGGCTCTGGTTCTGGTTCTCTTCCTCCTTCCTCCTTTCCTCCCTCCCTCCCTCTTCTCATACCTACTCTCCTCTCCCCCACCCTTCCCCCTTTTTCCTTTCCTCTCTCTCTCTCCCCTCCTCTCTCAAAATAAATAGGCTTTAAAAAGTGAGTCCAGAAGTCTACTGAAGATAAAGAAAAGTAGGCGATAGGCCCATATGGAGAGGTGGAAATAAGCATGGAGAGTAAAGGTGTTCATGTAGTCAGACTTCTTCAGGGAGTGTTGGCTTAGGATTTACATGGCTGTCCTGGGACTTTAACCTTGAAGACACTAGACACATTGTCCTTGTTGGGGCGGGGGTGGGGGGGATCAATCCCAAAGATCTCCTGGGACCCTGTAACCAATCTTTCTCCATGCCACCTGCTGATCATACTCTGAGCTTCACTGAGGTTCCCACTTCCGAGGAATCTCCCTGTGGGCTTTTTCTGATTGCCTCTGGGGATTTCAGGTGGCTTAGCATCAAGTGACCCAGGGCTGAAGACACCCAGTCAAGTGTGGAAGCTGTGTCATTGCCACTTAGTACAGGCTTGAGGGCCCCACAGAGGGGAGCACAGACACACAAACAGGTTGTGCAGGGATACGTGGGAGTGTTTTCAAGTGTGAAAAATGCCTAGAAATCTTTCTCCCTGGTGCTGTAATGTTATGTGTAGCATGATCATCTGCTTTTTAAGACAGTAATTGTCTCGTTGACTTTTATGTGTCTTTTCTTTCTTTTTTATATTTATTTATTTATTTTCCCTTTTGTTGCCCTTGTTTTTTTTATCGTTGTTGTGGTAATTATTGCTGTTGTTGTTGCTGTTGCCAGACAAGACAGAGAGAAATGGAGAGAGGAGGGGAAGACAGAGAGGGGGAGAGAAAGATAGACACCTGCAGACCTGCTTCACCGCCTGTGAAGCGACTCCCCTGCAGGTGGGGAGCCGGGGTTCGAACCGGGATCCTTATGCCGGTCCTTGTGCTTTGCGCCACCTGCGCTTAACCTGCTGCGCTACCACTGCCCAACTTCCTATTTCTTCCTTTCTTCTTTCCTTCCTTCCTTCCTTCCTTCCTTTCCTCCCCCTTCCTCCCTTCCTTCCTTTCTTTTTTATTTATTTAATTTATTTATTCCCTTTGTTGCCCTTGTTGTTTTATTGTTGTAGTTATTATTGTTGTTGTCACTGTTGGATAGGACAGAGAGCAATGGAGAGAGGAGGGGAAGACAGAGAGGAGGAGAGAAAGACAGACACCTGCAGACCTGCTTCACCGCCTGCGAAGCGACTCCTCTGCAGGTGGGGAGCCGGGGCTCGATCTATCTATCTATCTATCTTTCTTTCTTTCTTTCTTTCTCTCTCTCTCTCTCTCTCTCTCTTTTTTTTTTTTTTTACCAGAGAACTGTTCAACTTTGATTTATAGGGGGTGCAAGAGGATTGAACCTGGGACTTTGGAGCCTCGGGCTTGAGAGTCTGTTTGCATAGCCATTATATAGCTCTTTATTGGCTCTAATTCTCTAATAGAAAGAGCGGGCACCTATACTTCTGCTCTGTGGGTTTTGTTTCATTATAAATCACTACTACTTCTTAACTCTTACTACTCCCCCCCCCCTTTCTAAACCAAAGCACTGCTAAGCTCTAGCTTATGATAGAGCTGGAGGTTAAACCTAGGACCTCAAAGACTCAGGGAGGAAAGTCTTTTTGCATAACCACTCTGCTATCTCTATGGCCCCTTGATAAATAACTTACTATTACTGTGGTTTGAAACTGCTTCTAAAGCAGCATTTTGCAGATGATGGGGGTTTTCTACATTATCTGCAATTTTTCCCCAGAGTGTAGTCTTAATCTTCTGACTACCTCTGTGTGGATGCTTGTCCTTGCATGTGACCTTCATCTGCTCACATGATACCCACTAGTTGTTTTCTGCTACCCAGTTTAATTGGATTGCTTCCATTCTTCAGAGCCCTGCTGGATAATCTGAGCAATTCAAAGTATTTCTAATTCATATTAGCTGTAAGCAGATAACCCTTTGATAAGTTGATCTATTTTCTTGGACTGGAGAAATAGCTCACAAGGACAGTGTGCTGCTTTGCCAAGTGTACCACCTTGCTTCAAGTCCAACCCCCAGCACACTGACAGAAGCTTTGGTGCTGTGGTTTCTTTCACTCTCTCTGCCTCTCTGTCCCTATCTGATAAAAGGGGGATGGGGTGTTGGCAGATATCGGCATACCTAGTAAAGTACACGAGTTACAATGATCAAAGACCTGGGTTCAAGCCCCAGTCCCCACAGTCCCCACCTGCAGTGAAGAAGGAAGTGCAGAGGGGAGATTCATGAGCAGTGATACATGTGTCTCTCCCTCTCTCCCTCTCTCCCTGGGTGGTAGTGGTAATGGCTGCTGGGAGTGGTAGGACCATAGTGGTGCAGGTACGGAGCTCTAGGATTACTCTGTTGGAAATTTTTTTTCTTTTTTAAATTCTTTTTTATTATTATTTCTATTGATAATTTAATATTGACTTACAAAAATACAAGTTAACAAGTGTATAATTCCATACTGTTCCCACCACCAGAGTTCTATAGTAGTTATCCCAAGGTCACAGATATGGGTTGATATATATTTTCTCTTAGATGGAGAGAGGGAAGGACACCACAGTTCCCAAGCTTCCCCCAGGGTGATGATACTCCCATGGTGTGTGCTGGCTTGATCTAGGTCACTTTCCACAATAAGACATTGCTCTGCCTCCCATGAGCTGTCTCTCTGGCCCCTCATCTTTTTCTATTTATTTTTTAATTTTCCTGACTCACAGCCCAGTAGGTGGTGCAGTGGGTGGAACTTGAAAGCCTGAGGTCCAGAGTTTGATCCCCAGCATAGCGTATATGCCAGAGTGATGTTCATTCTCTTTCCCTTTCTCTCTCATTAACAAGTAAGTCTGTTATCCCTCTGTCTCTATTAAAGGTATCAACTTGTTTGTTTATTATGAAGAAGAGAATGTGATTGAAAAAAAGGACCAGAGCACTGTTAAGCACAGTGGTGCCAGTTATTGAGCCTATAGCCTCTGGGACAGACCATGGGCATATACAATTCCTGTCTCAGACTGAGAGCTAACTCCCCATTGGAATTTTAAGTAGGCATTTCATGGAGCATAAAGAATGATTCTTGATTAAACTGAATGAATCCCTAGCACCACCATAAGCCAGGGTGGAGCAGCACTCTGGTCTCTCTCTGTATCTCTTTCTCATTAAAAGTTACTAACAGCCAGGTGGGAGTGCACCTGGTTAAGCACAAATGTTACAATGTGTAGGGATCCAGGTTCAAGTCCCCAGCCCCCACTCGCAAGGTGAAAGCTTCACAAGTAATAGAGCAGTATTGTCGGTGTCTCTTTGTCTCTCTCTTCCTCATTATCTTCCCCTTCCCTCAATTTCTTTGTCTCTATCCTAAATAAATACATTTAAATAAAATTTAAACATATAAGTAAATGAAATGCTTAAAGAGAAAAATAGGAATTCAGAGATTTCAGTCAGTCAAGTGGAGTGCGTGAGAATTATTTTGGAGGGGGCTGGACCGTGGTGCACTGTGTTAAGTGCACTTGGTACAAAGGGTAAGGACCCAAGCAAGGATCCCAGTTTGAGCCCCCTACTCCCCACCTGCAGGGGGTTCGCTTCACAAGCAGTGAAGCAGGTCTGCAAGTGATTCCCCCCCCTTCATCTTCCCCTCCCCTCTCAATTTCTCTGTCCTATTGATAAATAGCCACAGGAGCAGTGGATTCATAGTGCAGGCATTGAGCCCCAGCAAAAACCCTGGAGGCAAAAAGGGGGGGGGGGGAGAAGTAATTGGGACAATGGATTTTTTAGTGGTGCCCTTTACAGTATACAGCACTGAAACAGCCATGGGGGATGAAGTCAGTTTGCTGTCATGTATATCACATCACTCTAGCATATATGCTGTGCTGGGGACAGTGTTTCTGTGGTGATGGGTACATTGATTTGGCTGGTTGGGAACAAGGAGAATGATGAACAGAACACCAAAGCATCTCCAACCCTCCTGCTGTGTTTAAGGGATCTATTGCCTGGCTTTGAGTTGTTCTTTTACCCTTGCTGTGAGCTTCTGGGTCAAGTAATTAACCTCTCTGAGCCTCGGATTGATAAATGGTGATGATAACAATACCTTACTTGACAAAATTACAAGGAGGTAAAAACAGTTAAAGCAGTTACCATGGGGCTGAATCAAAATAAGCACTCAGTAGTTATTAGCTCAAATTGCTACTACTTGTTTCAAATGAGCATTAGGGGTGTGAAAAGTTAGAATGTAAATGTGTCTTCAAGCTCTTGAACAGTCTTTGCTGCTTTGAATTATTGGTGCCTTGGAAAAGTGTGGAGGGAGGCACTGGGAATCTTGAAGAGGACATATTTCCTTCCTGCAAGCAACTTAAAATTTGGTGGGAAGGCAGACACATATTACTGTAAGTGACCACACAGTGGGAATAGGAGCCATTTGAGTGGGGAGGAAGAGATGGAAAACCCAAGTTACCTTACAAACTTGCAGCTTGGTTTGTTGCTGATCAGTGATACTCATTACTAACTGGACTTCTGCTCTATCCCAGGCAGTGTTTCAAGCAGCAGTTGACTAATTTAGATGGAGACATTGGGATCATCTATCTACCAGGGCAGACCACTTTGAAATTATAACATCTCATTCAAATCTGAATGACAATAAGAAACCAAGCTTATAGAAATTAGGCGGTGTAGGGGTAGGTGTAAATGTTCCTAAGTAGGGAATTTGGCATGTCTGAGGAAACTCAGAGACCATGATAACTCCAGGATGGAGAACAAGAGGGAATGAGGTCATAGAAGTTAGATCACAGAAGGGTTGTGAAACATTGCCAGGATACTTCTCAGAAAAAGGAAAACTACTTGGAGGATATGAATGCTTAAGCAGTGATTTATTTTCATCTCTTCTGAAGGGCTCTGACCTATTTTCTGCTTTATCCTCTAGCACTATTCAAGAAGGGCATTGGAGCCAACCATGACTGTCACTGAGAGCTTTGGTGACATGGTAGTATCTTCCGAGATCAGACGAGATCGGGCGTGTTCAGGGTGGTATAGCCGTAGACGACATGATAGTATCTAAACCATCTTAGTGACGGGGACAATCTATTTTATTTTTCATTAAAAAAATTTTTTTATTACTTTTTATTGATTTACTAATGATTGACAAGATTGTAGGATAGGAGGGGTACAATTACATATAATTCCCACCAACAGCGTTCCATACCCATCTCCTCCACTGGTAGCTTCCTTATTCTTTATCCCTCTGGGAGTCTGGACCCAGGATCATTATGTAGTACAGAAGGTGGAAGGTCTGGCTTCTGTAATTGTTTCTGTGCTGGACATGGGCTTTGGCAGGCTGATCTGTACTACCAGCCTGTCTCTCTCTTTCCCTAGTGGGGCGGGGCTCTGGAGAGGTGACTTTCCAGGACACATAGTGAGGTCATCTGCCCTGGGGAGTCAGGTTGATGTCATGGTAGCATCTGCAACTTGGTGGCTGAAAAACATTTAGTAGCTTAGTAGTTCTTGTTTATGGTGGTGTAGGGGGTTGAACCTGGGACTTTGGAACCTTAGGCATGAGATAATTTTTTTGTGTATGATTAATAGTGGGTCACAAGATGGTAAGACTACTGAATATAATTCCACACCACACCCACCACCAAAGTTCTATACTCCCACTTTCCCATCTCCCAAATATGACCACTATAGTTCTCACAAGCCTTACAGTTTTCTTGCTTCTGTTTTTTTTTTTTTTTCTTCCTGTTCTCTAGAGCCCACATGACTGAAACCATTTGGTAGTTGTCTTTCATATTTTGACTTATTCCACTAAGCGTAATCACCTCCAGTTCCATTCATTTTATCCTAAAAGACACAATATCATCTTTTAGATTTCATAATAGGGGGAATATATATCCCCTAACTTCTTTAGCCAGTGATCTGCCAGTGGACATTTAGGCTGCTTCCACTCTGTGGCTATTGTGAGTAATGCAGCTATGAACATAGGGGATGTGAGCATAAGGACAATAAGTTTGTAAAAACTGCAGGAGACTAAACTATCCTGAATTAAAATCTTGAGTGTTCAGCTTGTACTCTTTCTCTTTTACCTTTCTGCCTGACAGCAGCTTCAAACTTAGAGGAAAGGTTGCAAGAACAGTACAAAGAACTCCCTGTTTATATTTTATTCCAATTCACCTATCAGCATTTTGCTCCACATGCTTTGCTGTGGGAAACATTTGATTAATTTGAGAGAAATGTAGACATATCACCACCCTTTGTTTCCTTGTCAATTACCACGCTGCATTTATTGGGTTGTCAGAAAAGTCTTGATGCACTTTTGCATAGAAAAAAATGTTATAACTTTTCCAACAACCCAATACATACTTCAGAAAATTGAACATTATAATGGACAGTAGATTCAAGTGTTGTGATAATGTTGTCAGTTAACACAATAATGTCTATTATTGAAAATTGTTTTGTCATAGCTGGGGCTTTACTGCTCCAAGCTGACTTCTTTAGTTAGATCGATTTTATTTATTTTATTTAGATAGAAAAAAAAACACCACAGCACTGAAGTTTCCTCTGATGTGCTGGGGCCCAAGCTCAAATCTAGGTTCCTTGCATCATTGTAGATTTTTTTCCCCTGCAACTTAAGTTATCAAACTCCTTTTCATCTGTTGATACATATATCCTGAACCTTAAATTTTTATTTATTTATTTGCCTCCAGGATAATCACTGAGACTCAATGCCAGCACTACAAATTCACTGCTCTGGACAGCCATTTTTTCCATTTTATTGCATAGGACAGAGAAAAATTGAGAGGGGAGAGGGAATTGAGATAGAGAGGGAAAGAGAAAGGTAGACAGTGTGGTCCAGAAGGTGGTGCAGTGGATAAAGCATTGGACTCTCAAGTGTGAGAGCCTGAGTTCAATCCCTGACAGCACGTGTACCAAAGTGATGTCTGGTTCTTTCTCTCTCTCTCTCCTCTGATTTTTCTCATTAATAAATAAAGTTTTTTTTAAAGAGAGAGAGAAAGACAGCTGAAGATCTGCTTTGCCACTTGTGAAGTGTCCCCCCTGAAGGTGGATAGCGGAGGCTCGAACCTGCATCCTTGTGCTTAGTAATATGTGCTCCACTGGCTGACCCCCAATTTTTTTTATGGGTTAGAGATTTATAACTTCTCTTAACAATAGAGTAATAGTTAACATCTGTCAGGCACGTACTAGAGGTTGACATAGTCTGTGTCGATTAATCTTTATAATACTACTATTATTTCTGTTTTATGAATGATAAGTAACTTCCTATCTCAAGTCAATGAAAATCAAGTGTTAGGATCAAGAACTCATCCCACTTTGGCTTCAGAAACTGAAGCTCCATCCTTGTTCTTTATAATTTTTGAAAAATTTTAATTTATTCCCTTTTGTTGCCCTTGTTGTTTTAATCCTTGTTCCTTTTTTTCCCTTTTTTTTCTCTTTCTTTTTTATTGGGGAATTAATGTTTTACATTCAACAGTAAGTACAATAGTTTGTACATGCATAACATTCCCCAGTTTCCCATATAACAATACAACCCCCACTAGGTCCTCTGAATCCTTCTTGGACCTGTATTCTCCCCACCCACCCACCCCAGAGTCTTTTACTTTGGTGCGATACACCAATTCCATTTCAGGTTCTACTTGTGTTTTCTTTTCTGATCTTGTTTTTCAACTTCGGCCTGAGAGTGAGATCATCCCATATTCTCCTTCTGTTTCTGACTTATTTCACTCAACATGATTTTTTCAAGGTCCATCCAAGATCGGCTGAAAACGGTGAAGTCACCATTTTCTACAGCTGAGTAGTATTCCATTGTGTATATATACCACAACTTGCTCAGCCACTCATCTGTTGTTGGACACCTGGGTTGCTTCCAGGTTTTGGCTATTACAAATTGTGCTGCCAAGAACATATGTGTACACAGATCTTTTTGGATGGATGTGTTGGGTTCCTTAGGATATATCCCCAGGAGAGGAATTGCAGGATCATAGGGTAGGTCCATTTCTAGCCTTCTGAGAGTTCTCCAGACTGTTCTCCACAGAGGTTGGACCAATTGACATTCCCACCAGCAGTGTAAGGAGGGTTCCTTTGACCCCACACCCTCTCCAGCATTGCTAAATCCTTGTTCTTTAAGTTGTATACACATTATCACTAATGGGTCACTATGATCCTGAACTAGAGCAGGACTATTTGCAGATGAAGTTTGCTGCTGAAAGGAAATTATGAAGTGCAGGTGGTAGTCTGAAGCAGGGCTGAGAGCCAGCAAACTGAAAACTGACCCTTAATTTGTGATGGGACCTTCAGGTTTCTGTACCCATCCTCTTCTTTCTTACATAGCAGTAACTAGACTGGCATTCATCCAGCAATAAAGATTTAAGTGCCTCCTGACTCATGGTCATTAGCCTCAGAATGAGAGAAATAAGATTTCATTTGTTTACAAATTATGGAACACTACAATGGAAAATGTGGCTATTCTCTTTAAGTAGTGACCCTTTGTGGTGTTGAAGACTTTGCTTACAGTTGAGTACTATCTTTACCTTTGACCTTTGGCTTTACCTTCAGTCAGTGAGTTTTCCAAGAAGAAAGAGATGAGGTTTTCCTGAAAAGCTGTATGGTTTGCTTGTGAGTTGCAATATGATGATCAAGCAGATCTAAGTTTGTTAGTATGAGAAATGTTATTTTTTGTTTGCATTAAGATTCTCTTGGGGGCCAAGCAGTGGTGCACGAGGTTAAGTGCATATTGTACTAAGCTCAAGACCTGTGCAAGGATCTTGGTTCGAGGTGTTGGCTCCCCACCTACAGGGGGGTGGCTTCATAAGCATTGAAGCAGGTTTGAAGTCTCTAAGTCTCTCTTTCTCTCTCCCTCTCTCTCTTCCCTTTCCCTCTCAATTTCTCTCTGTCCAGTCCAGAAAGATGGCCATAGGAGCAGTGGATTTATAGTACAGGCACTGAGCCCTAGAGATGACCCTGGAGGCAAAAAAAAAAGTTATGCATATACAAGTTATTGTATATACTGTCGAATGTAAAACATTAATTCCCCAATAAAGAAATAAAAAAAAATTCTATCTCTAGCATTTCCTTATAACCCTTTTTCAGGGAAACATTGCTTTTTTTCTTTTTCTTTCTTTTTTTTTTTTTTTTTTTTAAGAAATAGCCTGTGTTTCATCACTATTCTAACAGAGAATCCAAAATAGTTTTTTTGGTTTTTCCCTTGTTATTTTTTTATTGTTGTTGTAGTTATTGTTGTTATTGATGTCATTGTTGTTATATAGGACAGAGAGAAATGGAGAGAGAAGGGGAAGACAGAGAGGGGGAGAGAAAGATAGACACCTGCAGACCTGCTTCACTGCCTGTGAAACAGCTCCCCTGCATGTGGGGAGACAGGGGCTTAAACTGGGATCCTTATGCTGGTCCTTGTGCTTCGCACCAAGTGAACTTAACCCGCTGCCCTACTACCCGACTCCCAATAGTTTTTTTTTTTTTTAACTCATTGTTTTATTTTAATGAGCAAGATAGCACTGCTCAGCTCTGGCTTATGATGGTGCTGCAGATTGAACATGTGATCTTGGAACCTCAGACCTGAAAGGCTTTTTCATAACCATAATGCTGTGTGTCTCCTCAGTCCCCCCAAATAGTTTTTCAAGCAGTCAATTACCTTCTATGCCTTTTGGGTTGAGTAGCTTTGTCCCCAGATGACTTACATGGAAACCCAAGACCAAGAAAGCTAAGAAGAGGTATAAAGGAACTTACCAAAGACAATTTATACCATATCAAGCAATTTTGATTTGAGTCACACATGACTAGGTTAACTATCAATACTGTTTTTCTCTCTATGGACTAAAACTGCCCTTCCCTGCAGAATTTTTAATGCCTAAAATAATGACAACAGTAACAAGCAAATAATACTAACAGTAGCAAATATCTGTATCCTGTGTACTCTGTCAGATACTTGTTCCAAGCAGGCACTGCATATACTGACTAAGTGAAATCTCATGCCAGTCCTAAGAGTTAGGAATAGCTGGTCTGAATATATGAGGATTACAGATAGTTTCTTAATGCAATAACTATGGGCATTTTGGCTTCACATAAAAGCCTCTGCTTGGCTGCACTATCAATTGTAATTTCAAAGCTTCTTCCAACTAAGTGAGTTTCGTAACAGTTTGAAACTTCAAAATTTTTTGTTTCCTGTATGCCAGAAACTCTACCTACCTCTAGTGATTTATCAGAAGAAAGCATGGTTGCGTATTATTAAGCATGCCAGATGCGAACTTGTTTAATTTCCCAGAAGAACTTCTAATGATGCCTCATGGAACATGTCATTAATAACATTTTAGCAGTTTGTGGCTGGTTCACCCCCCTCAGATAAAGTAAGGCTAAGAGAGCAGGTGCTTTGTGCATATAATCACGCACCAATTGACTGATTCAAGCCTCAACCCCCCAGATTTCTAACTACTAACTTACAACTTTTAATTTTTTAACCTTGTATTTTGCTGCCTTGTTACACACAATTAAGCCTAGAAGATGTGCTCTTAATCTGAAGGAGAAAATTGAAATGAGCAGTTGCAACTATAAAAACAGAGCATACAGAGTGTATGATTGCTACAAAAAAATAACTGAAAAGAAGTTGGGGGGGTCGGGCGGTGGCGCAGTGGGTTAAGCGCATGTGGTGCAAAGCGCAGGGACCGGCATAAGGATCCTGGTTTGAGCCCCGGCTCCCCACCTACAGGGGAATTGCTTCACAGGCGGTGAAGCAGGTCTGCAGGTGTCTATCTTTCTCTCCCCCTCTCTGTCTTCCCCTCCTCTCTCCATTTCTCTCTGTCCTATCCAACAACGAATAGCGTCAACAATGGCAATAATAATAACCACAAGGAGGCTACAACAAGGGCAACAAAAGGGGGGAAAAAAAAAAAGAAGTTGAAGATATTCAAGTTAGAATGTGACAAAGGGGACTGGGATATGGGCTCACCCCCCCCCCCAGCCCCTTCTCCCGCCAACAATGGAACAGTGCTGCAGGTTTCTGTCTTCCTTTCTCCTTTCCTCTCTCCCTCTCTATTTCTTCTTCCTTCTCAGTTTCTCTCTGTCTTCATCAAAAATAAAATAAAAATAAGTGTATATAAAAAATGGTTTTGTCAATATTTCCTTTTTATAAATAAAAAATAAATAAATAAAACACTTAAAGAAAAAGAATATGATGGGCTGGGTGGTGGTGCACCTGGTTAAGAACACACATTACAGTGCACAAGGGCCCGTGTTCAAGCCCCCAGACCCCACCTGCAAGGGGAAAGCTTCACAAGTGGTGAAGCAGTGTTGCAGGTGTCTCTCTCCCTCTCTGTCACCCCTTTTCCTCTCAATTTCTGGCTGTCTCTATCCAATAAATAAAGATAATTTAAAAAATTTAAAAAAGAATATGACAAAGACTAAGGGATATTGAGTCTTAAACCTGAAAAGGTTGTTTTAGGTGATGGGTTCTGTGTTGTAGGGCTTGAGCTTTGACAATTTTGGTTTGTAAATATGTAGTGCTATCAGCTTGCCAATGTTTTCGTTGAAGCAGTAGCAAACCAGATTCTATTATTCAAATTCATTTGACACCAAGTGAGTACTTGCTACATGCTTGACACTGGAAATGGGCAAGACATAACCCCAACCTTACATTATTTTATTTATTTATTTATTTATTTATTTATCAGAGCACTTCTCACCTCTGGCTTATGGTGGTACTGGGAATTGAACCTGGGACCTTAGAGTCTTAGGCATGAAAGTTATTTGCATAACCACTATGCTGTCTCCCATACTAAAGGTGCTCAGAATTAGCCATGGGAGGAACATAACTGTATAAGGGGCTACATGTTCTCATGATGATACAGAAGACCAGCTGCAAGTGTACCACAAAGGAGAGTACCACAGTTTGGACTAGAGGGTAGAGCGGATGTCTCCCGGGAAATGTAGCATTTTTTAAGAAATGGCACCAGTTGTAAAATATTAGCAAAGAGAGCAAGCTTCTGGGGAGGGCAAACATTCCATTTAGGATTTGTGGGTTGGTGGAAGTGAAGGGGTTAAAACAGACCCTATTACTATCTGTCCCCTCCTCTTCAGCAGGTCTGATGAACTAAAAAAACTCGGGTTTGATCTAGTTTTTACAGGTAAAGGAAGTTATTTTATCACCAAAGTTGCAAGTGCTGAGGTTTGTTCTTCCTTCCCACATCTGTCTCTGTCTCATTCTTTCTTTCTTGGTATTTGTTGTGCTTGGTCTTGAGACTGTAGGATAAAGTGCATATCTCTACATGGAAGCTTCCTCTCAGCTGTACTGCACCGTAGAGGCAGCCTTCAAGGAAGATGTTCTATTTGTGAAAGTGGTGGGCTGGCTGTATACAGATACATTTCTGCAAGTGGCAAGACGGAAGGAGGCTGATGGGGTAAAATGGCACAAATGCCCTCAGATATTCTTCCTAATAAATTCCTTTCAGATTATCCTGGTCTCTGTCACCACATAAGGGATGAAAATTGGTATCACTTCACTCAACAAAGGCTTAGTCTCCTGTCCCTGCCCCTACCCTACTTTTCTGGGGCTTCATCAGTGCTTTGCTTTCCCTCTCCTTCCATCATTAAACATACAGTTTTAGGTAATCAGATGTGAGAGTCATGGGGGCAGAGGTTCTGTCTATTTTGTTACCTATTATATTTCCTAGGGCTGGTATGTTGTAGGTACACAAAAGAAACCATGCAGGCATTAATAGGCATAGTGTACATAGTGTAATAGGCATAGTGGTGGATCCACATTTGACAGTTTTAAAAAGATGTGCATATCCATTGTATGGGATGATTCAGATTCACAATCTCACAGAGCCCTTCCTGTCATTACTGTTCATTCAGTGAGCTGCCGTCCTGTTCAGACACAGCTTTTCCCTCAGTGTCAGTTAACACCTCATATCAGAGCCACTGATTGCCATTCTGGGCCTGGCAGCAGCCCCTGGGCACAGACATGCATCCTGTGTACTCAGGACCTCCTTTCTAGGTTGTGACTGGGCTTAGCTGCCCTGCCCTTCCTTAGGAGGCAACCCAATGTCCCAGAAGTAGCACTGAGTGTAGCCAAGGGATGGATTTTGTGGCATTGTGAGTCTTCTTGGAGTTTATCCTTCCCTCTCTTCATTTGTGCATAAAGATCTTTTGTTCACTGACTGGCAATAGGTACTCTGGAATTGTCAAGTACAAACTAAATATCAGGCCTCATTCTTCATATCAAAGAAAAGGAAAAGAACCTACAGGTCAGGCGGTAGCGCAGTGGGTCAAGCGTTCTTAGAGCAAAGCGCAAGGACTGGAACAAGGATCCTGGTTCCTTGGAGTCCCCGGCTCCCCACCTACAGGGGGGTTGCTTTACAAGCAGTGAGGCAGGTCTGCAGGTGTCTATCTTTCTCTCCCCTTTTCTGTCTTCCCTTCCTCTCTCCATTTCTCTCTGTCCTATCCAGCGATGGCAGCAACAATCAATAACAATGATAAACAACAAGGGCAACAAAAACGGGGGGAGGGGGGTGTAGCCTCTAGGAGCAGTGCATTTCTAGTGTAGGCACCGAGCCCCAGCGATAACCCTGGAGGAAAAAAATATTAAAAATTTTTAAAAAAAGAAGAACCTAAATGTTTGCCAGCCAGAGAGTTAAGTCTTCTTTTTCCCTAAGAAACTCACAGATGCCGACTTTTGTAAGTATTTTGTTTAAAACAAAGACAGAAACAGTAACTAACAACTGAGCCCTGTGCTAAGCATGTTAATGTTGGTCCTTGTTCATCTTCAAGCAGGTAGGTCATCTCTGAGAAGTTAGTCTTTCAGCCCAGTTTTCCTAAAAAGGTAGGTGGTCAGATGATTTCCCTAAGATAACATGACAAAGCAATGAAGGAGCTTCTAACCTAGGCAGCCCATTGAAGAGCCCCCACACTCTTCTTTCCTTTCCATATTTTAGCAACTCAGTGGTGGGGCTGGGGCTGTGTTATCTGAATTATAGGAAAAAACAAATATATTGAGGCTGCTACCAGTAGGGGGTACATGGTACCATGCACAAGGCCCCAGGTTTAAGGCCCTGTGGGTTGGAAACTTCACAAGTGGTGGAGCAGTAATACAGGTGTCTCTCTTTCTCTCCTCCTTGCTCCCTTCTCTCCCTCTGACTTTATCAGGACAACGAAAGAAAAATAAATCTTTATTTCAGAGTGAGAGCACTACTCAGTTCTGGCTTATGTTGGTACCGTGTATTGAACCTGGGGCCTTGGACATGCAATTGAGGTATGCTACCAGTGCCATTTCTCCTCCTCCTCCTTTCCTCCTCCTCTTCTTCTTCACCTCCAGGATTATCGCTGGGGCACAGTGCCTGCACTATGAATCTTTTGCTCCTGGAGGACATCTTTCCCATTTTTGTTACCCTTGTTGTTATTATTGTTATTGTGACCATTGCTGTTGTTGTTGGATAGGACAGAGAGAAATGGAGAGAGGAGAAGACAGAGGGGGAGAGAAAGATAAATACAGCTTCACCACTTGTGAAGTGATGCCCCTGCATGTGGGAAGTTGGGGCTTGAACTGAAATCCTTACACCGGTCCTTGCGCTTCGCACCATGTGCACTTAACCGCTTTCTTTTATAAAAAGATGTGTAATTGCTAAAACTTGCTCCTCTCTCATTTGGAGTATATCCCGAGTAAGCTCAAATCTATGACTTTGGACTTCATTTTCTTGAAGGCAGTCTTTGAAGGCTTAATGATATTTGACTAGGGTACTGGGAAGAATAAAACAATCTTCTGGGGTCTTTTCCAACACAGTGACACTTACAGGCATGACTGTCTACACTGGCAGAAGGATTAACTCCACCAGCAAAAGTACCACAGAATGTTGATACAGGGTCTGTTTGTCCGTACAGGTGCTCTCACACAATGCCCTTCAACGGTGAGAAGCAGTTTATGGGTGAGGACCAGCCAAACGACTCAGACTCTTCCCAGCTTTCTGAAAGTGTGGCTTCACTCAGTGATTGTGACTGCTCCAGGCATAGCTTTACAAGCAACTCCTCCAGCAAATCCAGCTCTCCTACTTGTAAGACAATGGGAACAGGGCCTGGTGGTGGTGGTGTGTGTGGGGGAACTGGGACCAGATGTGTATTGGACTTTAAAACTCAGAACTGAGTGAGATCGAGTACAAGCTTCATCTTCATTCCAATAGATGTTCAGAATAGCACTATAAGGGCTTTGCAGTTGCTTTGTATGTTGCGTTCAGGAATAATAACCACCATCATTTATGAGCTGACCATTTTTTTATTAGTGATTTAATAATCATCAGCAGGATTGTGGGATAAGTACAGATAAGTACAGTTCCCACCACTAGAGTTCTGTATTCTGTCCCCTCCACTGGGAGCTTCCCTATTCTTTATCCCTCTGGGAGTATGGAGTAAAGATCTTTATGGGGTGCAGAAGGTGGGAGGTTTGGCTTCTGTAAGTGCTTTTCTGCTAGACATGGGCACTGACAGGTTGATCCATACCCCCAGCCTGTTTCTATCTTTCCCTAGTGGGGCAGGGGTCTGGGAAGGTGGGGTTCTGGAACACATTGGTGAGGTCATCTGCCCAAGGAAGTCAGGTTGGTATGATGGTAGCATCTGCAACTTGGTGGCAGAGTATTGGAACTGGAGAATTGACATAGTTTTTGTTTCTGTCTGTCTCTGGTTAGCCTTGCTTTGACTGTATATCAGGTCCCCCAACCCCACCTGCTTTCTCAAGTAGTAAAAATTCACTCCTTGAGATCACTTTGAACCTCATTCGAGAATAAATTCAAACTGGTCTTTTTCTAATAATTTCTGATTTATATTGGAGGAAACGTATCCTGATTCAAGGGTTAGGCAGGAAGTGAAAGTTTCCTGATTATTTCAAAAACTGTTGTGTCAATCACATCAGCGAACTCCCCCCAGAATTACATGCACTAGAGGTTTGAGAAAGAGTGGCTGTGCAAAGAGATGGCTTTGCCCTTTTGTTGTACATGGCAGTGAGAGATGTGTGAAACAGCTGTATTTCTCCACATATGTATTTCTCCATATATAATATATATTAGATATTTTAATTGGTATTTTTATTTATTGGACAGAGACATGAAGAGGAAACAAAATAGAGAGTGAGAAAGAAAAGGAGAGCCACCGGCAGCACTCCTTTACCTCTTGTGAAGCTTTCTACCTGCATGTGGGAGCTGGGACTTGAACCTGGGTCCTTGGACATTGTAAGAAGTGCAATCAACAGATACACTGCTGCCTGACCCCTAAATCTCTCTTTTCTTTCTTTTCTGACCAGAATGCTGCTCAGCTTTGATTTATGGTGGTACTGGGGATTAAACTTTAGAATCGGTATTTTTATAGGAAATAGAACAACTAAAACTGGCAAAGCAAATGCAAAAATAAGTAACTAATATTTAATAAGATAAAATATAGACTTTAAAAAGTTTATTATTTATTTAAAATGTATTGTTCTCATTTTTTAAATTTAAAAAATGTCTAAATATAGAAAATAAAATACTGTTTATAATTTTATTCAAAGATGACAGCTGGGGAAGCTGGGCAGTGTTGCACCAAGTTAAGTGCAGATAGTATGAAGTGCAAGCATCCATGCAAGGATCCTGGTTCAAGCCCCCAGCTCCCCACCTGCAGGGAGGTCACATCATAAGCAGTGAAGCACGTCTGCAGGTGTAGCTCTTCTTTTCTATCTCCCCTCCCCTCTCAATTTCTCTCTTCCTATCCAGTTAAAAAAAAAATTTTAAAATTTCTTCCAGGAGTAGTGGATTCATAGTGCCAGTACCAAGCCCCAGTGATAACCCTGGAGGAAAAAAAAAAAAGTGACAACTGTTGGGGTTTTGTCATATCTTCATTTTTACACACATGGACATATGTGTGTATATATGTGTGAACTCATTTTACTTAGAATTACAGCTAAAACATTTACTCATAACATTTTTAAAACATCATTTTTAATGACTGTTTCATCAAGTAAATATTGCAAGTGTATTTGATGCTGATTTATCATCGGACACTTAGTTGTCTTCTTTTTCTTCTTTATGAACTGAACCTCTTAGTACATACAGCCTTTCCAAAGATTCATTTGGCCTGGGAGGTGATGCAGTGAATGAGGCTTTGAACTCTCAAATATGATTTCCTGAGCTCAGTCCCCAGCATCACATGTGACAGAGTCATGCTCTGATTTCTTTTTCCCAGCCTCCTCTCCCCACCTCTCCCCCATCATTAACAAGTAAATACTAAAAATAAGATGAAAAATATTTATTTATTTAAGTTACATGGGGGGGGAGTGTGAGAAAGAGGCACCAGTCTCTCATGTAGCATGAAACACAAGGGCCTGAGCTAGGAGCCACCATCCCATCAGCTGTGCCACCTCTCCAGTCACTAATTAACTACATTTATGAAGTTTTTTTTTCTATATTCTTATTTACTTAAACTGTCTTTATTTAATCACTTCAAAACAGTTCCATGAGGAGGTAAGCTATTCCTCAAGCAAAGTCAAAGGTTATTTCCTGGGGGCCAGGTGGTAGCGCAGCAGGTTTAGGGCACATGGTGTGAAGCACAGGGACCTGCTATGAAAGGATCCAGGTTCAAGCACCTGGCTCCCCACCTGCAGGGAGGTCGTTTCACAAGCAGTGAAGCAGGTCTGCAGGCGTCTTTCTTTCCTCCCTCTCTCTGTCTTCCCCTCCCCTCTTGATTTCTCTTTGTCCTAACTACCAACAGCAGCTATGACAACAACAATAATAATAACAACAATGGCAACAAAATTGGGAAAAATGGCTTCCAGGAGCAGTGGATTCGTGGTGCAGACACCAAGTCCTAGTGATAACCCCAGAGGCAAAAAAAAAAAAAAAAAAAATTCCTATTGAGTCTGCTTAAATTAATGAATGTTCTGGATTACAGGATTAAAGTCTTACCAGTTTCCTACATAGCAGTGTGATAAATATATATATGTATGTATATATCAATAGGCAGTTAAAATGAGGTAATTTAATTAAAAAGTAACTTATGTTGGGCCTGTATGAATAAGATTATCTCAGACATTTGAGAATTTATCAAGTAGGCATGTCTGATTGAGGTTATAAAAGAAGTTCTTAAGTTTTTCAAGTTGTTACAAAGCAGGGACATCTGCCTATGTAACTGTATATTCTTTTTTCTTGTAATTCCCTGACAGTATATGTATTGAGAGAATTTCAGCTCTGTCTGCATCAGGAGATTACATTGGATGATAATTTCTCTTCAACAACATTAACTGTTTTTTACCTGTCTTTCAGCAACAAGCCCTCCAGTGGTTGTTCTAACTTATGATGAAGTGATGGCTGCAGCAGGGGACTTGTTAAACTTGACTATTGCTCACAAGATTGCTGTGAATGAGGACTTTGAACTGAAAAAAAAACCCATCCCTGAGAACAGGTAACTGCAAGGCATTCATGGTACATAAGCTGTGATGAAGATTCTGTATATATGTGTGTGCTATATCCCACACATGTACACTATTTCCTGGAAGTTCTCATTTAATAGCCACTGGAGGTAAACATTATTTAGTTCTCTAACAAAGTCTTGTACTTAAAAAAACTAATTACCCATAATCTTTAGAACTCTGATTGTAGGGATCAGAGCTGTATCAACACCCTTAATTAGCCTCACCTCTGAGAGAACTTGACTTAAGGACTTGAGGGACCTCAGCCTCTCTGGTTTCAATGGTTCATGAATCCTCATAAGACAAAAGAGAGAAAAAATCTGAGGGTATTAACATAGATAAATTATCTTTATTTTTATTATTTTATTTTTTGCTACCAGGGTTATTGCTGGGGTTCTGCAAGCACTATGAATCCATTGCTCCTGGAGGCTATTTCTTTCTGATTTTTTTTCTTTCCATTATACTTGATAGGACAGAGAGGAATTGAGGGGCAAAGGGAGATAGAAAGGGAGAGAGACAGATAGACACCTGCAGACCTACTTCACTGTTCGTGAAATGTCCGCTTGCAGATGGGGAGCAGGGACTTGAACCCAGCCACCACCCGGCCCCAGTAAATCATCTTTAGAGACAAAATTAATTCCTGAATAAGGCATGTGATCATTAATGTCACAACACCAGTATAAATCTGGAGATATTCTCTGTCAAATAAAGTTACATAACAATTGATTTCGTTTAAAGCATATGTGTTCTGTTTCAAAACAGAAAAAATAAATTGGGATGGTGGCTCAGTGGGTATATTACATAATTTGTACGTATGGAGTTCATATTCCAGTACAGTCTACCAGAGTAGTAAGAATGGTACTCTAGTCTCTCTCTCTCTCCCCTACCCCCCAGTAAATAAAAAACAAAAAGTGTTAATGCAAGAAAATAGTAAACCTAGTAAGTTTCCTTCCTTAAAATGTAGATTATTGGTCTTCCTGTTCCTGGAGGTTGTATTTATAATCATTAGTATTTTTAGGATTGTGGTCAAAGTAGGCATGTAGACCTTCAGAAATTGAGAGGGAAGGAGGAAACAGAGAGAGAGAGAGATACCTGCAGCCCTGCTTCACCACTCATGAAGCTTCTCCCTGCAGGTGGAGAGCAGGGGGCTTGAACCCAGCCCTTTGTGCCTGGCGATAGGTGCACTTAACTGGTGTGCCACCTGTGGTTTTCCTTAATATAAGCTTCCTGCTATACCCCTAGGTCAGTCCACTGTCATCTCTGACCTAGATGGTTTTGGTTGAATCTAGTTGCCCTTCCTTATCTTTATTTTATTTTATCTTTATTTTTTATATTTATTTATTTATCTCCTTTTGTTGTCCTTGTTGTTTTATTGTTGTAGTGCCCTTCCTTATCTTTAACTCCTTATACTCCACACCCTTCATCCACATAGTAGCCATAGTGATTTAAAAATAAATTAGTGATTTAATAATGATACAAGACTAGAAGATTATAAAGATATAGTTCAGTGGTCCAGGAGGTGGTGCAGTGGATAGGGCATCAGACTCTCGAGCATGAAGTCCTGAGTTCGGTTCCCAGCAGCACATGTGCCAGAATATCTGGTTCTTTTTCTCTCTCCTCCTATCTTTCTCATTAACAAATAAATAAAATCTTTTTAAAAAAGATATAGTTCATACCTTCCACGAGTTCTGTGTCCCCACCATAGTGATCTTTCTCCTCCTTTTCTCTCCCTTTTTCTTTTCTTTCCTCCCTTCTTTCCTTCCTCCCTTTCTCTGCCTTCATTTCTCCATTTGTTTTCTCTCTTTCTCTTTCCTTCTTTCTTTCCCTCTCTCTCTCTCTTTCTTTCTTTCTTTCTTTCTTTCTTTCTTTCTTTCTTTCTTTCTTTCTTTCTTCCTTTCAGCAAAAAGGCAGAGCAACAGTGTAAGAAACCATAGCTCCAAAGCTTTTTTTTCAGTGCTGTGGCAGCCAGGCTAAAACCTGTGTGATCCCCATGGCAAAGAGGCACACTATCCAAGTAAGCTATTGGGTTGTGTGAAAAGTCATGATGCATTTTTGCGTAGAAAACTAGAAAAATACATCATGTTTTTTCCAACAACTCAATGTTTTGCTGGCCCCACAGTAATCTTTCTAGAGGGTTAATGTGCAGGTCTCTCTTTCTTTCCCTCTAGGGTTATCACTGGGGCTCAGTACCTACACTATGAATCCACTGCTCCTGTGGCCATTTTTTCAATTTTTTGGATAGGACATAGAGAAATTGAGACAGGAGAGGAAGAGAGAGGGTTAGGGAGACAGCATAATAGTTATGCAAAAGATTTTAATGCCTAAGGCTCTGAGGTCTCAGGTTCAATCCCCAGCCTCACCATAAACCAGAGCTGAGCAGTGCTGTATCTCTCTCTCAAATAAAATATATTTTAAAAAGAGAGAGAAGGAGAAAGGGAGATACCTGCAGACCTGCTTCACCACTTGTGAAGTGACCTCCTCCTGCAGGTGGAAAGCAGGGGAGGGGCTTGAACCGGGATCCTTGTGTGGGTCCCTACACTTTGTATTATGTGCACTTAACACGGGTACACCATTGCCCAGCCCCCCCCAGGTGTCTCTCTTTCTCTCCCTCTCTTTACCTCTCCCCCCCACTCCTAATTTCTCTCTGTCCTATCAAGTAAAAAGGAAAAAACAAACTAACAAGACCAGCAGGAGCAGACACTAAACTCTAGCAATAACCTGGTGGCAATAATATATATGACAAGGGTTCTAACTGCAGGGGGAAAGCTTCACAATCAGTAGAGCCATGCTGCAGGTTAGATCATATCTTTTCCTGAAACTGAGACTTAGAATAAAAATATCAACACTTTAGTACGGATGACAATACCCTACTTCCATGATCATATGATCCTATCTTTGCTGCTTGTCGTCCCCATTTCTGGGCTTCATTCATTCTGGCTTCCTTGCTAATCTTGGAATACACCAGCTTGATCCTGACTGAGGGACTTTCTCTTTTCTTCTCTTCAGTGTTAATTGCTCTAGATTCTCACCAGCTACTACCTCCACCCCATTCCTAGGCTCAGCCCAAAGGTCATTGTCTCAGAGAAGCTGTCTTCACTCACAGTGAAACTGGCACCCTCTTCATCACTTTCTACCTTGTTGTCTGACCCTGTCTTCCTCATAGCTCTGAAATTATCTTGTTCATTTTTACAGTATTTTGTTGTCTTCCCATCTTTGCAATTACATATGCTTTTTGAAAGCAGACGTTGTTTTCATGACATTATCCCCAGTGTCTAAAACAGGATCTGCCACATATTGGATGTTGTATCAACATTCACTGACTAATAACAATGAAATAAAAAGCAGTGTGTTTTACTACATTTGCAAAAGCAAATTTGGGGCATTGGTATTTTATGTTCAAAAGTTGCAAATGGGGAGTTGGGCAGTAGCGCAGCAGGTTAAGCGCATGTGGCGCAAAGCGCAAGGACCGGCATAAGGATCCCGGTTCGAGCCCCCGGCTCCCCATCTGCAGGGGAGTCGCTTCACAGGTGGTGAAGCAGGTCTGCAGGTGTCTATCTTTCTCTCCCCCTCTCTGTCTTCCCCTCCTCTCTCCATTTCTCTCTGTCCTATCCAACAACAACGACAACAATAACTACAACAATAAAAAAGACAACAAGGGCAACAAAAGGGAAAATAAAATAAATAATTTAAAAAAAAAGAAAAAAAAAGTTGCAAATGCAGGCCTAGTGAAGGCACTGTAGGGTCACACAGACCCTGGCATTTGAATTCTTGTTCTTCTGAGAACATATCTGAATTTTATATTCCTGAGGGAGGAGGTAGGAACTGTAGTGCTCACTTCAGATGCATGCTCGTGGGCCTTGCACGTAAATACTTTTATACGATGAACAGCACCATTTCTTCTTTATTCCATTTTCTATTATGGTGAAAAAAAATGTGACAAGGATGGCATGCCAGATGATGGTGTACCTGTTACTGTGTGCAAAGACCAGGGTTCAAGCCCCCACTGTGTATGTATCAGCAAGAAGCTTTAAGAGGAGTGAAGTAGGTCTCCAGGTGTCTCTCTTTCTCTCCCTCTATTTACTTCTGCCCCCCCACTCCCAATTTCTCTCTGTCCTGTCAAATGAAAAGGATTGAAAAGGCTAGCAGGAACAGCAGATTTATTATGCAGGCACTGAACCCTAGCAATAACCCTGGTGGCAATATATCTATTCTGACCTGCAGGGGGAAAACCTCATGGTCAGTAGAACCATGCTGCCAAGTCTCTCTTAACTGTTTCTCACTCAATCAAAAGAAAAGGAAGAAATGAAAGAAAAGAGGAGGAAAACAATGGCCCTTGGGAATAGTGAAGCTGTGCAGACTTCAAGCCCCAGTGATAGCTCTGGTGGTAAAAAAAGAAAGAATAACAAAGGAAACAACATGCAGACATATGACAAATTACCTTTGTTTTGGAGTTAAATTGTATACTATTAACTTTTTCACAGGACTCTTCACAATGACCAAATGATTACTATTTTTTTTTTTTAACCAGAGCACTGTTTAGCTCTGGTTTATGATGGGGCAGAGGATTGAACCTGGAACCTCAGAGCCTTAGGCATGAGAGTCTTTTTATATAACCATTATGTTATCTTCCCCACTCCAGGTGATTACTTTTGAAAAATCTGGATGACTTATTTTTAATCCAGGACTTTCTTGGGGGAAATTTTTTGATTTTAAAAAAGTCATATTTTCTGTAATGTCAGTGTTTAACCAGGAAAGTACTGGCCCCCAAAAGTCAGAATTTCTCATCCTCAGCAGGAATGCTTAGAAGTGATTTGATTAGAACAAGAGAGGTAGCAGATAATTTATATGACTTTAATCTGTTGAGTTCCTAGACTCAATCCATGATATCTCATAATTATACCAAGGGCAGACAAGTGGAACTCTGGATGGGTGTCAGAACAGTGCTTTGCTATATTTCTCCTTTCTTCTCCCCACTTTTTATTATTAATTAATTAGCTAATTAATTAATTCGGTACCAGGGTTATTGCTGGGACTAGGTACCTGCACTACGAATCCACTGCTCCTATGGCCATTTTTTTCTGATTTTTTGGACAGGATAGCAAGAAATTGAGAGAGGAGGGGAAGATAGAGAGGGAGAGAAAAAGATAAGACACCTGCAGACTTGCTTCACCACTTGTGAAGCAACCCTCCTGCAGGTGGGGAGCTGGCGGCTTGAACTGGGATCCTTGCGCTGGTCCTTGCACTTTGTATTATGTGTGTTTAACCAGGTGTGTCACTGCCCAACCCCTTTCCCTCCCCTTTTTCTGTCGCCCCCATAAAAACATACCATAGAAAAATTGGACCAGGGGTGACTGAGTGTAGAATACATATTCGAGGCCCTGTGTTCATTTCTTTATATAGCATAACAATAAATAAGTAATAAATAAATTATTTAATCTAATATTTCCCCCATCTTCTACCCCAACCCCAATATCCTAGAAAATCAAAGCTCTAAGAGTATCTTGCAACTTTTAGGAAAGTTTAAACTCTGATGTCTTTGAGAAAAGTATAAAACTGATTTAACTCATTCCTCATTGTTCCATTCAAGCCAGATGTTTGAGGCTTGTAATGGTAAAGATGATATTTACCTTTATTTTTTTAAATATTTTTATTATTTATATATTGAATATAGACAGAGAAATTGAGAGGAAAAGGGGGGTGGGGAGAGAAAGAAAGACACCTGCAGCACTACTTCGCTGTTCATAAAACATTCCCCTTTCAGGTGGAGGCTAGGCACTTGAACCTGGGTTCTTGGGCACTTTAATGTGTGTGCTCAGCCAGGCATGCCACTGCCAGGCCCCTGATATTTGCCTTTCTAGTTGTTGTATAGTTACTTGAGAGATTCTCAAATGTTGAATAAATCTAGTTAGACAACTAAAGTAGGCTTTTGACACTTCAAGTTACTAAAGAGAATACAATATTAGCTGATGAAGACAGTGCTTTAATTCACTTTCACACACAGCTTTTAACTCTCCAGAAGCCTAATTTTCAATTCTTACAACATTATTGTAGAGTTAGCTATTTAAAAAAAAATAGGAGTGGGCTGGGGAGATAGCATAATGGTTATGCAAAGACTCTCTTATGCCTGAGTCACCAAAGATCCTAGGTTCAATCCCCAGCACCACCATAAGCCAGAGTGGAGCAGTGTTCTGGTGGAAAAAAAAAAAAGAAAAGGAACTATGCTTCACTTTCAGATCACTGATGACATCAAATATAATTCACCATGCGTTCATTAAACACTAAGTGCCAGGTTCTGTACTAGGTATGTGTACTGGTACCTGAAGAAGTTGGGAGAGGTGCATAACCTTGTGAAGGACAGAGACCCATAATTCATTAGAGTACAAGGCTGGCCAAGTGCTCACTTGGGTAGCATGCTTGCTTTGCCATATGTACAATCCAGGTTGGGGCTTGGCCTCCACCACTCTAGAACAAGCTTTAGTGCTATGGTATCTCCCCACCTGCAATCTCAGTCTCTATCTGGAAGAGAAGTGAAGTCCTATTAATGACCAAAAAAAAAAAAAAGTTATTATAGAGTTCATAGAGATAATTTGCTTTCTTAAAAGGTGGTTGCAAGAGTGTAGGAATTTTGTCGGGATGTGTATTTTAATGTGCATCTATTTTAGGGTGCTGACTTAAGGGATGAAGCAAGAGGGCCACCTATTCTCTTGCGAGTTCTTCCAAGGAAGGCTCCAATTTCAGCAGTTTGGTCTGGCTGACTCTAAATGGGACATCTAAGCTCAGGTTGGCAGGTACCCCAACACATGTCTCCTTGGGGCTAATTTGTTCTGTGCTGTGGAGCTTCAGCTGTTGAGGAATAAACAACTTTGATGTCTCATCCCGAAAATCTATCGAGTAAGTCTAAACACAAATGTAGAATAGCTAACTAAATTACCTTATGTCCCCAGGACAAGGCTTTATGAATTTTTAGGAAATAGGAAGTATTTTTAGAGCCTGAGACAGACAGAATGTTAAAAAAATAATAATAAATGTACAATATGGTATATATTTGATATTCTTAGTTACCTGAATCAGGAAAATATGCCAAAAGATTATTAATGGAATTCTGGGTTTTTTGTTTGCTGTAATGAAGATTATATTGTCAAGAAAGGCAATACATATTAAAAACTCATTATGTTCTTTTCTTAGTTTGGTTGGGCATGTGAAACGCATTGTCCACCAGGCCTTCTGGGACCACTTGGAATCAGAACTGAATGCTGAGCCTCCCAAGTATGAACATGCCATCAAACTGTTTGAAGAGATCAGAGAGGTGAGTGGACATGGTCTGTGTTAGTCATTTTTCTCCCTAAGGCTGTATAAATGCCTGCCTTGGAGACTCTTTAAAAAACTGAGCAAGTTCAATCATAGGAACTTAACTCCCTGTAATTGCTGGAGTGGGGTGGAAAATAGGCAAATAGGAGAGCAGAGGTTGTGCAGTGATGTGTAGTGCACAGAGTAGTCATGTAGTGACTAAGGGCAGAGACTCTGGAGTCAGCCTTGGTTTGGTGCCAGCATCTCAGTTTCCTGAGTATTTATTTACAGGGCAGTTGTAAGAATTAAGTGAGATGCCAGAGTTTTAGTCAGTATTTACAAAACATTTGCTTTATGTCAAGCTTTAACTTATTCATCCTTACCATGACACAGTAAGGTAGTTATCTGTGTTATTATTCTATATAAAGAAAAACTCAGGAGCCGGGTGGTGGCACACCTGCTTGAGTGCACATGTTACAATGCACAAGAACCCAGGTTCAAGCCCCCAGTCCCCACCTGCAGGGGAAAAGCTTCACAAGTGGTAAAGCAGGGCTGCAGGTATTTCTTTGCCTCTCGCCCTATCAACCCCTTCCCTCTCAATTTCTGGTTGTCTCTATCCAATAAACAAATAAAGACCAAAAAAATTTTTTAAAAGAAAGAAAGAAAGTAAACAGGGCCCAGGAAGTGGCACAATGGTAGAGCTTTGGATTTACAAGCCTGAAGTTCTGATTTTGATCCCCAGCAAGACATAAGCCAGAGTGCTACTCAGGTCTCTCTCCCTCTCTCTCTCTAGTCTCACTATCTGTAATTTATAAGATAAACAAAATCTAGAAGGAGGGGAAGGGGGAGGGTTGGGAGGGGGAGGGAAGAGGAGGAGAAGGAGAAGAAGAAATCAAGTTTCTTTTTTCTTTTTAACCAGAGCGTACTGATCAGCTCTGGTTTATAGTGGTGCTGGGGATTGAACCTGTGACTTCAGAGCCTCAGGCATGAGAGTCTCTTTGCATAACCATTATGTTATCTACCCTCACCCTGAAATCAAGTTTCTGAAGCTGGGGAAATAGCTCGCCTGGTGAAGCACAGGACTTAAATACTATAGTCTTCAGGTTAAGTCCTGGTGTCACATGTACTGGAGTTATGCTCTGGCATGCAAAACTCTCTATTTTCTGCCTCATATGAAATAAATAAAAATAGATGAAAAAATGCAAATCCCAGGAGTCAGTGGTAGTGCAGCAGGATAAGCACACATGGCGCAAAGTGCAAGGATGGCGTAAGCATCCTGTTTCGAGCCCCTGGCTCCTCACCTGCAGAGGAGTCGCTTCACAGGCGGTGAAGCAGGTCTGCAGGTGTCTATCTTTCTCTCCCCCTCTGTCTTACCCTCCTCTCTCCATTTCTCTCTGTCCTATCCAACAATGATGACAACAATAATAACTACAACATCAATAAAAAGGGGCAACAAAAGGGAATAAATAAATATTTTTTAAAAAATACAACTCCCTTCACTCATCTAGAGTCACATAGCTTTGAAGAGTGCAGAGGAATTTTTGAACTGAGACATTCAATTCACAATCCATGCTATGTATATAAGTACAATGTTTCCTGAGTAATAAATGTTTTGTAGGTGGTTTATATAATAAATTATATGTATTTATATGTAAAATATAATTCCTTTAAAGGATTATTTTTGGAGTCATGATTTGCAACTTGTTCTTTATTGGAATAATTGATAGACTTTTGGAAATTATTTCAGTCGTATTCCTGTCAGTTGTTTTTATTTTGATTGTATTAGTAATTTCCCATGGGGGGTGACTTTAACTCAGCATATAGCTTTCTTTTTAGACTTGAGACATTGGAGCACCCCTCTGACCCACCACCTAGTTACTATAAACTTGACAGAGTTCAATCATCTAGACACCTACATGAAAATAGTATCAGGGGCTGGGTGGTGGTGCACCTGATTGATTGCGCATGTTATAATGCAAAGGGCCCAGGTTTGAGTCCTTGGACCCTACCTGCAGGGGAAAAGCTTCACAAGTGGTGAAGCAGTGTTGCAGGTGTCTTTCTGTCTCTCCCCCTCTCTATTACCCCTTCCCTCTTGATTTCTGGCTATCTCTATCCAATAAATTTTTTAAATAATAACAAATAATAGTACCTTTTATTCATGCACAGATAATGTTAATTTTTCTTTTCTTTCTCTCTGAAGATCCTTCTCTCTTTTCTGCATAATGGTGGCAGTTGGCTTCGAAACCAGATCTGTGAAGTGTTGGACACAGACCTCATTAGGCAGCAGGCTGAGCACAGTGCTGTTGACATCGAGGGTCTGGCCAGCTATATCATCAGCACGATGGGAAAACTGTGTGCTCCCGTTCGAGACAAAGACATCCAAGAATTAAAGGTCACTGGTAACATCGTGCAGGTGCTGAGGTTAGCACATTTGCCATTTGGATTTTCACAATATACCTAGGAAAGTGTGTGTGTGTGTGTGTGTGTGTGTGTGTGTGTGTGTGTGTGTGTGTACACAGAATTGCTACTGGTTTCCTAAAGGAATCCTTGACCCCAGAAGAAGACCCAATATAAGCAAAGCCAATTATTTAATATGTACCTAATTTCAAGTAGAATCACCTAACAAGGCTGTTATTTGGCAAGCCCCAGTCCTTAGGGATGCAGTAATAAAATGACAGGTACAATTCCTGAGCCCAGGGAGTTTACAGTCTAGTAGGAAGACTGACCTTGAACAAGAAATTACACTATTGTGAAAGTGCCATGGAAGAAATAGAAGCTCCAGCAGAGGAGCCTAGTCAAGGATAGAGGAAGGTCCTCTTCCCTCCCTTCTCTCTCTCTCTCTCTTGTCTTTCTTTCTTTCTTTTTTCTTTCTTCCTTTCTTTCTTCTTTCACCTCCAGGGTTATTACTGGTACTCACTTCCTGCTCTGTGAATCCACTTTTCTTGTGGCCATTTTTTTTCCATTTTTTTGGACAGGACAGAGAGGAATTGAAGATAGAGAGGGAGAAAGAGAGATATCTGAAGACCTGCTTCACCACTTATGAAGCGTCCCCCCTGCATGTGGGGAGCTGGGGGCTTGAACTAGGATCCTTACGGCGGGTTCATGTTTTGTACACTGCGTGCTTAACCTGGTATGCCACCTCCTGGCCCCCAGGAAGTTTCTCTATCAGGGTAATGGTAGATCTTGAATTCTCAATGATTTCATCAATAAAAATGTGTTTCTCACTCATGTCACAGTCTGAGTCAAGGCCAGGTAGTCTTCCACATGCCATTCAGTGACCCAGCCTCCTCCTTTCTTGACTTCACCCTTATTCAGACCCATCTAATTGGTGAATGGGTAAGAGATTATAAGGATACATACTTAAAGTTTAACCCATCTGGCACAGAAGTGACATTCCACTGACTATAACTAGTCTTTTGGTCTCACCTAGATTGAAAAGGACCTGACAAATATAGCTACTATGACGGACACTTTGTCCACCACAAGTCTACTTAGTGAAAAGGGAGCATAGATAGCTCATTGGTGGTCAGCTAGCCATCTTGGCTTCAATTTTCCTAGGGAAGCAAGGTGTGCATTAAAATAATGAAGCTCTGCCTGTGCAGACTATAGCATTTTCATGATCCTAGACGAAAGAGCAGTCTTCAATCTGCCATTTTTGATAAAATTTTCTCCCTTTTTGATGAACACATTGAGATTTGCATTTTGTGTAATAACATTGAAAACAAAGGAGAAAGAAACTGTATGTAGCAGATAACGGTGTTACCTTGGGCAAGTGGATAACATGTCAAAATCACACTTTCTCTCTCTGTAAAACTAACTTTCTTTATCTTTACAGTTGTACTCAGCTCTGGCCTATTAATGATTATTTAGCTCTAGAATCGATAAATGAGTTATTTTATTACCTGGGAATGATGCCAAGTCTGTCGCATTAACTTTTCACAAGATCCTTCCAAGTCAAAGCTTATCTTCCTCTTTCTTAGATGAGGAAACCAAGACTCAGAGAGATTAAGTCATTTGTTTCTGGCCACAGAGCTGGTTAGTTGCACAGCTGCAGTCAGCATAGGGCTACTCAGCCTATCCTGAATTATTTCTTCTGTGCCTCACTACCTATCTTCTCTTGCCTTCTTATCTCTTTTATCTCCTATTTTAAAGTCTATCATGTCAGATATGAGAATAGCTGTTCCTGCCCTTTTTTGTGGGCCTTTGGCCTGTATGATAGTTTTCTATCCTTTCACTTTGAGTCTGTGTTTGTCTTGTTAAGTTAGGTGGGTTTCCTGTAGACAGCATATTGTTGGGTTGTGTTCTCTGATCCATCTTCCTACTCTGTGTCTTTTAATAGGAGAATTCAGACCATTGACATTTATTGATATCAAAGATTGAAGATATTTTAACATCATTCTTATAGAGTCTTAGAGTGTTCTGATATATGGCCTATTTATGGTGGTCTGACTGTTTATAAGAGACCTTTCAGAACTTCTTTCAGGGCAGGCTTGCTGATTCCTTCAACTGTTGCTTGTCTGAGAAGGTTTTTATGCCTCCGTCTAGTCTGAATGACAGTCTAGCAGGATAGAGTATTCTTGGTTGAAAGCCTTTCTCATTGAGCACTTGATAGATATCTTGCCATTCTCTTCTGGCTTGTAGTGTTTGTGTGGAGAAGTCTGTTGCTAATCTTATGGGTTTTCCTTTGCAGGTGACTCTTTGTTTTTCTCTTGCAGCCTTCAGGATCCTTTCTTTATCCTTACTCCTTTCCATTCTAAATAGGGTGTGTCTTGGTGTCTTTAAGTCGGGGTTAATTCTGTTTGGGACCCTCTGGGCTTCTTGAATCTTTATGTCTTTGATGTTGTCTAGACTAGAGAAGTTTTCAGCTGTTATGACCTGAAGAATGCTTTCTTCCTCTCCCTCTCTTTCTTCCTCTGATAAGCCAATAATGTGTATATTGTTTCTTTTGAAGTCATCCCATAAGTCTCTGTTGTTGTTTTTAGTATCTCTTAATCTCTTCTTGAGATCTCTTCCTTGTTTTTTAGTTGTCTCTAATTCGTCCTCAACCTTGCTAATTCTGTCTTCAGCCTCATTGATTCTATTCTCTCTCCCCTCTACTGTTTTCTGGAGTTCATCTATTTTGTTATTCTGTTCTGATACTGTTTTAGCTTGTTCAGCTAGTTGTGTTCTTAGCTCAGCTATTTCAGCTTTCAGCTCTCTAATAATCTTGAGATAATTAGTGTTTTCTTCCAGAGTCTCATTTGTTTTTTCTATATTTCTGATGACAATTCTTTCAAACTCTTTACTCACTCCTGTGATTATTTCCTTAGCTAGTGTTTGGATGTTGACCTCATTATTTTGTGCTTCACCGTTTGGGGGGATTTTAGCTGGAGTCTTGTCCTGGTTCATTTCTTCTTGTTGGTTTAACCATTTTTTATATTATGTTATGAGGTCCCTCTCTCAGTACTTTTCAAATTACTGATCACTATTACCTGTATTGACTTGTGTCTAAGTAAGGTAATTAAAGAGTTCACAGTTGTGGCAGTTAACAGTTGTTTCAATAGTATTTTAATCCCTGATTTGGGGCTTAGTGGCTTAAAAACCTCTTTTGTGCTTTTTCTTCCCTGTAGGCTGTGGGAGTCTGAGGGCTTTTAAACTGTAAGTAGGCTTGTTAGCTTAATCACTGACTCCTGACCAAGAGATAAAGCAGAGTGTGGCAGAGATAATCCAGTGGTTATGCAAAGAGACTTTCACAGCCCCACCTCTATGCCACTGAGGTATAGGTCTTCTCCTGAATTTCCTGGTTAGTTCTCTGTCCCCTGGTGTCAGCCCAGGGCCTCCCTGCCAGCTGCTCCAGATTCTGAGGGCAGTAGCAATGGAGACTCAGAGTTGCACTTGGTGAGTCTCTGGGGAGTCCTCTCCTCCCTTCAGCTGTCCCCTTGTTGGTGAAACAGACTGGTGTCGCAATTGATAAACTGCAGGACTGTTACCAGCCACTTAATTTCTCCCTAGACTCCTCTCTGACCACCAGCCATATGTGTTTGCACTCATCAGTAATTTGGTGGGTTCCTGAAGACGTTCTAGTCCTGTCTTGTTTTGGTTCCAGGTGGTCTCCTTTGGTATTCCTAGTTGATCCGGGAGAGGAGAGGAGAGGAGAGGAGAGGAGAGGAGAGGAGAGGAGAGGAGAGGAGAGGAGAGGAGAGGAGAGGAGAGGAGAGGAGAGGAGAGGAGAGGAGAGAAGAGGAGAGGAGAGGAGAGGAAAGAAACACATTTGCTGCTGCTCATAGCCCCGCCTCCAGAAGTCTCCCTCTCTTTTATCTCCTTAAGAGTAAAAGTCACATGTACTATATTTTGTCTTCTTAAAATCTCAGGAGTTTTCATATGAAGTTCCTTTTTGAATAATTTTTGTCTCATGATGAAGACTCACTGTTTATACCTTTTAGTATCTATCAGTTTTGATGGAAACAAATGAAACATCTAGAATTTTATTTTCTCTTTTTAAGTATTTAAATTTTATTGGATAGAGACAGAGGGAAATTTAGAGGGAAAGGGGAGGGAAAGAGGGAGAGAGAAAGAGACATCTGCAGCACTGCTTCACTGCTTATGAAGCTTCCCCCCTACAGGTTGGGACCAGGGGCTTGAACCTAGGCCCTTGTGTACTGTAATATGCATACTTTACCAGGTGCACTATCACTTAGCCCCAAGTTATATTTTCTAAACCAAATACTCTTCCTTCTTTTCTCCTTTCTTTCTTTCTTCCTTTCCTCTTTCTTCCCTTCCTTCCTCCCTCCCTCCCTTCCTTCTTTCCTTCTGCCACCAGGGTTATCACTGGGACTCTGCTCCTGCACAATTCTTCAACTCACAGTAGACTCTTATTTTCAGATAGACAGTGAGAGGAGAGGAAGGGACAGAGAAGGAGAGATACCACAGCATTGCTCCACTCCTTGTAAAATTTCTATACAGGTCAGGGGCTTGACCTTGGGTCCTCACACATGGCAAAGTGTATTCTCTACCAGGTGAAACTGTCTCCCAAACTGATATTTTTTTATTATTTTATATTTATTGTTAAAATAACTTTGCATTAAGACATTACATAAGTGAAACAAATGCTCTTGATAGCTATTGTAGAATACATTTGAAGTTGAGGGAGACAGAATAATGATCATGCAAATGACTCTCATGCCTGAGGCTCTAACTTAGCAGGTTCAATCTCCAGTACCACCATAAGCCAGAGCTAAGCAGTATTTTGGTGAAAGTAAAAAAAAAAAAAGAAAGAAAGAAAAGAAAAGAAAAGAAGAGAAAAGAAAAAGGAAAGGGAACATATTTGAAATGCACACAGAATGCCTTCTGAGAAATGACAACTGGAATTTCAAAACCATTTTGGGAAGATTTGTCTTTTATAGCATATAAAATTGATAATGTTAATGAATTTTAATTTAATTTCTTCATCTCCTCTTTGTCTTAACTCTGGAAAATTTCAGACAAATATTTCATGTCCTGGACCTCATGAATATGGACATGGTCAACTTTGCAATTAAGACTATTAGACCACTTCTTCAACACCAGTTGGTGGATTATGAGAGGACCATGTTCCAGGAAATTTTAGAAAAGACTCCAGGTAAGTACAATGTAATGTATATTTATTTTGAAATTGGGGAAAATTATACTTACTTTTTACATTTTAAGAACTATCACTAAAGCAACCCAGGAGGTGGCATAGTGACTAGACTGTTGAACTTGAAAGCATTAGGTCCTGAGTTTAGTTCTTGGCATCACATATAACAGAGTGATACTCTGGTTCTCTCTCTCTCTCTCTCTCTCTATATATATATATATATATATATATATATCACTTAAATTAATAATTTTAAAAAGGAGTATCACAAACACTGACTTTTTTGTTAATCTTTTTTTAAAAAACTTTTTTGAAATTTATTTATTTTTAATGACAGAGAGAAAGATACAGAGAACTATGAGAGTCCTGTTCAGCTCTGATTTGTGGTGATGCTAGAGATTGAACCTGGGACTTTGAAGCCTCAGGCATAAAAATTTTCTTGCACAACCATTATACTGTCTCCCTAGCCTGTTAATCTTCATTTTGTTTTAATTTTTTATATATATTTTTTATTTCCCTTTTTGTTGCCCCCTTTTTTATTGTTGTAGTTATTGTTGTTGCTATTGATGTCGTCATTGTTAGATAGGACAGAGAGTAATAGAGAGAGGTGGGGAAGACAGGGGGAGAGAAAGATAGACACCTGCAGACCTGCTTCACCACCTGTGAAGCAAGTGACTCCCCTGCATTTGGGGAACCCGGATCCTTACACTGTTCCTTGCATTTTGCGCCACATGCATTTAACCTGCTGCGCTACCACCAGACTCCCCTTAATCTTCTTTTTAACATTTAAAATTGTCATCACAAAGTTATAACTATTGCCTATATCCTAGCAATTGTACTAACCACTACATTATTTTTTTGAAGAATTAATTTTTTCATGATGAAGATAGGCAGAGAGAGAGAAAGAACCAGATATCACTTTGGCACATTTGCTGTGGGGGATTGAACTCAGGACCTCAAGGTCGAGAGAGACCGGACCACAGCACTACATTCTTCGTACATTAAAAAAAAAAATTATTCAGGCGGTAGCACAGCGGGTTAAGTGCACGTGGCGCAAAGCACAAGGACCGGCCTAGGGATCCTGGTTCGAGCCCCCAGCTCCCCACCACCAGGGGTGTCGCTTCACAGGCGATGAAGCAGGTCTACAGGTGTCTTTCTCTTCCCCTCTGTCTTACCCTCCTCTCTCCATTTCTCTCTGTCATATCCAACAACGATGACATCAATAAGTACAACAATAAAACAAGGGCAACGAAAGGGAATAAATAAATAAATATTTTTTTTAAATATTCAGAATTAAGAAGTGCCTGTTGATCTTAACTCCTTTTCTGAACATGGAGAATTCTAAAGCCAAAGAGTGGGACTCCATAAAAAAAGTCATGGATGGAAATGGAACTTCCAAATGTGAAAATGTGTCAGAAGAGTATTGGGTTTCTATTGAGTAAAAGTACATCATCCTTACAAAGAATTGCAGTAGAGGGAGCTAAACAAAAAAAGATATGTAAAAGACGGCAGAGCTCCTTGTCCATGGAAGACACCGCAAGGTCAGGGGGAGCTCCTGTTCTTGAAAAGTTTAACTTTTTCTTGAGGAAGATCGCCTAATTTTATTTTTTATTTATTTATTTATTTATTTTACCAGAGCACTGCTTATCTCTGGTTTATAGTAGTGCTGGGGATTGAATCTGGGACCTTTGGTGCCTCAGGCATGAAAGCTTTTTGCATAACCATTATGCTATCTCCCCAGCCCCAAGATCTTACAATTTTAGTAACAACTTCTATTCTAGAAGCTGTATTTGTTTCCTGGACCATAATTGAGGCTCTGATTAGAAAAAAAAAGTAAAAGCACAATAGACAAAAAAAAAAAAAAAAAAAAAGACTGTAATGGGGACTGGGCAGTGTGGCCCATGACAGAAGTCACCTTGTGAACACAAAAGGTCAGGTCATCTATAGCTTCAGGTAGGATACTCCTGGTACCTGAGAAACAAGGGCAAATGTATACACTCTTTGTGTTCCCTGCCTGCAGTTTCTCACCTGCACACATGGAGGACAATATGTTGTATCCCAAATGTGTCCAAAGTAATAGGATGAAAAGCCTCCAGTGAGATTATGGTACAAGAAAAAGTTAACAACTATTATTAATAAAACACAACTATCATCACACTCCTTGGTGCTACAGACAGTTGAACTTCCAGAATCCTCCAAATCCCCCATGCTTTCTGAATTCTAAGTTGAATAATATCAGACTGTTAAGTATTTTAATCGAAAGTCAAGACTGTTATTCTCTTCCCACTCCCTGAACACATTCTTAAAACATGAAACAGTATTACTATAACTTCCCTTCCTTCCTCCCTCCCTCCCTCCCTTTCTGCCTGCCTGCCTGCCTGTCTTCCTTCCTTCCTTCCTTCCTTCCTTCCTTCCTTCCTTCCTTCCTTCCTTCCTTCCTTCCTTTCCAAAGTTAGGGCTCTGTGTATACATGACTTCACAGCACTTGGGCTATGTTGTTATGTTCAGAGACTGCACATGTGCTACCAGAGTACTGGATCTTTCTCTGGTGCCATAGCACCTCCCATGTCGTTCTGGGACTCAAACCTGGGTCGTGTGTATGGCAAGGCATGTACTTTCCCCAGTTAGATATCTCTCCAGTCCTGTAGCATTTCTGCTTGATAATTTGAAGCTTATGGTATATTTCTGGATGAAAACATGAGGCACTTTAGTATTATTTTCACTAGTAGTTCCTTTGTATTTTACTATCAGAAATGTTTCCAGATTATTTCCAAGTTGGAAGTGGAATGCATTGAATTTAAAATATGTATATAACGATTCATCATGGGGGCTGGGCACTGGCACACCTGGTTAAGCACACATAGTACTAAGCGCAAGGATCTGGGTTGGAGCCCCTGTGGGGGTGGGGACACTTCACAAGTGTCAAAGCAGGTCTGCAGGGGGGTCTATCTCTATCCCTACCTCCCTGTCCACTCTCACTTTCTCTGTCCTATCCAATAAAATGGAAAAAATGAGGGTCAATCCTCCGCATCACCATAAGCCAGAGCTGGGCAGTGCTTTGGTGTTTCTGTGTGTGTGTGTGTGTCTCTCTCTCTTTGACTCTCTCTCTCAAAAAAATTTTTTTTAATTTTAAAAATTTTTTAAAAAAAAGGAAAAAATGACTGCCAGGAGCAGTGGATTCTGTGCTGGCACTGAAACCCAGTAATAACCCTGGTGGCAAATAGTAATAATAATATAATATAATATAATATAATATAATATAATATAATATAATATAATATAATATAATATAATATAATATAATATTATCTGTTGCATTTTAGTAGACCATGTGTACTGTGTATAAATTATTACATTCTTAAGTGAGATTAAAATTTAAAAGTATGAAAAAAAAATTTAAAAGTATGAGTTAGACAACACTTAATAAGTGTTGTGACCATAAGGTACTGACCTTCAAGTAGATGTTCCAAACAAATAAGCATACACAGAGTGTATTATTAATTACTATGAATAAACATGGGGAAGAAACATGGGGATTTTGCAGAGAGAGGTTTGGCATGGAATAGCATACAGGACTAGGTGCCATCTACCGGTCTTCACAGCAAAATTTTGTATTCTGTGGCTGTATTGTTTTAACTTCAAAGAGGCAGGGATTAAGGGAAGTGGAAACCTTCATAGAACCTGGTTCTGAAACCTGAGTCATAGTAAATATTTTCTTGGCAACATGTTCCCGAGACTCAGAGCTTGCTTTTATTTGTGTCTCTGTGCACACACACATGTACACATTTCTCTGTGTTTTCAAATAAGGTCGCTTGGAATCTTTAGCAAATTCCTTCAAAATAAGACTGAATTACAGTTTTGTTCATCTCAAATTATTGGTTTGACTTGGCTTTTTCCAGAGCTGTAAGAATAGAATAATCTCAGCTGTGCATATGGGTCATTATTGCCCAGCTCTAAATATGTTCCTAAAGAAATAGAATCCAGGAAGAAGAGTGCATGTCAGCTGTTAATTATATCCTCAACTCTGCTGAAAGTCAGCCACTGTGACCTAATTCAAAATAAGTCTTACAGTGTCACACAGGACGAAAGTGCTGAGATTTTATATGTACGATTTATAAAGTAATTACTGGAAAATTAATATAGAGGAATGCTCTGGATTTCTGAATTCAAAAAATTATTTTTGCCTAAAGGAGTTTTCTATAATCTCCCTAACTAATATACGGCCAGGAAAGCCTTAGCAGTGATTTGGATTCTTGTACTAAGTATCAAAGATAAAACTGCACTAGACCCAGCAATTAATTATTTGTAGAAAGAGTGACAAGTTACCATTGGGAGTAGGACAGGCCACAAATGATTTTTTAGATACTCAGAAAAAGTGGCCTGGAGGTTATGTGATGGATAAGGTTTTGAACCTTCGATCATGAGGGCTCAAGTTTGATTTCTGCATTGCAGATACCATTGTAGTGCTTTAGTTCCCCCCCATCTCATTAATAATATATTTTTAAATAGGATATTCAGACAGAAAATATTTCTTTATATTTCATTATATATGATAAAATGTTTTCATTAGTTCATTTCTTGTGATTCAAAAATCCTAGGGAACATAAATATATTTTTTGGAATATATTTTAATTATCTTTGTCTGGCTTATCTTTCTTTTTTTAATTTCTTTATTGGGGAATTAATGTTTTACATTCAACAGTAAATACAATAGGCTTATCTTTCAAATAACTGCATGGACTTTAACTATCAGCTATAAATTATCAGGTTTACAATAAAAAAAGATTATTATTATCTTCACATTGTAATTATATCAATGATGATTTCCATTCTCTCCCTGTTAGACATCTTTTAAATAAAAATATTTTATAGCTTTATAAACAAGACCAGAAAAGCCAATTATGGGCTGGGGAAACAGTGCAATGATAATGGAAAATATTTCCATGCCTGAGACACTGAAAGTCCTATGTTTAATTCCCAGTAAGTCAGAGCTGAGTTGTGCTCTGCTAAAAAAAAAAAAAAAAAAATCCAACATTTACCAAATGAAGAGAAATAAAATTGCAAGATTCTAGGAGTGTTATTATTTTTTATGGTGGAAATATTTATGAGCTAGTCATAAATTATACCTCCTCATGTGCTGGATCTGAGGAAAGAGTTTAAGGTATTTTCTGTAATCTTTTTTTTCTAAAGATTAATTTTTTATTTATTGCACTAGATAAGAGGCCAGAGCAGTACTCTGACATATGTGCTATTAAGATTGAACTCAGGACATCATGTTGCCATTCCCGAGTTCTACTGCTGTGCCATCTCCTTGGGTACTATATATGTTGTTTTCATTTATTTTTCCCTTTTGTTGCCCTTGTGTGTGTTTTTTTTACTGTTGTTGTAGTTGTTGTTATTGATGTCATCATTGTTAGATAGGGCAGAGAAAAATGGAGGGGGGGAAGACAACGGGAGAGATAGACTCCTGAAGATCTGCTTCACCACTGGTGAAGCGAACCCCCTGCTGGTGGGGAGCCAGGGGCTCTAACTGAGATCCTTACACCACTCCTTGTGCTTCGCAAGTACATAGATGATAGCTGTTTGTTAACAACGACTCCCCTGCAGGTGGGGAGCCCAGGGGCTCAAACCGGGGTCCTTACCCCGGTCTGCGCTTTGCACCATGTGTGCTTAACCCGCTGCACTACCGCCGGACCCCTGGTAATATATGTTTTTATTTATAAAAAGGAACATTTACTAAACCATAGGATAAAAGGGGTACAACTCCACACAATTCCCACCACCAGAACTCTGTATCCCATCCCCTCCCCTGATAGCTCTCCTATTCTTTAACCCTCTGGGAGTATGTACCCAAGGTCATTATGGGATGCAGAAGGTAGAAGGTCTGGCTTCTGTAATTGCTTCTTCTCTGAACATGGGCACTGGCATCTGGAACCTGGTGGCTGGAAAGAGAGTTAACATACAAAGCCAAACAAATTGTTGACCAATCAAAGGCTGGAATAGTACAGATGAAGAGTTGGAGGGTACTCCATTTCGTAGATAGCTAGTATGCATATTTTAGTTATATTGCAAAGGGCCTGTGGCTATACTAGTTTTTGTTTGTTTGTTTGTTTGTTTTTCCCTGAGCCTGAAATCTGATATGCAGGTTGATCCTAATTATTGTCTGGGGAGATGATGTCATGGCTGAAAACGGACCAGAAAGTTGGATCTGGGAAGAGAGTAGCTCCCTAAAATGGAAGAGGGGTATAAATATTGTTGATTGTAAACCCCATCGATTTGATGTGATCTGGGGCCCATCTTCAGCTTAGGAGCCTATGTGACCTCTGCATCCCTGAAGATCAGAGCTCACATTCTGTAGTCATGAGTACGAACGTTCCAAGCTGCCCCAATATGAGGACCCATCTTCCTCAGGTGTAGCATAAAGAATATTGTCCAGCCTCCCTTCAGAGGATGGAACATTCTTTACCATTGTTGATCCAAGTTGAGGGCAAGGTTCCGTGGGGGCTCACAAAGGGGTCTATTGTGTTGTTCCTGATAGAAATGACCAGTTTATTTGAGGTGTAGGCCCATCATGTCTGTTTAGGAATCTCTGGACTCCCCAAATAGGGCCCCAGCTGATGGGGTGGCCTGATAGTGACTAAAGAGTCGTTGTTAAAGTATGCCAGTCTCTTGCCCTTATTCACTTTTGCAGTCCTTGCTTTGATGAGATTAGCTTTGGAGTGAGTGAAAAAACTGTAATAGGAAGTAGGTGAGGAGGGTATCTAAGTCTTAAGTAGACACAATTTCATTATGAATTTTATACTGACTCACTGAGACTATTGTGTACTTTTGCTTTCAGGTATATATTTTGCCCTAATTTATGGATACATGTGAACATATGCTCTACCTTATGGGACCTGGTCTATATCTAGGTTTTGGGACTTTGTTAGGAAGTGAACCTCCTGGAATGGAATTAGAAAATCCTATGAAAGGAAAGGTCTCAACCGAGTAATGAGACTGAAGGGTTGACATTCCATGCCTGACGTCTCTGGACACAGTCTGAAGTGAAGCATGCTGAGGTGGTATTCCTTGCGTTGATTAGGTTGGGATCAGCAGATGTGATATCATTTGGTATGAATTGAGAGAAGCATACAGAAAAGTGATTCCCATCCTAGAGGTTCCAGGACTGGGGGAAATATAGGCTCTATAAAGGAAGCGGGAGGCTCCTGCTGTCTTAGGGTTTAAGAAAGCAATAGATAGTTACTGCTGTAATTACATTATTTGGCAATTGGGTTAACTTTGAAATATCCCTTTGTTAGGATTTTCTGTATCGTATACAACATCACCATAATTTATGTCCTTTGACATTATTTGTATATAGCTGTGCCACCAGTTGCTTCTGTTTTCCCTGGTCTAGGCTTTTAAGAAAGTCAACATTTCAAAGACTCAGCCCATATATTTTTAAATAGTTTTTAAATATTTATTTATTTATTCCCTTTTGTTGCTCTCGTTTTATTGTTATATTTTTTTAAATTGATGTCATTGTTGTTGGATAGGACAGAGAGAAATGGAGAGAGGAAGGGAAGACAGAGAGGGGGAGAGAAAGATAGACACCTGCAGACCTGCTTCACAGCTTGTGAAGTGACTACCCTGCAGGTGGGGAGCCGGGCTCGAACCGGGATCCTTATGCTGGTCCTTGCGTTTCGCACCACATGCGCTTAACCCTCTGTGCTACCACCCGTCTCCCTGCCCATATATTAAAAAGACTCAGTCTGTGATTTTAAGAGTCTGAGACATTCAATCAATTTCCCCCTCTCATATTAATTAAATAGTTATTTATATGACTACAAATTGATAGAAGTGTACATAAACACCATATATTTTAAGTGATTTATTTACCCTTTTTTTTTTTTAAACCAGAGCACTGCTCAGCTCTGGCTTATGGTAGTGCAGGGAATTGAACCTTGAACCTCAGAGCTTCAGGCATCAGACTCGCTTTGCATAACGATTATGCTGTCTACCCCCACCCTTAAGTGATTTATTTATTTAAAAATATTTTTATTTATTTATTGGTTAGCAACAGAGAGAAATAATGAGGAAAGGGAGAGATGGAGAAGAAGAGAGAGAGAGACACCTGTAGCACTGCTTCACCATTCATGAATATAATACATATATTATAATCCTTGTGTTCAGCTGGTTGCCCCACCCAGCACCTTACTGACTTGAGAGTAAGAGAGAGAACCAGAATGTAACTCTGGCACATGTCATGCTGGGAACTGAACTTGGGAACTCAGGTGTTTAAACCTAAAGCTCCAGCCCCTGTACCACCTCCTCTGCCACTTGAACTAGCTTTTAGTTTTGAGACATTTTCTTGAAATAAACAATTTCATCTATCATTTATTTATTCCAGAACCTAAAATACAGGTTGATGACCTATAATATCATTTGGCCTTTTTATTTTATTTACTAGCTCATATTATTTTTTTCTATTCATTTCTTTCCTTCTTTCTTTCTTTTTTAGCAAGGAATCTGTTGCAATTTTCTTCTAGTAGTGAACCTCCAAAAAACAAAGTGAATTTTGCCCTAAGACAGCCTCAGTAGAGCCTCCCTCCAAACGTTAATCCTTCTAGATTGGACTTTAGTATGTCAAATTTGATGTTTTCACAATGTAAGTGACATTTTACTCAAGGCTGGAGGAAATACGTATGCACAAAAGTAAATAAATGTTAGTTCTATTACTATAGTTAGTGTTTCTCTTTTGAGGATGATTTTGTACTTGAAAGGGGGGCATTTGATTATGTCTGCCAACACTTGGTTGTCAGCAAGTGAGGAGGGAATTGCTGTTGGCCATCTGGTGAATAAAGGTCAGAAATGCTACAGACCTGTTACAGGGAACAGGACAGACTCCACAGCAAAGAATTATCCAGTTCTTGGAGTTGGTATATTGTACCAAAGTAAAAGACTCTGGGGTGGGTGGGGGCGAGAGTACAGGTCCAAAAAGGATGACAGAGGACATCCTTTTTTTAGTGGAGGTTGTATTGTTATGTTGAATGTTAATCCCCCAATAAAGAAAAAAAAAAAAGAATTATCCAGTTCAAAATGCAAAATGTCAGTAAGTGATGAGTTGGGAGGAGTCCATTTCATGATGCCTCCTTGCAAAACAAACAAACAACTTCATGCTCTAGGATGACTTGGTCTTCAATAAACATAGAAATCTGGTGACATTTTAAAAAATAATAATTCAGAGCTACATTATGTTTGAAAGCAGTCTTAGCTAGCCGTTGGCAATGGGAACCTTCCTCTCCTTGCCTCCTTTTTAAAATTATTTTTAATATTTATTTATTCCTTTTGTTGCCCTTGTTTTATTGTTGTAGTTATTATTGTTGTTGTTACTGATGTCATTGTTGGATAGGACTGAGAGAAATTGAGAGAGGAGGAGAAGACAGAGAAGGGGAGAGAAAGACAGACACCTGCAGACCTGCTTCACCACATGTGAAGCAAGTGACTCCCCTGCAGATGAGGAGCTGGGTGCTCAAATCAGGATCCTTACGCTGGTCTTTGTGCTTTGAGCCACATGTGCTTAATCCGCAGCGCTACTGCCCACCTTGCCTCCTTTTTATGATCTGAAGTGGGCTGTCCCTTCAGAAGACTTACCATTTGGAACAACTGTACATAGATGATAGTTGTTTGTTAGCAGAGACTAATACTATTGGAATTCTACTGATATAAGATTACTGGGTTAGAGTTTCACACTGCCCCACAGCCAAAGCTCTGTGACCACCTCCCCACACACACAACCCCACACACCACCCTAAACAATAACTACCATTGCTCTCACAAAGTTTTAGAGACAGTTAGGAGGCTGCAGGGAGACTACTACTGCTGCTGTGCTTCCCCTTCCCCTCCTCTTTTCTTTTTGCAAGTTCTTGGATTTCAACTGTCTGTATTCCACGTAAGAGTGGAACCATCTGGCTGCTGTATTTTACCTCAGTACTTACTTCATTAAGTATAATCACCTTCATTTCCATCCATTTTGTCCTGAAGGTTATAATATCTTTTCTAACTGGAATAGCATTCCATTGAATATATCCAGTGATTTATTCCTTCTCTCTCTCTCTCTCTCTCTCTCTCTCCCCTTCCCCTGCTCCCGTGAAGATACAGAGAGGCAGAGAGACAGTCTCTATGAAAGAGACCATGGCACCAAAGTTCCTCCAGTGTGGTGGGATTCTTTATGTCCAGGAGATCCCATATGTCCTAGGTGGCTTAGACAGTAAAGTAGTTGTTGTGTGGCAGGTAGAGAACCTGAATAGCACTTCTTGAGCTTCTGGCATCAAAATAAATCCAAATAGAGATTAAAAACAAACAAATAATAAACTCCCTATATGAGACTGATTTGTAATACTTACAAAACATTTCCTTCTATGCCAGCAGTGGCATTACATATATTTATTTGTTGAACCCCCACCACATCTTCAGGAAGGTAACTGTTAATATTCCAAGGTTACAAAGGAGGAATCTCAGGGGACATTAACTCCCCAGAATCTTATCCGTCTCTGGTGGTTAAGGCCAGACTTGAACTAAGGCGGTCCTGACTTAGAGGTCAGGTTCTCGTCAACCTCTTACTAGTCAGGGGAGAGTTTAGAACACATTTTAAGTAATATACTGGTTACTCTTGGTAAACTTATTTGAGATTCGTTCCTCTGCGAAGCAAATTTGACTCTAAAGTCAAGTTGCTTCCCCACTCTGTAAACTTTCTTAGTTTTTAGAGACTGTTGCTAATTAACCTCTCTGCACTGCCAAGTTGTTTGCTTTCTGATTAAATCTGTTTCAATGACTGAATGTAAAGTACCCCTCTGCCTGCTTCTTTTGGGTTTGATTGGACAATGATCTGGATTTAGAAATGGGCACTAACAGGGTGGTGCTGGAGATAGTTTGTACTGACTTGGGAGTCATTTGTTGCATTTTCAGGAATGTGTGAGTTAGTAAAGACAGCCATTACCAAAAAAAATTACATAAACTTAAAGCAAAATGCATTACACGACGGGGGGAGATAGCATAATGGTTATACAGAAAGATCTTTGGATATCAGAGGCCCCAGAGCCCCACGTTTAGTGCAGCCCCTCCCCACCCCCGCCAAAACTCAGCAATGCTTTAGAGGGTCAGAGTCTCAGTCTCTCTCTGTCCCCCTCCCTCATGAATTTTCCAGCAACCACATATGTATGGACCTATAGAAAGCAAAACTAATCCATGAAGATAGAAATCAAGAAGCAGTTGAAAGGAGTGAAATTTGACTGAACAAGGAGATGAGAGAACTTTCTGGAATGTTAGAAATGGTCTGTTTGTCTTGAATGGTTTTTGTAATATCTATGAACCTGGAAAGCCAGAATGAACATTGTTGGTGTGGGTCTTTGCACATAACATGTGTGTGCATTGCTATACTTAGATATGCAGAGTGATCTAGGACCCTTAAATGCCTTTATCCTAATATTTTCTCTATTAAAAAAAAAAACCTCAAGGTTATGTGTGAGCTGGTTTCTATCATGTCAACCAATGTCATCTGTTCTTCCTTTTAGTTTTTTATGGACCAGCAGTATAAATTTGCTTGTCAGATACAGAATGTGCTATATTCTCTCACTGTCTTAGGCCTTTGTATGGGCTACTCATCTTGCCTAGATTAACAGCCCCCTCCTCGGTCTGCTTTAGATCTCAGACAAAGTTCTCCCTGTAAGGCTCCATCTTGGACAACTTTTGCACTGTCCAGTCCCACGGTGCCTTCTGACATTCATTGTTTTCCATTATAGTTTTTTTGCATTTTACAGGGCTGACTTCCCCATCTGGAAAGTAGGCTTCTTGGAGGAATGGGAATTTTTTTTTTTTTTTTTTTTGGCCTTCAGGGTTATCACTGGGGCTCGGTGCCTGCACTATGAATCCACTCTTCATGTGGCCTTTTTTCTTTTTCCCTTCAAATTTCTGGATAGGACAGAGAGAAATTCAGAGGGGAGGAGGGGAAGATAGAGAGGGAGAGAGAAACACACCTTTAGACCTGCTTCGCCACTCATGCAGTTGGGGAACTGGGGCTCTAACCTGGGTCCATGTGCGCTTAACCCAGTGGGATACCACCCACCCCTGAATGATGGGTTTTTCATTCATGCTCAGAACCTATTAGATGACAGAAACTTCTGTCTTGGCGAATAAGTAAGTGAATAGATCCATCAACTTTAAGATAAATATGTGGCCTTTCTTTTTAGGTGGTCTTAAGCAAACTACAAAGTGGATAAGAGAATCTCTGGAGGAAGAATTACTTTCTCTTCCTGAGACTGCTTTAACTCCTGGGGCTGAAAAGACCAGCAAAGCAAACCTGAGCCCTACATTGGTGCTAAATAACAGTTATTTGAAGTTACTACAGTGGGATTATCAGAAAAAAGTATTTCCAGAGGTGAGTGATTGTTTTCTTCCCTTGAGTTTCCCTGTGTTTTAGTTCTTAAGTTCCAAGGCTGGTCTGTCTGTTTTCCATGTGGTTTAATAATTTTTACTGAGGTAAAATGAAATGAACGTTTGTTTGGATGTAACACTGCTTATTTGACATTTTCATGGTATTGAGCTTCCCTTTCTATTTTTATGTTTTAAATAAATATGCTAGACACTCATGACAGATGAAGTGCGTCTTCAGGAACTGGCAGAAAAGCTGAATCAATTGAAAATTACTGCCTGCCTGTCCCTGATTACCAACAACATGGTGGGTGCTATTACAGATAGCCAACCCGAGGTTGCAAACAGGTTGAAAAGGATTTCAGCTGTTCTACTTGAAGGCATGAACAAAAGGTAAGTTCCAAGTGTTTCTGTGGTCTCCTGCTTAGATTAAGGCTCCACATATATTTCAGAGAATGTGAAAAGTCTTGGTTACTGGGTATGATATTCAAGACTTAGCTTTAGAGAAGTTTACCGTACACATTCTTTTTCCAGAATTTCATTTAATATCTCCAAAGGCTTAGATGTCCTTTCATAGGAAGGGAAAAGTCATTTCCATGGTAAGTGCCAGAGTGAATCTAGTATTTCTATTTAGGATGGGCATATGCACTAGTTTCTCTTTGATCGTGCAATGGAACAAGCAACCAACCCAGAAAATTCACCCACTTCAATATTTAGAATGCTCTACCAAAGAGACTTCCCAGATTAAGTAGTTCTGACTTCATCAATTTCTCTCTCTCTCTCTCTCTCTCTCTCTCTCTCTCTCTTTTCATTTTAGTAAAATCTTAATGTTACCAGCTTCACTAATCCAGTCTGCTGATCCAAGTCTTTGGAAATGGTGACGTCTCTGTCCCTCAGTGATATTATACAAGTTTAGTGAAGGTTTTGTTTTTGCTAGACTTATTTTCCAGTATCATGTGTTCATTGAATGCTAGAATCCCTTGTAGACTGAGACCATCCTGTTGTTCTGGGAATTCTTTCTAAGTCAGGAAAGTCCTGATCTTAGTCAATGACCAGATGTTTCTGTGAGTCTCTTATAAGTCAGACCCCACTACTGATTCCCTTTTCACATGTTTTCAGAGGGGATTGAATTTGGGACTTCGGAGCCTCAGGCATGAGAGTCTGTTTGCATAACCATTATGCTATCTACCCCCACCCCAATTCTTTTTTTTTAATTGTCTTATTTATTTAGTGGATAGAGACAGCCAGAAATCAAGAGGGAAGGATGGGTGTTACAGAGGGAGAGAGACAGAGAGACACTTGGAACACTACTTCAACACTCACAAAGCTTTCCCCCTGCAGGTGGAGAGCAGGGGCTCAAATCTGGGTCTTTATGCATTGTAACATGTACACTCCATCAGGCATATAATGAATGTTAGCTTTTTTTTTTTTTTTTTTTTCCTCCCTCTAGTGTTATCGCTAGGGCTTGGTACTGGCACTACTAATCCACTTCTCCTGGAGTCCATTTTTCCCTTTTTTTTGCTGTTGCTATTGCTATTGTTGTTGTTGGATAGGACAGAGAGAAATAAAGAGGGGGGGGGAAGACAGAGGGGGAGAGAAAAATAGACACCTGCAGACCTGCTTCACCGCTTGTGAAGCAACCCCTCTGCAGGTGGGGAGCCAGGGGCTTGACTTGGGATCCTTGTGTTAATCCTTATGCTTTGTACTATGTATTCTTAACCTATTGTGCCACTGCCCAGCCACCCCTCCCTTTTAAAATTTTTATTATTAATTTACAAATTACAAAATAACAGGTATAATTCCACGTTTCCCACCACCAGAGTTTAGTGTTCCCATTCCCTCCATTGGATACTACCAAGGTCACAGATATGGGTCGACTATTATTTCCTTTTTTTTTTTTAAAGATTTTTTTAAATATTTATTTTATTTATTTATTCCCTTTTGCCCTTGTTGTTTTATTGTTGTAGTTATTATTGTTGTTGTTGTTGGATAGGACAGAGAGAAATGGAGAGAGGAGGGGAAGACAGAGAGGAGGAGAGAAAGATAGACACCTGCAGACCTGCTTCACCGCCTGTGAAGCGACTCCCCTGCAGGTGGGGAGCCGGGGTTCGAACTGGGATCCTTATGCCAGTCCTTGTGCTTTGCGCCACCTGCGCTTAACCCGCTGTGCTACAGCCCGACTCCCCTTAAAAAGATTTTTAAAAAATATTTATTTATTTATTTATTCCCTTTTGTTGCCCTTGTTGTCTTATTGTCCTGGTTGTTATTGTTGTTATTGATGTCGTCTTTGTTGGATAGGACAGAGAGAAATGGAGAGAAGAGGGGAAGGCAGAGAGGGGGAGAGAAAGATAGACACCTGCAGACCTGCTTCACCGCCTGTGAAGCGACTCCCCTGCAGGTGGGGAGCCGGGGGCTCGAACTGGGATCCTTATGCCGGTCCTTGTGCTTTGCTCCACCTGCGCTTAACCCGCTGTACTACTGCCTGACTCCTGACTATTATTTCTATAACTATCACTATATACATTTGCCCATTTTTTTCCCCAGTGGTCCTGCCTTCTCTTCCATTCTAGAATGTTATCTTTTAATAGTTGTACAGTTGTTGTCTTTTGTATTTGTTTTCTTTTTCTTTTTCTTTTTTGGTATTTACTGTTTTCTTAAATATTCCACCAGTATATGCTAGGGAATAAACTTAACCAATTTATTTATTTATTTATTTATTTATTTTACCAGAGCACTGCTGGCTTATGGTGGTTCAGGACATTGAACCTGGGACTTTGGATACTCATGCATCAGAGTCTCTTTGAATAACTATTATGCTGTCTCCTGGCCCTTTAGGAAGTTTTCAGTCTTCTTCGTTGTGGATGGGAGAAGACCATTCAACTGTAAAAAAAGAAAAAAAAAAGAAAAAAAAAGAAAAAAATGATTTTAAATAGTCACTAGACTTAGATGTCACTATATTTAGTTTGATGGTATATTCTGAAAATAACAAGAGTTCTTTCCTCTGAACAGGAAGTCATGAGTTAATACTAAAATTAATTTTTCATTTAGCTTCAGAACTTACTGATTATAAATAGGAGAAAATTAAGACAATGGCATGCATTAGATGTAAAAGAGGTAAACTTTGCCTCTGTCTATTTAACTAATTTGTTGTCATCACCTGGGTTTTACTGCTCCTAGTCAACTTTTTCAGATAGAGAAATACAGAGAGACAGGGAGAGAAGGAGAGATAACATGGCACTGAAGCTTCCTTTAGTGCAGATGAGAGCCAGGCCTGAACCTGGGTTATATGCAGAATGAAGTATGTGCACTATCCAGGTGAATTTTATTGCCAGCCTTATTTGTTGCTATCAGATTTTTCCCCTGCTTCTGTTTTTTTTATTATTATTATTTTGGCTAGTATTTTTTTTAATTTTATTTATAAAAAGGAAACACTGACAAAACCATAGGATAAGAGGGGTACAGCTCCACACAATTGCCACCCCCAGAACTCCATATCCCATCCCCTCCCTTGATAGCTTTCCTATTCTTTATCCCTCTGGGAGTATGGACCCAAGGTCATTATGGGATGCAGAAGGTGGAAGGTCTGGCTACTGTAATTGCTTCCCCGCTGAACATGGACATCGACAAGTCAACCCATAATTCCAGCCTGCCTCTCTCTTTCCCTAGTAGGGTGGGGAACTCTCACAAGATTAGACATGGACTTTCCATATGACCCAGTAATTCCTCTCCTAGGGATATGCCCTGTTTATCCTTATTTTGGCGTACCAACGTGGGGCCTAACCTGCCTATCCCCCAGATAAATATAAGCTGCTTGGCTCTCTGCAGCCTCGTGTTTTATGAAGGAACTGTGATTCTTTTTTCCCTCGTATTATTTTTCTGAGACCCCTCTGCCATGGGCAACCTTCTTCCTTATGAAGAGGTTTCTCAAACCCTCTACTCTTTTTTCATGAGACAGTTTCTCTGTCTCTGGAACATTTTGCCCCAGTCCACACCTTGGTTCCTCATGACCGTGATCATAGAGCTTGGGAGATGTGCAGAGATTTCCCCTGGGACTTTCAGGACTCCCTCTCCCATGTCTCCCGTGGAAAAGGGGACTCTAACTTGCAGAGCCTCTCCAGAACCTTGGCAGTCCCCAAGAATGGAGCCACATGGTTACTTCTACCCTCCTGATTCGATTCTTTCTTCTATGGGAAGATATTTTTGGGAATGGGTGCCTGCAGCTTTTTTCTTCTAGCGTTTGCCCTTCTTCCATAGCCAGTCAACAGTGTCAGGTTGAAAGCTGTCAGGAGCTGCTTGTTGCTGGATTTGAAAGTGACTGGGATCCATGTGGATTCAGTCGGCTAGGAAGGATCGTCAGTTTCCCCAATGAATGGGTACTCACGGGATGCACCACGAGAAGGTCGATCCAATGTATCCCTGCAGCAATCCTGCAGAAACAGTCAGAACCAGCCTAACTGGGATTTTGAGGCTCTTTTTGAAGTAGGATGCCCTCTGGGGACTCATAATGCAACATAGCAGGATCTAAATAATCTGGTTCAATAGTGCCTAAAAAAAATAATAAATAAAACTCCCTACCGCCTCTCCCCCTCCCCCGTTCTCTCTGAATATCTTAAGTTTGCTGTCTACCCCCTCTGCTTTCAGTTGTGTTTTGTAAGAGAGTAATTTGAATGACTGTATTTTTGTATGACCCATTTTGCTCTGAGTATTCTGAAACTTAATTTACTTTATAAAAAAAAATACTGGATGCAGCCATGATTTCTGGAGACATCCAGAAACAGTCCAAAAAATCTGGGTTTTTTCTCTTTTGATTTTTTTTTTTTTTTACATCTTGGTATGAATGTGAAATTTTTAGTCTTGAAAACTGTATGAGTATGGGTGGGGGAGATAACATAATGGTTATGCAAAGAAACTCTCATGCCTGAGGCTTCAAAGTCCCAGGTTCAGTCCCCTGCACCACCATAAGCCAGAGCTGAGCAGTGCTGTGGAAAAAAAAATTGTCATTAACATGTGTTAACTCTCTAAGTAACTTGAGTTTGTTTAAGTCTAAGGTAAAAATTACTTAAAAATAAATATATTTTAACTAAATCTGGTCTGAAGATCCTCCGCACACCTAGGGTGTGTCTCCATCTTAAATGGGTGTAACAAGAGGTAGAAAAGACGCTATTGATATGTAAAACTTTCATATACCTTCTCAATTAAACCAGCCCGAGTGAATAATAGATCACACAATGGTTATGCTAATGATTCTCATGCTTGAGGCTTCTAACAGTGGTTCTTCTGTTTACCTTTCCACATTTTATTGAGCTTAAATTGTTTAAACAACCTTAAAATCATACTAGAAAGGACATCCAAAATTATAAATATACTTAAACCAATTATAATCATTGAGTTATCAATTATAGTAAACTTCTAATTTGTTACAAGTTTTTTCTTCACAAATAAGTGATTACAGCTATGTCAAGCCTTCACATGAAGAAGCATCTACTCATAGAGAATCCCCAGACATCTATTTGGACCCCTGTCCTCTGACATCACCCACAACTACAGCCGCTCCCCCCGAAACCCATGATCTGACCTGACACAATCTGAAGAACCTGATTCACAGACTCCAAGGACAGAACTTTCTTTTTTTTTTTTTTAAATTTATTTCTTTATTGGGGAATTAATGTTTTATATTCAACAGTAAATACAGTAGTTTGGACATGTATAACATTCCCCAGTTTCCCATTAACAATACAACCCCCACTATGTCATTTATCATCCTTCATGGACCTGTATTCTCCCCACCCACCCACCCCAGAGTCTTTTACTTGGGTGCAATATGCCAATTCCATTTCAGGTTCTACTTGTGTTTTCTTTTCTGATCTTGTTTTTCAACTTCTGCCTGAGAGTGAGATCATCCCATATTCATCCTTCTGTTTCTGACTTATTTCACTCAACATGAGTTTTTCAAGGTCCATCCAAGATCGGCTGAAAACGGTGAAGTCACCATTTTTTACAGCTGAGTAGTATTTCATTGTGTATATATTCCACAACTTGCTCAGCCACTCATCTGTTGTTGGACACCTGGGTTGCTTCCAGGTTTTGGCTATTACAAATTGTGCTGCCAAGAACATATGTGTACACAGATCTTTTTGGATGGATGTGTTGAGTTCCTTAGGATATATCCCCAGGAGAGGAATTGCAGGATCATAGGGTAGTTCCATTTCTAGCTTTCTGAGAGTTCTCCAGACTGTTCTCCACAGAGGTTGGACCAATTGACATTCCCACCAGCAGTGTAGGAGGGTTCCTTTGACCCCACACCCTCTCCAGCATTTGCTGCTGTTACCTTTTCTGATGTATGACATTCTCACAGGAGTGAAGTGATATCTCATTGTTGTCTTTATTAGCATTTCTCTGACAATCAGAGACTTGGAGCATTTTTTCATGTGTTTCTCAGCCTTTTGGATCTCTTCTGTGGTGAATATTCTGTCCAAGTCCTCCCCCCATTTTTGGATGGGGTTATTTGTTGTCTTGTTGTTGAGTCTGGCAAGCTCTTTATATATGTTGGTTATTAAACTCTTGTCTGATGTATGGCATGTAAAGATCTTCTCCCATTCTGTGAGGGGTCTCTTGGTTTGGGTAGTGGTTTCTTTTGCTGTGAAGAAGCTTTTTAATTTGATGTAGTCCCATAAGTTATACTTGCCTTAGTCTTCTTTGTAATTGGATTCGTTTCATTGAAAATGTCTTTAAAATTTATGCAGAAAAGAGTTCTTCCAATATTTTCCTCTAAGTATTTGATATTTTGTGGTCTAACATCCAAGTCCTTGATCCACTTGGAATTTACTTTTGTATTTGGTGAAATACAGTGGTTCATTTTCATTCTTCTGCATGTTTCAACCCATTGTTTCCAACACCATTTGTTGAAGAGACTCTGCTTTCCCCATTGAATAATCTGGGCCCCTTTGTCAAAGATTAGATGTCCATAGGTGTGGGGCCTCATTTCTGGGCTCTCAATTCTGTTCCACTGGTCAGTGTGTCTATTCAAGTTCCAGTACCAAGCAGTTTTGATGACAATGGCCCTATAATACAGTTTGAGATCTGGGAGTGTGATGCCTCCAGTTCTGTTCTTTTTTTCTCAAGATTGTTTTGGCAATTCTAGGTCTTTTCTGGTTCCAGATAAACATTTGTAGAATTTTTTCTATTCTCCTAAAAAATGTGCTTGGGATCTTGATGGGGATAGCATTAAATTTGTATATGGTTCTGGGTAATATATTCATTTTGATGATGTTAATTCTTCCAACCCATGTACATGGAATATCTTTCCACTTTTTTGTGTCTTTTTCAATTTCTTTGATTAGTGACTCATAATTTTCAGTATATAAGTCTTTCACTTCTTTGGTTAGGTTTACTCCTAGATATTTTGTTGTTTTTGTTGCTATAGTAAAAGGAATTGATTTCTGGATTTCAATTTCTTCTAACTTAGTGTTTGCATAGAGGAATGCCACTGACTTTTGAATGTTAATTTTGTAGCCTGACACCTTACTGTATTGCCTGATGATTTCCAAAAGCTTTTTGCTGGATTCCTTAGGTTTTTCCATGTATACTATCATGTCTTCTGCAAATATGGAGAGTTTGACTTCTTCTCTTCCAATCTGTATCCCTTTAATTCCTTGCTCCTGCCTGATTGCTATGGCAAGAACTTCCAACACTGTTGAATAGTAATGGTGATAGTGGGCAGCCCTGTCTAGTACCTGATCTGAGTGGAAATGCTTCCAGTTTTTCACCATTGAGTACGATGTTGGCTGTAGGTTTGCTATATATAGACTCCACTATCTTCAGGAATTTTCCATCTATTCCCATTTTCTGTAGTGTTTTGATCATAAAGGGATGTTGTATTTTGTCAAAGGCTTTCTCTGCATCTATTGATATGACCATGTGGTTTTTGGTCTTGCTTTTGTTGATGTGGTGGATCACATTGATTGATTTACTTATATTAAACCAACCTTGCATGCCTGGGATAAACCCCACTTGGTCATGATGAACAATCTTTTTGATATACTGCTGTATCCGGTTGGCTAGAATTTTGTTCATTATTTTAGCATCTATGTTCATCAGAGATATTGGTCTGTAGTTTTCTTTTTTGGTTGTGTCCCTGTCTGCTTTTGGTATCAGGGTGATGTTGGCTTCATAGAAGCTGGCAGGGAGTGTTCCAGTGTCTTCAGTCTTCTGGAAGACGTTTAAAAGTAGAGGTATTAGTTCTTTGAAGGTTTTGTAGAATTCATTTGTAAAACCATCTGGTCCAGGACTTTTATTTTGGGGGAGATTTTTGATAACTGTTTCAATTTCATTAGCTGTGATGGGCCTGTTCATGTCATCCACTTCCTCTTTACTTAGTTTTGGAAGTTGGTAGGTATCTAGGAAATCGTCCATTTCTTCCAGGTTCTCTAGCTTGGTTCATAGAATCCTCGCATGGTATGTTGAATTTCTGCGGTGTCTGTTGTGATATCTCCTCTTTCATTTACTATCCGATTTATTTGGGTCTTCTCCCTTTTTTTGTGAGTCTGGCTAAAGGTTTGTTGATTTTGTTTACTCTTTCGAAGAACCAACATTTACTTTCGTTGATCTTTTGTATGGTTTTCCTATTCTCAATGTTTTTTATTTCTGCCCTAACTTTAGTGATTTCAGGACAGAAATTTCTTACTGCTTTTCTCTCACCCATTGCTGTCTGCCCTTCCTGCTTCTGCTTCACCTGTCATATTTTGGCAGTTCCAGCTCACTCTCTACAGAGAAACAAAGTTCTAGTGGCTGTCCTCCCCCATCAAGATAGATGTGTGGCATTTCTTCCCCTGGTCATGGCATTGAACTGATGCTTCTGTCGCACTTGCTGATACACCTTTGAACACTCCCTTTACACTGCTGGGTTTCTCAAAGACTGACCACAGTAGTCCATGCACTTTGCAGGTAGCTGCCTTGGGACTCTATAGGCCATGCCCCTCACCTGCAGGCCCTGTACCCAGAGGCAGGAAACTCCCCCTCCTTACTAGGCCCAGCCTCCCCAGAGGCCAGAAACACCCTTTGAGGCAGGAAATGCCCCCAGAGGCAAGAGATTCCCCCAGAGGCAGGAAATGCCCTTTCGCCTGATAGGCCCTGCCCTTTGAGGTAGGAAACGCCCCTTTGCCCATCAGGCCTCCCCTTGGGATCACACTGGCTCTTGATGCTCTCCTACTTGTCCCTTCCTGTCTTGTTCCAGTTCTTTTTGAAATTGCCTGCACAATATAGGTTTCTGTTCACCCGGAGTCTTTTACAGACATTCACCCATTTAAATATGGCCATTTAGAAAGAGGGAGATGTCAGGAAATTGTGAGGATGTGGTTGAGCTTGGCAGGTCTTGAACCTGAGGGGTGCGTCCAATCCTGTTAGTCTCTCTCTCTACCGAGAGGATGAGCAAGGAAGGACAGTAGTACCCCAAAGGTGTGCCTCTTCCTGTCAGACTCCCTGCCTCACAAAGCACCCCACATTCCTGATAGTATGGCCACTAGATTAAAAGAAAGGGGGAGATGTTGGTCATTATGCCAGGTCCCCTGCATTGCTTCAAACTGTGGTCTATTTACATAATTATTGTTTTGCCTGAGACCTGCCCTGCCTGCAGGGTATTGGTTTAATCCCCACTGGTTAGAACCTTTGCAACAGCTGCTATGGAAGCTTGCTACCTTCGTGCTCTTTTCTTCTCTCCACCCCCTCTCCTAGCCATTTCCTTTCTGACCTGCCACTTCTGTTTCAAAAGATATAAAGTCGTTTTATCAGATCAATAAAGGCATTGCATTGCATTCCCACTCCGCCACATGTTCCTCGTCTCTCTCTCTGGTGAAGCTAGCCCAGCAATACCCCAAGGACTGCATAACACCCAAACAAAAAGATATGTGTACTGCTATCAGATTTTTTGCTGAGACTTTGTTCCTTCCTGGAATACTTTTTTTTTTTTTAAATATAGCATACAAGAGACAGTGAGGGGAAGAGAGACTGTAAAAGAGTGCTATTACAACACTGCTTCCCTTCCCATGAAGCTTCCCCTGTGCTTGATTCTCTCATGTGGTAGCCAGGGAGACTTGAACCCAGGTTCTAACACATGGTAGAGACTGCACTCTGTTGGGACAGCAGTCCCCCCCGTGTGGATTTATAATAAGTTAATATAGATCAAGGACTCATTGTTCTGGAGTCAACATAGAACAAGGTCACTGTAAAATTAAAATAAATATACAAAATGAGACAACACAGAAAAAATTAATCATGATACTAATGAAAAACTGCCTTTTTCTTTTTATTAACCATATATTGTATATATAATAATCTGGAAAGAGCTAATAGAATTTGATAACAAGTTTAGTGGTAGAGCTGAGACTTAAACCCAGGTGCCTATAACAACACCGCTGATCTCTAATAACTACATCACACATATCATCAGACTCTTCTCTCACCATTCAATTCCCATTTTACAGAATTATCTTAGTAATCCTTCCTGGAACCAGAAAAATAGCTCACCTGGATAGTGTGCCTGCTTTGTTATGAGTGCAGCCCAGGTTTGAACCTAGCCCTAATTGCTAGAGGAAGCTTTGGTGCTGTGGTAACTCCCTTTCTCTCTCTGTCTGAAAAAGTCAGCTCAGAGTGATAAAGCTCCAGTGATGACAAGGGGGAAAAATCTTTTCTGAATGGTGAGATGCAGTTTAAGTTATCATTTCCCATATACCCAATAAATGCCTTTTCTAATTACCCTTTTCCCTAAAGATAGGCTTACTTATTTTTTAGAAAGATAGAAAGAAACCAGAGTACCTCTGGTATATGGTGGTGTCAGGGATTGAACCTGTACTTCTGGGGCTTCAGGTGCTACCATATGTTTAGCCATCTCCCAGACTTTATTCTTAGCTAAAAAATAGCCCTGTGCTTTACAGTTTTCTGGAGTCTGTATATTTGGAATTGTTCATCAGTTACCTGAAAGCAACAGTGGGAAGGAGTTTTATTTATTTATTTATTTATTTATTTAGTTCATTTTATTGGATAGAGACAAATCCAGATGGGAAGGGGAGAGAGAGAGAGAGAGAGACCTATAGCATTGTTTCACCGCTCATCAAGCTTTTCCCCTGCAGGTGGAGACCTGGGGCTTGAACCCAGGTCCTTGCTCATAGTAGTGTGTGTGTGCTCAACCAGGTGCACCACTGCCCAGCCTCATTCTTTGATTTCTTATTCTTGATTGGTGGTATCATTTCTTATCCTCTCCAACCCCAGAGCACTGCTCAGCTCTGGCATATGGTGGTGCTGGGGATTGAACCTGAGACTTTAGAGGCTTGAAGCCTTTTTGCCTAACCATTGTGCTGTTTCCCCAATCCTATTATCATAATTAGTTAAAGATTTATTTATTCACTTGTTTTATTAGAAAGAGGCAGATTCGAAGCACTATTCTTGGTGCTAGGAATGGAACCTGGGTTCTCATGTATGCAGGGATTGTACTCTACTACTGCTGGTATTACAGATTTACTCCCTGGGCATGGGTAAAAGAATCTATTCTACTTCATTTTTCAAATACATTTAAAAAAATCAATGAGTGACTATACTCAAAGGGATTCATTTTATTATTTTTAATATTTTATTTATTTATTGGATAGAGAAAGGGTGAAGCTGAGATGGAAAGGGGAGATAGGGAGAAAAAGAGACATCTGCAGACCTGTTTCACTGCTCATGAAACTTCCTGTCAGCAAAGTGCAAAGACGTGGGCTCAAGCCCCCTTTACACTTTGTAACATGTGCTGTCAACTGAGTGCACTACCTGGTCCCAAAAGGTATTTCTTTTAATTTTTTATTATCTTTATTTCTTTATTGCATAGAGACAGCCAGAAATCAAGAGGAATGGAGGGACAGATATGGAGAGAGACAGAGAGACACCTACAGCCCTGCTTCACCACTCACAAAACTTTCCCCCTCCAGGTAGGGACCAGTGGCTTTAAACCCTGGTCCTTGCACATTGTAACATGTGCACTCCACCAGGTGTGTCACCACCCAGCCACAAAGGGATTTCTTTAAAAAAAAAAAGTGTTGAGGGGACCAGGTGGTGGTGCACCCAGTTAAGCACACATAGTACTATGTATGTGCAAGGACTCGTGCAAGGAGCTGGGTTTGAGCCCGTGCTCCCCACCTGCAATGAGGAAGCTTTACACATAGTGAAGCAGGTCTGCAGGTCTCTCTCTCTCTCTCTCTCTCTCAATTTGTCTCTGTCCAATTGAATTAAAAAAAAAAAAAAAAAGGCTGCCAGGAGTAGTGGTTCATTGTTCCAGCACTGAACCCCAGTGACTGGAAGTAAAAAAAAAAAAAGTGTGGAATATCTGTCCCATTCTCCTGATAACCCCACATGATAACAGAACTACCACAGGATTTCCTTCCTTCCTTCCATTCTTCCTTTCTTTCTTTTTCCTGCCTCCAGGGTTTTCACTGAAGTTCAGTACTTGCACTACAAATCTATAGCTTCTGGTGTCCATTTTTTTTAGTTTATTTATTTATTTATTTTATTGATAGGACAGAAAGAAATTGAGAGAGGAGGGGAAGATAGAGAGGGAGAGAGGGAGATAGACACTTGTAGACCTACTTCACCACTTGTAAAGTGATCCCCCTGCAGTTGGGGCCCTGGGGGCTCGAACTAGGATCCTTGCATGGGTCCTTGCACTTTGTACTAGGTGAGCTTAACGGACTTATTTTCTTTTTAAAAAGATTTTATTTATTTATTAATGAGAGGGGTAGGAGAAAAAGAAAGAAGCAGACATCACTCTGGCACATGTGCTGCCAGGGACTGAACTCAGGACCTCATGCTTGAGAGTCCAAAATGCTTTATCCACTGCGCCACCTCCCAGACCACTACGGACTTATTTTCAAGAGCACTTTTCTTCTTCTTTTTCTTCTTCTTCTTCTTCTTCTTCTTCTTCTTCTTCTTCTCCTTCTCCTTCTCCTTCTCCTTCTCCTTCTCCTTCTCCTTCTCCTTCTCCTTCTCCTTCTCCTTCTCCTTCTCCTTCTCCTTCTCCTTCTCCTTCTCCTCCTCCTCCTCCTTCTCCTTCTTCTCCTCCTCCTCTTTCTCCTCCTTCTCCTCCTTTTCCTCCTTCTCCTCCTCCTCTTTATCCTTCTTCTTCCCCTTCCCCTTCCCCTTCCCCTTCCCCTTCCCCTTCTCCTTCTCCTTCTCCTTCTCCTTCTCCTTCTCCTTCTTCTTCCTCTTCCTCTTCCTCTTCCTCTTCCTCTTCCTCTTCCCTGACCAGGGCTATCCCTGTGACTTGGTGCTACAACTCCACTGTTCCCAGTGGCCATTACTTTCCTTTTTTCTTTCCTTTTCATAGAGAGTGAGAGACAGAGAGAAACAGGGGCAGGGGACGGCAGAGAAGGAAAGATAGCTGCCACACTACTCCACTGCTCCTGAAGCTTCCTGCTGTAGGTGTGGACTGAGGACTTGGAGTTCAGTTCTTGTACACAGTAATATGTACATAGGACCACATTTAAAAAAATTTTTTATTACTATCTTTATTGGATAGAGACAGCCAGAAATCAAGAGGAAGAGGGAGATAGAGAGGGAAAGACAAAGAGACACCTGCAGTACTACTTCACCACTCACAAAGCTTTCTCCCTGCTGGTGGGGACTGGGGGCTTGAACCCCAGGTCCTTGGGCATTATAACATGTGCACGTGACCAGGTGCACCACCACCCAGCCCCTAGGATCACATTTTTGTGACTGTGCTTACTTTCCTATTTAAATACTATCTACATGGATTAAGTGACACGTTTAAAAATGTACTACTTAATGGGTCAATATCTGGAAGCAGATATTTACTAACTTTATTCTAACAGTAGTACTAATTGTTGATATGAAAGAAATTGACAGTCATTTGAAATAGGCTGGTATATACATTCTGAAGACACACAATAAAACTGACGAACAAAAAGAAACCATACCTGATGGAATTTTGTTTTATGTTTTGTAGGAACTTCAACTTGAAGGAAGTTCTGACTTCTATTGGAGTTCAGACTTGTGTTGAGATTAATAAGAACCTGCTGGAGAGGAATTTACCCACTTTAGGTGCTGAGGTTCAAGCTAATCTTGTAGGTCAATTTTCAAGTATTGAAGAGGAAGGCAATCCTATCAGGTCTTTGATTGGTGAGTCCTCATGTTTTTAATTGGTTTCTGCTCTAATTCCAACTTGCTTTAACTTTATGGTTTTGACTAGTGTTAAGTATCAAATTTTAGTTTCAAAAAGATTCCCTCATGCCCCTTCCTCCATTTTTTCTTTCTATTTCTTGACAGAGGGTAAGGAGGCAGAGAGGGAGAGAGAGAGGAAAGGCACCTGCAGTACTGCTCTTCTTCTCTGTAGATGGGGACCCACGGCTTGAACCAGGGTCCTCACACATGGTCAGATGGGCTCTCTACCAAATGTGCCACCACCTGTCACCAGGAATATCTCCTCATTTTGGAGAATAACTATTGCAGATACGAAAAAATATGAATATTCTTTTAAGTCTTTTTACTTAATGCTCTTTTTTTAAGTTTCCTTAATATTTGTTTATTCATTTATTTTCCATTTTGTTGCCCTTGTTTTTTATTGTTGTTGTAGTTATTATTGTTGTTGTTACTGATGTTGTCATTATTAGATAGGACAGAGAGAAATGGAGAAAGGAGGGAAGACAGAGAGGGGAAGAGAAAAATAGACACCTGCAGACGTGCTTCACTGCCTGTGAAGCGACTCTTGTGCAGGTGGGGAGCCAAGAGCTCAAACCAGGAGGCGGGGGTTTGAACCGGGATCCTTACACCACTCCTTGTGCTTTGTGCCATGTGCTCTTAACCCACTGAGCTATTGCCTGACTCCCGGGACTTAATGCTCTTATGTGTGACTATATAGAGTGGGTACCTTTCAGGCCTTTTTTTCTTAATGAATAGATTTTTTTAAATATACTTTATTTAGGTGCTGGGTGGTGGTGTGCCTTGTTAAGTATACATATTACAGTGTGCTAGGACCCCTGGTCCCCACCTGTAGGGGGAAAGCTTCAGGAGTGGTGAAGCAAGGCTGCAGGTGTCTGCCTCTTTCCCTCTCTATCTCCCGCTCCCTTCTCAATTCCTCTCTATCTCTATCCAATAATAAATAAAATACTTTTTTCTTTTTAGTTTTACCAGAGCACTGCTCAGTTCTGGCTTATGGTAGTGTGAGGGATTGAACCTGGGACTTGGGTGCCTCAGGCATGAGAGTCTATTTGTATAATCATTATGCTATCTACCCCCGCCAAAAATACTTAAATGTACATTATGTTTAATGAAAGAGAGATAGAGACTAGAGCACTGCTCAGCTTTGGCTTATGGTGGTGCTGGGGAATGAACCTGGGATCTTGGAACCTCAAGCATGGAAGTCTTTTGCAGAACAAAGTGTAAAAATACTATAGAACTGTGAGTCATAATAAATGAACTCTTTGATATACTGGACTTCTAGGAAAGAAAATTCCATGGTGTCAAGTCATGTTGCTGAGCCAGGCAAGTAGAAATTGTACCAGTTAGAACACTTTCTATTACCTACACCAGAGAATCTAAATTTTCTTAAACTAGCTTGAACACAAAGGGGTTATATTTCCTCATATAATTGAAGAGTGGGGCAGAACTGGCTGAAGTACAACTTGATCAGAGTTCTAACAGTGTGCTGGGCACTGCTTTTCCAACTTTCTCCCTTCAGCTCTGCCTTCCTCTGGACTGGCTGTCTTTACAGTTAGACTCTTCCCATCAGGACAAGATGGCTTCAGCTCCAGCATGTCTTTCTATGTTTAAGTCAAGTGAAAAATAAAGACCCAAATAATGGCCCAGAATTGAGTCCCATTAACTCCAGTGGATTTGACTGGATCATAGTCCCTTCTGTTTTGTCTGTATGTGGTGCCAAGGGGCCCAGGGCTTTGTGCATGTGTAATGCTGCTAAGCTACTTCCCTGGCTCAATTTCTATTCCGTATTTTGGGTGAGAAAGAAAAGGATTTAAAGCATCACTTCATCAGCCATGAGTTCCCGCCTGTTTTCCATCTTGGTACTGCCATTCATGAGGGGCTTCATGCATGGGAGGCATGTGTTCAAACTGCTAAGCCCCCTCCAGGATCCAAATATCCTATTCTTGTATTGGCCAAGGAGAAAGAACTTAAGCCCAAGATGTGTCATCATTTCTTGGAGCTAGGGTGAGTCAATTTTGCCTTTAATATCTGTCCTGACAGTAGGAAAGAGATGGTTTTTCCTAAGCACAACCAGGTGTTACAGTCATTAAAGTAGGAGGTGCAAAACTAAATGCCTGCTACAGAGGAAGGAATGAAGGAGGAAATGTGAGGGAAAGTAGTGTAGAATTCGATTACTTGAACATTCTAGGACAATGTCTGTCAGTTTTCCAAGTAAACACTCACTTCTTCCCCAAGAATGTAAATACTAGTTCGAGACTCTCAAGATGCTTTCTCTTGTCCTTATCTCTGGGGACACAGAATGGTGGGGATCTAGACCACACTGGTCACTTAAGAGCTCAAAGCTTTGACTCCACCCCCAGAGAAGAGCAGTGCTGGTAAGGCACTTGGGCTGCTATAAAGCAACAGTGGCTCATAGAACAGACACAGCACAACCATAGCCACCTGTGAGTGAGTCCTTCCCTGCATAGCCCACTGCTGACATGTCCTCACAGCCTATGTATCATGTTCCTCAGAGGAAGAAGGGCAAATTATGTGCAGTTTCTGCCACAAGCTGCTATACCCTGACTAATGTTCACATTTTATAAAAATGTTTTCTTTATACTGTACCCCTAAGCTATATTTGGCCAAAGACAACATTGAACAAATGTGAATAATGGCATTAGAAACTCATAGCAGTTAAATAATTTCACCTGAGGTCACAAAAGTAGTCGGACACAGACTTGGATTCTTCTTATAAAACCTGTGTGCCTATTTTTTTCTTTTTTATTTATTGCCACTAGGGTTACTGCTGAGGCTTGGTGCTAGCACAACAAATTCACCAGTCCTGGCTGCCAATTTTTCTTTCTTTCTAATTTTTATTAAATAGTACAGAGAAATTGAGAGAGTATTTTTGTTTTAATGAGGGAGATAGAAGGGGGAAAGACAGAAAGAGAGAGAGAGAGAGAATCAGAGATAGAGGTAGAGAGACAAAGAGACAAAGAAATACCAGAGCACTGCTCAGCTCTGGCTTATGATGGCGCTGATGATTGAACCTGGAACCATGGAGCCTCAGGCAGAAGAGTCTTTCATATAACTGTTAATGCCATCTCCCCTGCTCTGAAACTCATATTCTTTTTTTTATTGTTGTTGTTATTTATGTTGTCATTGTTGGATAGGACAGAGAGAAATGGAGAGAGATGGGGAAGACAGAGAGGGGGAGAGAAAGACAGACACCTGCAGACCTGCTTCACCACCTGTGAAGCAACTCCCCTGCAGGTGGAGAGCCAGGGCTCAATCCGGGATCCTTACGCTGGTCCTTGTGCTTTTTTTTTTTTAAGATTTTATTTATTTATTTATGAGAAAGAGAGGAGGAGAGAAAGAACCAGACATCACTCTGGTACATGTGCTGCTGGGAACCGAACATAGGACCTCATGCTTGGGAGTCCAATGCTTTATCCACTGCGCCACCTCCCGGACCACTGAAACTCATATTCTTTTTACAAAGTTCCAAAATAATTTTGATATGGGCCTACATATATCTAAGATATTGAGACATTTGCTCTCTATGTGCCATTTTCTGCATAGTTATTTTATGTTTAATTCATACTATGCCTGTCTCATAGTCTCTGTTCATTAGTTCCTGGTTCCCTTTTTATAAACTAGGTGCTTTCTCCTTGTGTTCACTTCCTTGGGAATCTCAACTATCCCTTCAAGTGAATAGTCTCAGTTTTTATTTTATTTATTCATTTATTTTTTTGCTCCCAGGGATATCTCTGTGGCTTGGTGCCTGCACCACAAACCCACTGCTACTATGGCCTTTTTTTTTTTTTTTCTTTTGATAGGACAGAGAGAAATTGAGGGATGGGAGATAGAGAGGGAGAGAGAAAGATAGACACCTCTAGATCTGCTTCACTGCTTGTGAAGTGTCTCCCCTGCAGGTGGGGAGCTGGGGGCTCAAACAAGGATTCTTGTACAGGTCCTTGCACTTCATACTATGTGTACTTAATCTGGTGCACCACCGCCCGGCCCCTGGTCTCAGTTCTTTATAGTCAGATGTGGTCTTTCCAATTTCCAGACATATCTGCTCAGCTACAACTCCACATTTATATCATTTGTGCTCTGAGGAACCCATATATTACACAGCACTGTTTCTTTTCTCCATCTTCCAAATTGGTTCCATTCCTTTAAGTAATCAGCACCACCAGAGCGTCCACTGATCCAAATCTGAGGAATCAGAATAATCTTGGACTAGCTCGCTAGCATTTTCTGCCTCTCATCATCATTTCCAGTTAGCTATTAGTCATCTGTCTCAGTCCACCCTTCAGGCAATCAGTCTCCCTAGCCCCTTTTTCTTTTCATTTACCATTGTTACATTAGAATTATTCTGTTACCATACAACTGAATTGTTGGACTAGTTTCCCAAGTCTTTTGATGTCTAATATATGCTCAGCTAAAATATTTCTATTGCCAACCACTCTAATGCTCAAAAACTTCGGTGGGTCTCTGTTGGAGGAAGCATAAATTTAAAATTATCTGATTGTCAGTGACAGACTAGATCGCTATTTCTAAGTCTTTGCCAGGTAGCTTTGCAGACCCCTCCATCTTATGTATACTTTTTCCCTCCTTAGTGTTGAACTTTACACTTAATCATGTGACTTAAGTTTGATTGGCTAGGAGATTAGTGAGCAAGGTACAGATTTGCTCATATGAATTTCCCTGTCTATGACTTACCATGAGAAGAATGTGTCTCAGAGGAATCAAGGCTTTACATATCAGTGTATTTGTCTACTATTGCTGCAGTAAAGCTGTGTAACAATCACCCCCAAATAAGAGGAACTTTACAACAATGGATTTTTTTTTTTTTGCTCTTGTTTTTGGATCAGCTAGAGTATGTCTGTCTCAGACTGTAAATTGGGCTTAGATTAACTCATGTATCTTTATTTTGGTTATTGGATAAACAGAGTTCATATTCTTAATTGGTCTGATCCACACTATCTTCATTTTTTCTTCTCCTCCTCTCTTTCTCTTTTTTTTAAATTTAAATTTTAATTTTTTGCCAGAGTACTGCTTAGCTCTGGCTTATGGTGGTGTAGGGGACTGAACCTGGGACCTTGGAGCCTCGGTAATGAGAGTCTGTTTGCATAATCATTACGTTATCTCCCCCACCTGACACTGCCTTCAGAGCTAGAATGCTGCTGTTTGTTGGCAGAGAGCATCTGGTGTCTTCAGTGTCATTGCTGTAGGCAAGGGAAGTAACTGCAGTGTTAGAAGGAAGAGGGAAACTGGGGGCTTTGGGGTGCCACTAAAAATCCAGTAAAGCAACTTGTTTTTCCACCAACAACTCCCCATTCCAACTTTTCTATTCTATTACCAGTTGAAAACATTTTAAAATTTCCCTTTTAAAGTGCTGTTGCATAGTAACTCAAATGACTCATTTGAGCCTCTTTCTGGGAGGTGAAGGCCCGCCTTTGTCAGGAAGTTAGTTTGGCTGCTTCTAACTGGACAAATCCTTCTGTCAGTTAAATCTTGGCCTGAAAACTGACTCTTCTGAAGAGTAGACAGAATCACTGTGTAACAGTTTTAAAAGGGTTCCATTCTTGAAACAATCTTGCAGGAAAATGTTTGGCCCATATCTGTAATGAAAATAGATTTGAGATCCTGAGAGTTAGGCGACCACTCTAGAGGGAAATCCAGTACACGACTTACTCATAGTTTTCTGCCAGCCAAGGAATTCGAGTAGATTAAGAATTTAGAAAGATTCTCTGGTTCATAGTAGTACTGACTGAACTATGAATTTCAGATCTCTCCTGTTCACTGTACCCAGTCTGCCTTTAAAAAAAAAATTATTATTGGGAGTCGGGTGGTAGCGCTGCAGGTTAAGCACAGGTGATGCAAAGCACAAGGACCAGCATAAGGATCCCGGTTCAAGTCCCCAGCTCCCCACCTGCAGGGGAGTCGCTTCACAAGTGGTGAAACAGGACTGCAGGTGTCTTATCTTTCTCTCCCCCTTTCTGCCTTCCCCTCCTCACTCCATTTCTCTCTGTCCTATCCAAGACAAAGACATCACTAACAACAACAATAATAACTACAACAATAAAACAACAAGGGCAACAAAAGGGAATAAATAAATATTAAAAATTAAACAATGTTATTATTATTATTCTCTTTCTTTTTTTTTTTTTTGCCTCCAGGGCTATTGCTGGAGCTTGGTGCCTGCACCATGAATCTACTGCTCCTGGAGGCCATTTTCCCCATTTTTGTTGCCTTTTTGGTTGCCCTTGTTGTTTTTTATTGCTACTGTTGTTATAGCTGTTGTTGTTGGATAGGACAGAGAGAAATGGAGAGAGGAGGGAAAGACAGAGATGGGGAGAGACACCTGCAGACCTGCTTCACCGCCTGTGAAGTGACTCCCCTAAGTGACTCCCCTGCAGGTGGGGATCCAAGGGGCTTGAACCGGGACCCTTATACCAGTTATTATTATTTTCTGTTCTCCATTATGGCCAATTTACAAATTGAATTTTAGTGCACATAACTAAAACTATGGACATTCAAGTGAGAATTTGCAATGGGCTCCTGCTCTAACCAAAAGGTTCTCTACACTTGCTGCATATTAGTTCACTCCCAAGCTCCATAGATTGAAGCAAACAAACAACACCTAGGGCCAGCAAGTTAGCTAGCACCCCTGGACAGTACACCTACTCTATCATGCATCTAAACCAGGTTTAATCCTCACCCCTACTACACTCAGGGAAGATTTGATATCTTCGTGTTTATCTCTCTCTCATCCTGTCTATCTATTTTTACCAGAAAAAAAAAAAAAAAAACCTTGGCCCAGAGCAGAGAAACCTCAGTGGCGACAAAAAACCAAAGCAAAGTCAAAAGTTCAAACATTCAGTATTGCTCACAAGACTGAAGTAGTCTGCCATTCTGCTCTTTTGGTTTTTCTGGACTCACACACACATTTGTAGTCAGTTGTGATCTTCATTGGGCTCTATATGTGTTGGGTGTTGATTGCCCACAGCTTGATGTAGGGTGTCCTCGGAGGGATGGGCAGGGCTTCCCTGCTTGAGTTTTCATCAGGTCCAGGCAGTTCGCATGGCATAGTAGGTAGAAACAGACAATAGGAGCCATGATGCCTGAAACCTCAGCATGAAGCCACATATTACACTCTGTATTGGCCCAAACAGTTCAGGTTCTGGAGAAACAGGCTCCAACTTTCAACATGAAGTTAAAAAGCAGATGATGGATACAGAGAGGAGTAAAGAGTTGGAACTATATTGCCTACTATATTTATTTCTTTTTTTAATATTTACTTATTCCCTTTTGTTGCCCTTATTGTTTTATTGTTATAGTTATTATTGTTGTTGTTATTGATATCGTCATTGTTGGATAGGACAGAGAGAAATGGAAGACAGAGGCAGGAGAGAAAGATAGAAAGCTGCAGACCTGCTTTACTGCCTGTGAAGTGATTCCCCTACAGGTGGGGAGCCGGGGGCTCGAACCAGGATCCTTACACCAGTCCTTGAACTTGGTGACATGTGTTGCCTGCTATATTTCTATCACTATATATTTTATACTATAATATTATAATTACTGGTCTCTTTTTTAAAAAATGATTTGCTTGAACAGTGGGACAAATAAAAATATCTTCTTTTTCTCCAGATAAACGAATTCAACTGTATTTGAAAAGCCTACTTAGTCTTCCATCTCCTCCAAAATGCCTTCCTCCAGTGCCAGGAGGTCTTGCTCTCATCCAGCAGGAGTTAGAAGCACTAGGTTCTCAATATGCAAGCATTGTGAATCTTAACAAACAAGTATATGGACCATTTTATGCAAACATACTTCGAAAGCTGCTCTTCGGTGAGGAAGCCACAGGAAAAGCTGAAGCTTCATCTTCTGATGATTGAGGAGATGACGTTGGCTAAGAGATTGGAAACCCAGCACTTTGGTCCCCAGTCTTTGTACCGCTGGTGGCATTATCGCTGTGGTACATTCTTAGTCCTGTGCGTGGTGCGGTGTTAGCCCAATTCTGTGTGATGAGTAGTAGTAGCATTGCAGAAGATACATACATCGTATAGACCATGTTTGTGCATCATTTTCAAGTTACAGAAAGACTTAAAGAACAAAAAGCTACTTGTGCTTAATGACATTACCTGTATAATACTTGTAAATATTGTCTTAAACATTTACAGCTGGCCTATTCATTCAATCCTAAAGGAATTATGTCTTCTCATGTGTCACTGTCAAATCTAAGGAGTTGAAATTTTGGTATCACTTCTTAAAGGGTTGAAAGTTGTGAGAATAACAAAAGTGTTCATTGTTCTGAATAAATTGTGTGAAGTAAGCATTATTTTGTTTGAAATATGCAATTTATCTTTATTAATGTGTAATTGAAATTTACACAAGTCTTAAAATTTCACATATGCACTAAATCATATTTTATACTACCAGTTACTAGCATTTGTTTGGAATTTAAATGTATTACATATATTTTAGAACTACATATAGTGGACTGAGGTGGTGTGGTAAACAAAACATTTGACTCTCAAGCATGACGTTCTGAGTTTGGTCCTTGGCATCACATGTGCCAGATTCTCTCTCACTCTTTTTCATTAATAAATAAATGCATCTCTTTTTAAAGATAGAGGCACAGAGAGTGAGTGAAAGAGACAACAGCACCAACTTCTGTCAGTGAGGAGGTGAGCAGGCTCGATTGTGCTCATGGCACAAACCAAGTGTGCTATTTCACTGGCCTGAATAAATGAATCTTAAAAGAACTTTATAAAACTATACACAAATATTAGATTAAAACCACCCTATTCATTTAGTGAAAACTGAAACAAATAGTTATCCTAAGATTTTATTCTGGATGTTGTTTGTTTATATAAACTCAACCTATTCCCACAGAGGCACAGCTTTGTACATATCTCTTAGTAAATGCCTTATATTTCTAGGACATCAATAAGGTTTATTTAAGATAATATTTTATGTTAATAAAGAAGGACTGGTTTGAATTGGTTTATTTGTAAGGAGAAGTTAACCATAAAGGAAGGTACCCATAAAAATCCCTACTGTCTCTGGAGTTCACGTCTGAAAAAAGAAAACAGTTGAACTTCAATTTTTTTAACCATTTAATTTAACTACCAAGTGCTTTTTATGCAGATTAAAGTCTTACCCTGCTATGACCAAGATGCTTTTCTCAATATCACCATCAATTAACTTTCTTTCTTTCTTTCTTTCTTTCTTTCTTTCTTTCTTTCTTTCTTTCTTTCTTTCTTTCTCTTCTTCCTTTCCTTTCTTTCTTTCTTTCTTTCTTTCTTTCTTTCTTTCTTTCTTTCTTTCTTTCTTTCTTTTTCTGCCAGGGTCTCACTGGGCTTCATAATGGTATAGTTCTAGCACTCCAGTTGGACTTTTTGTTGTTGTTGTTGTTTTTTGTTTTCAAGAAAAAGTTAAGAGAAACACCACAGCACCACTCCACTACTCATGAAACTTCCCCTGTGCATGGTGCTCCCATGTGGTGTCTGGAGGCTCAAAGCCGGGTCCTTGAGTATGAGAAAGTGTGTGTGCTATGGATGAACTCCTGTAATCACTCTTCTTTGTCATTCTTGAACATTAAGCGAATCTTCCTGACAGGCAGGTAAGCACTGCCTGTCACTGGGGATTTTCAAAAAATCTCCTTCTCCTGGAATTATATACTTCTTTGGAGATGTTAAGGGAGCTGCTATGGCTTGGATGCACTTATTCTAGAAAATACTTTATGTATAACAGGTTGTTTGGTTTATTTTTTACCAGAGCACTGCTCAGCTCTGGTTTATAGTGGTGCAGGAATTGAAACTGGAACCCAAGAAATTCAAGCATGAAAGTCTTTGCCATAACCACTATGCTATGTTTTTGCACATGCTTTCCTGTACTTAGGAACTATATATGCATAATAATCTTGTTTCCATTTTCTGTTTAGTTGAAATAGTTTGTATCTGTGTTCACTTTAGGGCATGGGCAGCAAGGAAAGGTTGACACAGAAAAGTTATCTGTAGCATAAGTTTTGTTGCTTTCTGAGCAGACCTACATATTTAATAGGAAAAGCTGGTATACTTTTACATTATCAGATTATAGTCCATCTGGTGTTCATATATATTTAATTTTGCTATGGTTGCCATCAGGAAAACAACATGCAAATGTATTTTTAAATGCATTTAAAATGAAAGGCATTCTGCTTTTTTCTTGAGTGCAAAGTAAATCTCAGCATCTCAAGTCTGAATTTAGGTGACTACAGTTATTAGGGTTTAAAATACTATCCCCTTAGCATGCTGTTTGATTTTTTACCCAATGTTTACTCTGACTTCTGAGGTTTTCTTAATGTGATCTTATTTTATAATGTCAATTTTATTAAACACCATATATACATTTTCACTCTTTTACTGCTAAAACATGTATCGTGTGCACTAAAATTTAAAAGCTTTAAAAATTGTCTCAAGATAACTAGTGCCTGTCTGTTTTCTCTCTACCTTCCCCCACTTTTTGTTGTTGTACCACCAAGGTACTGCTAAGGCTCAGTGCCTACACAACCACTCCACTACTCCCTGGTTGCTGGGGAATTATGCAGATGCAGTCTTTGCCCTCAGGCTTTGCCCCCCTCCTCCCCATATTCTCCAGTACCTCTCCAAATCCTGTCCCCACATGTCACTCCTGGCTGTTGCCCTATGAAAAGCCCTCCTACTTACGCCCCCACCCCCGGTTTTTTACCTGGGGGACAGAAGGGTGGTGTGGTAGCAGGACGGCCATTTTTGGCTAACTCCACCTGGCTCGAACCACTGCACTGGGACCCAACCCTGAGGGGCCCCCAATAAAGGACTGTGTTCCCTCTGTGCTTGGATTCTCTCAGGCAAAGCGACACCTGGTGGTCATTATTTTTCCTGTTTCTTAACAGGAACAGAGAAAGAACACCTGCAGCACTTCTCCACTGCTCATGGAACCTTTCCTTGCAGGTGGAACTCAGAGAGGCTTGAACTCAGGTCGCTGCACATAGTAACATGCATGTTCTACCAGGTGCACCATTGCCTGGCCCTTGTCTGTTTTGTTAAGCATCTTTGGGTAACTTGGGGCTGGAGTGTTGTTACACAGTGTTCACTGTATTCATTCTAGAACGATTCTTTTGCTGATTATCAGAACTTTACAGGCAGCAGGTCATGCTCATTTGTTGACTGACTGAATGTCAATCAGTCAACAATACAGAGCATCTATGTGCCTGGAAGTTTCCTAGTTGTTGTGATACACAGATACCAGCCTCAGAAAGGTCATAATCTAGTAAGAAAGACAAACTAGTGAAGACTTAAAGTACCACTTGGGCAATAAAGCAGGTGGAGGGTTTCCATGATACCCCAAATTAGAAATTTTTGTTTTCTTTTCCCTTCTCTTTCTTTCTCCTTCCTTCCTTTCTCTATTCTTTACCACCAGGATTATATCTGGGGCTTGATGTCTTGTATGATGAATCCACTGCTCCCAGTAAACATTTTGTTTTTTCCTTTTTGTATGATAGAAACAGATATAGGTAGTGGGAGGGAGGGAGAGAGAGAGAGGGAGAGGGAGAGGGAGAGGGAGAGGGAGAGGGAGAGAAAGAGACACCTGCGGCACTGCTTGTGAAGTTTCCTCCCTGCAGGTGAGGATGGAATCTTAAACCGGAATCCTTATGTATGATAATGTATTGGCTCTATTGGGTAGAGGATTTGATAGATTATTGAGGGGGGGATGTTCTGAAAGTACTAGGAATCTTTTTTTTTTCATGTAAGTTAGTGGTAATAGCATTCCCAGACCCAAAAACTAACCCTACCAAATAGGAATATTAGTTTTGGATAGCAGAGAAAATCTGTACGTAGGACGATACTGGAAAAATTATCAAATTCTGTTTCATGGAGATTCTTGGAAAAGGAGGAAGAGAAGAAGGAAGAGGAAGGGGGGAAAGGAGAATAGCAGCAAGAAACTACTAGGAAGCCAAGACAGGAAAAGACACAACAGGCCAAGTACACAGTGAGTACAGTGATGTGAGAGGCTGTGCCCAGAGACCAGGGTGAGTAAGTAAGAGAAAGCAATGGCAGGTGACATAAGAAAGGTAAAGAGGCTTTGGAATGTCTTGCTAATATGTGTTGTTTTTGTCTTGAGAGAGATTAAGAAAAACATCATTGAATCTTTTGCAACAGGACAAGGATGTGAGCATACTGTGTTATGGAAGGATTGTCCTAGAAAGGGGCATGTGCTACAGTGTTCCTCTGTGTTGTGTGTATGAACACACAAGGGTACAAGCGATAGAAGTAGGCTAACTGAGGCAGGAAGGGAGTTTTTAATTTTTTATTTCCTAGGGGGAATTTTTATTCCGTAGAGTGTTTTAACACATCTGATGCAGGGGATCATACTGGGGAGACTTAGGCATGCAAGTCTTTCTCCCTACTAGCTGAGCCATGACACCAACCACCAGAAAGAGAGTTTATAGGATAGGTATTTATTTCCTTTTTTTTTTCCTTTTTTAAATTTTATTTCTTTATTGGGGAATTAATGTTTTACATTTAACAGTAAATACAATAGTTTGTACAGGCATAACATTCCCCAGTTTCCCATGTAACAATACAACCCCCACTAGGTCCTCTATCATCCTTCATGGACCTGTATTCTCCCCACCCACCCACCCCAGAGACTTTTACTTTGGTGCGATATGCCAATTCCATTTCAGTTTCTACTTGTGTTTTCTTTTCTGATCTTGTTTTTCAACTTCTGCCTGAGAGTGAGATCATCCCATATTCATCCTGTTTCTGATTTATTTCACTTAACATGAATTTTTCAAGGTCCATCCAAGATCGGCTGAAAACGGTGAAGTCACCATTTTTTACAGCTGAGTAGTATTCCATTGTGTATATATACCACAACTTGCTCAGCCACTCATCTGTTGTTGGACAGATATTTATTTCCTTATGGAGTTTGCTTAATCTGTGGAATCAAGCTTGATAAGAGGATAAGAACTAGAGAAATGTAAATTGCAGGCTGGAATCAATACTGTGGCTTCAGATATTGATGTCTATACTGATTTTGCTTCTTGGCTTTATTTGCTCAGGATTTAAAAGTCCCAGATCTTAAGATTTAAGACTTTTTTTTTTTCCAGTATACTGCTCAGCTCTGGCTTATGGTGGTATAGAGGATTGAACCTAGGACTTTGGAGCCTCAGGCATGAGAGTCACTTTACATAACCATTATGCTATCTACCCGCATTCTAGTTGGAAGACTTCAGGTCAAGTGTTCAGGCTCAATTTGCAGGAAAAAGGACAAGGGAGTAGTTAATTCGGCTCCTAAGTCTCACTTATGTCACCCAGCGAGCAGTTTATCCTAAATGGGAAAAGTATGTTGAGGGGCAGAAGTGGCGGGGGGGGGGGGGGGGGGGGCGGTGAGTAGATCCACTAGGAAGGTCATTCATGAGGTCTTTACAACTGGCATGTGAGAAATGTGTGAGGGGGTCATTCTTTCCAGCATTGCCTCTGCAAAATACATCAGAATGTGATTCAGGGAAGGTCATAGTCACATAAAGTTAATCTTTATTGGAGATGAAAGTCTGAACTAGTGTCCTCATACCACTCTATTTATCAAATTATTGTTCAAACTCGAGGGATAGGCTGCTGGGAGAGAGGGGATGGCTTCTATAGCTATTCAGGGACTCAACTTCCATCCCCTTTGTTGAAATAACTACAGCACCTGGGTCTGAATTCATTTCCACTACTTGCTAGGTATGCTGACTCAAGTTCTTCCCCCCAAACCTCTATTTCCTATTTTTCACCAGTTTGCCTTACTACTTGGCCTTCCTTGCAGAGATACTGTAAGAATCAAATGAAATAAAACAATTCAGTTTTTCCTGCAAACCCTAGACCATAATGTAGCCAAGGCACATTCTTAAAACTGTGATTTATTAGCCCTAAATCTCTCTCAAGCTTCAAGCTTTTAGTATTGTGAGATGTGATGATCAAGCACATAGCAACATCAGAGCAAAAACTGTCATATCGCATCAGAGGCATGGTTCATTAAGCTCCAAATTGTCACTGACAGAGAAAACCAAGAGTATGCAAAAGGCTGCAGTTATTGCCCTTGATGTCAACTTCAAAGGATAGTGACAAAACCCAGTGTGTCCTCTTTTTATTTGGTAATCAGTGTGACTTAATCTTTCATGATTTAATCAGCCTTTTAAAAAGTATGTTTCTCTTGTCAATCAGTACCCTTTTGTTCCCATTTTTGAAAAGTGGGTTTCTTTTTTAATTTTAAAAACATTTATTTATTGGGCCTGGGCAGCACTCATAGTACTATCTTCAAGGACCTGGGTTCAAGCTCCTGCTCCCCACCTGCAGGAAGGACACTTCACAGTGAAGCAAGTCTGCAGGTGTCTTATCTTTCTCTCTCCCTCTCTATCTTCCCTCTCCTCTCAATTTTTATTTGTCCTACTGGATAAAATGATGGGGGGGGGGAATGGCCACCAGGAGAAGTGGATTTGTAGTGCCAGCACCAAGCCCCAGCAACTATATGCAAAAAAAAAAAATATATATATATATATATATATATATATATTAATAGGACATAGGACAGAGAGAAATTGAGAGGGGGAAGGGGAGACAGGCAGAGAAAAGGAGGGAGAAGGAAAGAATAGATTCCTGCAGCATTGCTTCACCACTCAAGCTTCCCCCTTGCAGGTGGGGATCAGGGGCTTGAACCTGGGTCCTTGTGCTTGGTAACATATATGCTCAACTGAGTGCACAATCATCTGGCTCTGTAGGCTACTTTTCATTTCCAAGCTTTACTGTATTAGTCTTTTTCAGATTTCAAGGCAAAGGGGCCTAGGGATTTATTGTTTGACTTGATAATCAACAAAGGAAGCCCAGGACTCTCTCCTAGCAGCTGCACTTGCAGGCTTGGTGTAGAATCTGAATATAATTTTCTTCAGAATGTAACAGCAATAGTAATAGCCATCAAGCACTTACCATATGGCAAGAACTACCCTAAGCAGTTTATATGAGCCATGTCTTATAACTGCACAAAATTCTAAGAGGCAAGCTTTACCATTATTTACAGATGTGCAGTGAAACTCAACAAGTTATCAAAGGCCACAGCGTTCATAGATACATCTGAACCTACAGTCTAACCCTTGAATACTCTTAACTCCTTGATATATTAATTTCCTTAGACCATCTGATCAAGATTATTTCTCAGTGGCAAGGTGTTGTGAAATGCCTGTTTATGCTCCCCATTACGGCCTGCTCTTTTGTAATGTGTGTGTTCTAACAGGTGAGCTACTGCCTGGCTCCTACTGCCTGTTCCTTTTGGTGCATCTTGATTAACAAAAAAAAAAAAAAAAACATACACACAAACAAACAAACAAAAAAACCAGGGAGTGGTTGGGGGAAATAACTCATCTGGCAGAGTGGATTTGCATATGTGAGTTTCCAGGTTTTACTCCTGGCAACACATGTACCAGAGTGGTGCTTTGGCTTATCTCTTTCTCTGTATGAGTCTTGTGAAACTCTCTTTCATGTCTAATGAATGAAGTAAACTATGAAAAAAAAAAATTCACCTCAGAGAATATAATGGGCCTATTTACCGTAAGTCTCTCTACCTCTTCTGCAGTAAGTTTTATGACAAGGGTCTTTGCCAGGAGCCATTTCTCTGCTTGATAGATGATAAGCTTTGAAACAATGGAATCCCTCGAGACAAGTGTTAATTCCCCCCTGGGCAGGCCATTTCCCCTCAGGTAAACCATTTATCAGTAATCAAGTGAGTCAACACACAGTTGTGGTAACAAACATGGTTTCGGCCATTTGTTGCAAGGAACATTCCGCTTTGAAGTTTGCTCCCCCTCCTCCTCCCCCTCCAGCATTCCCTCTCCTTCCCCAAAGCCTTATAATGCCTGTGAACACAATAAAATTTGGCAGCTTGATCAGAAACTTGTCTTGCTGTCGTTCTTTCGTGTCTCGTGTCCCTTTCATTCCAGGTCTTTTAGGTTCCTAGCCCCTGTTCACCGCCCTGCTGGTTGGGGCAGGTCTTGGGCTCCCTCACATGGCTGTCTTTGACAGTTTCCTGATCCTAGCAGTTCTGACAGACACATGAAACAAAGACTTCAGAGAAAGATCTGTGAGCAAAGCAAGAAGCCTGAGGTTTCAAACCATGCCTGCTTGCTCCAAATGAAGAACCCCCTCGGATTACAGAATCTAAATATTTCTGTCCACGTTTACCCTCCCTTTGCTGTTTGAGTGATGCGAGACTTCAAGGACTCTCCTTGTGCCCTGACCTTTTATTTATTTATTTACTTACCAGAGCACTGTTCAGCTCTGGCTTATGGTGGTGCAGGGGATTGAACCTGGGGCTTTGGAGCATCAGGCATGAGAGTCTGTTTGGATAACCATTATGCTATCTACCCTCTGTCTGAGCCCTGACCTTAACAGCCCTCATTCTTTCTCTAACATTGTTCTAGACTTCTCTAGTTCTGTTATGAATTTTGGCAGGTACAGACACCAGGAGCACACATATTTACCCCCCAGTCTGAATGCACCCAGGTTGTGAAGAGAGGATGTCTTTTTGTCTCAACTGTCTTTGTGTCTCTCAAAGATCTAAATTTTGACCAGAGTTGGTGGAGTAGTTCACTTGGATAGTATGCTGCTTTGCTATGTGTGCCAACCAGGTCTTTAACACACTGCAGAAGTTTTACTGCTGTGATGTCTCTTTTTCTCTCTCTGCATATATAATTAAATTATGGGCCAGGCCATAGCACGCCCAACTGAGCACACACACTATAGTGCTCAAGGACTTGGTTTAAGCTTCTGGTTTCCATCTGCAGGAAGAAAAGCTTTTCCAGGGGTGAAGCAGGGCTGCAGGTGTCTCTTTCTCTCTCTCTCTCTCTCTTCCCCTACTTCCCCTTCCCTTCTCAATTTCTATTCAAAATGACTAAGATATTTTAAAAATATTTTTTAAAGTTGCAAAGTAATGAATACACACACACACACACACACACACACACACACACACACTCACACACACACACATTTTACCACAGCATAAACACCAACTACAGCAACTCAGATGCAAGGAATCTTTCTAGTGTTCTCTGTATACACCTTCTTACTGGCTCTATGGGAGAAACACTTGGTTGCCCAATTTTGTCACTGTCACCAGAAGCCATCCTGCCATCATGCAGCCTGGTTTTCTCTCCTTGAAAGCTTCTCTGCCACCCCCATCCACTCAGTGTGGACATCACAGTAGAGTGATTCACAACAGGGTCTGTGGTCAGATACAATGGAAATAAGTTCCAACTATGCTTGGCATTTTTTTTAATTAGTGATTTAATAATGATCGACAAGACTGTGGGATAAGAAGGCACATAATTACATACAATTCCCACCACCAGAGTTCCATATCCCATCTCCTTCATGGGAAGCTTCCCTAATTTTTATCTGTCTGGGAATATGGACCAAAGATCTGATCTCTTTCTTTTTTTCTTTCTTTCTTTCTTTCCCTCCAGGATTGTCTCTGGATCTGGGTGCCTGCACCATGGAGGCCCATGGAGGCCATTTTCTCCTATTGTTGTTGCTGCTGCTGCTGTTGCTGGATAGGACAAAGAGAAATTGAGAGAAGAGGGGAAGACAGAGAGGGGGAGAGAAAGACAGACACCTGCATACCTGCTTCACCGCTTGTGTATCTACCCACCCTGCAGGTGGGGAGCCAAACGCTCAAACAGGGATCCTGCCTTTTGCACTATGTGCACTTAACATGGTATACTACCGCCCAGCCCCCCCCCCCCCCCCCCACCAAAGATCTTCGTAGGGAGCAGAAAGTAGGAGTTCTGGTTTCTGTAATGCTTCTCGGATGGACATGGGCACTGACAAGTGGATCCACACCCCCAGTTTGTTCTTATCTTTCCCCAGTGGGGCAAGGCTCTGGGGATGTGGGGTTCCAGGACAGTGGTGAGGTCGTCTGCCCAGGGAAGTCAGGTTGGTGTCATGGTAGTATTTGTAAGTTGGTAGTTGAAAAGCAGTATAATAAAAATCAGGACAAATTGTTTAATAATCAGGAACCAGCGGGCTAGGCAGTAGCGCAGCGGGTTAAGCGCATGTGGCCCAAAGCCCAAGGACCCGCTTAAGGATCCCGGTTGGAGCCCTCCGCTCCCCACCTGCAGTAGGGTCGCTTCACAAGTGGTGAAGCAGGTTTGCAGGTGTCTATCTCCCCCCTCCCCCCCCCCCCCCCCCCCGCTCCCCTCCTCTCTCAATTTCTCTCTGTCCTATCCAACAACAAAATCATCAATGGCAACAATAACAATAATGCCAACAAGGGCAACTAAATGGGAAAAATGGCCTCCAGGAGCAGTGGATTCACAGTGCAGGCACCGAGCCCCAGCAACAGGCTCAACAAAATAATAATTAATAATAATCATAATAATTAATAATAATCAGGAACCTAAAGGTAAGAGTATGGCAAATGAGATTTGGAGTCTTCATGTTGGAAGAAACTAGGAGGTATTTCAGGTATATTCAAAAGGGCCATGACTACTAATTTTTGCCTGAGCTCAACTTCCACCCCCAAAATCTGTGTCCTCAGCTGTCAAAGTGGAGGTGACTATACTTCTTCCCCAAGATCGTGGCACGGGTGAAGGTGCAGGAAAGTCTGTTTCAAGGCTGGACAGAGTGTGGGCACCTGGCACATGGAGGATCCCCTGAAGCTTTCAGAACTACTTCTTCTAGTGTTTGCCCTTCTTCCGTAGCCAGTCAACAGCGTCAGGTTGAGCCTGATGTCTGCTTGTTGCTGGCTTTGAAAGTGACTGGGATCCATGTGGATTCAGTCGGCTAGGAAGGATCCTCAGTTTCCCCAATAAATGGGTACTCAGAACTCAGCTCAGGTATGTCCCCTTTTCCCCTGTTCTCTTTTAATCAACGAGCCCCTAGTTGACTCAGCCTCTCTCCATGCCACATATTACTTTCCCACTTGGCTAAACATTTTATATATTTTTTTCACCACTGGTCTCAGTTCTGGCACACTTGGCAATGAAACAGGTCACTGGGATTTAAGATTCTCCCGCAAGACATCGGAGAGTCGCCAGAGGGAGCAGTTTCCCAGCTCGGCCTCAACCACATCCGGGTTCCCCGCAGGTTCGGGCGAACTGGGAACAGGCGGAACCTTTCTGTTGTGCCCCACCTGCAGGGAGGGGACGCTTTAAACCACTGCGCACGGCTCGCGCGGGTGTAGCAGTTTGCTTGGGACGGCGAGGGTCGATGAGCTTTGCTGACATCTTCCTTCGTCGTGAGCGTGGATGAGCTTTGCTGACATCTTCCTTCGTCGTGAGCAGCAATGGACGTGCTTGCCGAGGAGTTTGGGACGTTAACCCCCGAGCAGCTGGCGGCGCCCATCCCGACTGTAGAGGTGAGGTGGTGACAGCGGACGCGCACGCGGGCAGCGGAAGGGGCCGGCGCGCATCCTTAGCTTAGAGGCGTTGCCACGATGGCTCTTTCGGGGCGCGGGGGCGGGCCTCAGCTTCTGCGCATGCCCAGAAGTGCGCGGCGAGTGTCGCCTGAGTGGACCCCGAGAGCTGCCCGCTGCGGCGGGGTGCGGCGTGTGGGGGGCGGGGGCCTTCCGGGATCCCTGTGTATGCGCGTTGGGGCGGGGGCTCTTGGGGGGTTGCTTGCGGGGCCTTAGTCACACTGAAGCCGCGCGTGCTGCGAGCTCCCTGACACCCGGAAACTTTACTCGGCGTGGTGCTTCAGGTTTTAATTTTAAATTTCTACTATTTCTAACAGAGCACTGCTTAGTAAGGTGCGAGGGATTGAATTTGGGCGTTTGGAGCCTCAGGCATGAGAGTCTTTTGCATCACCAGTGTGTTGTCTTCCCCCGCCACACACCCTATTTTTATTTTACCCCCAGAGCACCGCTCAGCTTCGGCTTTAGGTGTTGCTGGGGATTGAACCTGGGACCTTGGAGCCTCGGGCTTGAAAGTCTCTTTGCAGAACCACTGTGCTGCGTTCCCTTGCCGTCCGGTTCAGCTGTAACCGGACTTTCTGCAGGACCTGCTGTGGTTTCTGGGTCCCCGCGGCCCGGGGACGCGGGGTGTGAGCTGGAGAAATGGGCGCCTTGCAGGAGGGGCGCCCCCTGGTGGATAAAGCGGCTCCAACACGACCCCTGAGTGGGGTCCCTGGCAGCACGTGCACTTTGGTTTTCTCTGGTTGAAAACCACAACAGCAACAAAAACCTAGAACAAAAGAAGGCCTGGGGGTGGGGGTGGGGGTGGGTTCTGGAAGACAGCATAAGGTCTATGCAAAATGAGTTTCATGCCTGGGTCTTCAGGGTCCTAGGTTCAATCCCCAGCACCAGCCTAAGCAGAAGCTAAGCAGTGTTCTGGGGGGAAAAAAGTGAGATTTCAGGTAAACAGTATTTGAAACCTATTAGAACTATTTGACAATACCATAATCTTAGTAAGGCGGACATGAAGAAAAATATAGCAGGAAAGATAAAGATCGTATTAGGAAAAGTCTTTTTTCTGTTTTGTTTCAGTCACGGGATCTCTACTCTGGGGCTTCCACTTTTCCAGGCCCCATTTTTATTCCGGTAGAGCCAGACATCACAGCACCTCCACTACCCTGTAGTTGCCAGGGTTTGGATCTGGGGTGGTAAGCTTGGCAAAGCACATGCTATACCCAGTGAGCTACCTCACCAGATTTTACTAGACATCTGGAGGAGCTTGGCTTTTTTTCTTTTTTCTTTTTAACCAGAGCCGCTGCTCAGCTGCTGTTGTATATGGTGGTACAGGGGATTGAACCTGGGTCTTTAGGGACTCAGGCATGAGAGAGTCTTTTCATAACCATTATGCTATCTACCCCTACTTTCCCCCCTCCCCCTTTTTAAGCCTAACCGTGGAACCCAGGGCCTCATAAATGTGGAGATTATGACTCTACCTCGGAGCTATATTCCTGGCCCCAAGGGTATTGGACTTTGTTCAGGAGCAATGAGATGCTAACTGCTGGAGAGTGGCATCATCTATGGGTCAGCTGGTGTCTGAGCTCCATTATAATCATTTTGAGGGAGTGAGATCCAGTCAGTCCACAGATTGAGTCTGTGAGTAGCTGCAGTATGTTCTAGATCATCATCAGACAAAACTGGATATTTATTTATAAAAATGAAACACTGACAAAACCATAGGACAAGAGGGGTACAACTCCACACAGTTCCCACTCCCAGAACTCCGTATCCCATCCCCTCCCTTGATGGCTTTCCTATTCTTTAGCCCTCTGGGAGTATGGACCCAAGGTCATTGTGGGGTGTAGAAGGTGGAAGGCCTGGCTTCTGTAATTGCTTCCCCACTGAACATGGGCATTGATTGATAGAGCTATACTCCCAGTCTGCCTCTCTCTTTCCCTAGTGGGGTGGGTTTCTGGGGAGTTGGAGCTCCAGGACACATTGGTTGTCTGTCCAGGGAAGTCTGGTTGGCATGATGCTAGCTAGCATCTGGAACCTGGTGGCTGAAAAGAGAGTTAACATTACAAAGCCAAATTGTTGACCAATCATGGACCTAAAGGCTGGAATAGTGCAGATGAAGAGTTGGTGGGGGTGAGGGGGTGTTTCCGTTTTGTAGATAGCTAGTAGGCATATTTTAGTTATTTTCTTTTTACTAGTTTCTTTTTCTTTTTTTTTTTTTTTCCCTGAGCCTGAAATCTGATATGCAGGTGGATCCAAGTTATTGTCTGGGGAGATGGTGGTATGGCTGGAAAAAGGACCAGAAAGCTGCATCAGTGGCTGAGAAAGCTATGGTATATATACACAATGGAATACTACACAGCTATTAAGAACAATGAACCCACCCTCTCTGACCCATTTTAAGGATGGAGCTAGAAGAAATTATGTTAAGTGAGCTAAGTCAGAAAGATAAAGCTGAGTATGGGATGATTCCACTCAAATAGAAGTGGAGAAAGAAGAACAGAAAGGGAAACTCAAAACTGTATTTTAACTCCAGGATACTTGTTATGTGCCAATCTAGGTTTAGTTTAAAATGAATTACAATACTTAATCCTCCAACATAAACACTATTTGTAGCCTATTTCCCCAGAGGAGATTTTGTAGCCTATTTCTCCAGGGGAGATTTTTAAGGCCTGGAGAGATTAAGTAACAGACTCAGGTTGATGTGGGATTTGGGGTCTGGTGGTCTGACTTCAAGGGTTATCTTTAACTACTGGCTGGATTGCTTTTCCAGGAAGCTAAGGGAATAAGCCTAAATTAATGATTTATGTCTTGCCTGAGGGAGCACTACCACGATTGCAGTTTTCCAGTTCAGACATAACTGCTCCTTTTCCTGGCTTTTTTCATCCATTTCATCACCCCATCTTAAGGTTTCTGCTGGCAAAGTGTCTCAAGTCTGAAACTTTACTCTCACTGTCCATCCAAGCACTGTCATCTCTCTTGCTTGTAAGTTTCTGACTTGTTCTTACTCCAGTTTTCTACTCTGCAGATGGTGCATAAATATGGTCTTGTTGCCCCTTGGTTAGAATGTTTCTGCTCTTAGGACAACCTGCAGCCTTCATTCTATTTATAAGGCTTTCCACACACAGTCTGGCCACTGTTATTACTCTAGTCTCTTTTCCCACCCACTCCCGTGTTTCATCCTGAATGTTTCTGCTCTACTCATAATTCCTTCTGGAGTTTCCCACTTTGCATTGTCCATGGATGTTATAGACATATATTATATTTCACTTAGGTTAGATTTGACAGTTACTTATAACTAACTACCACCCAATAAAAGATACAAAATTTCAAACTCACAAGCATACAGTCTCTACTTCAACCCCCAGCATTATATATGCCAGAATGATGCTCTGGTTCCCTCTCTCACTTCCCTATCTCCTTCCCCATAAATAAATACCTCTGAAAAAATTAATGAAAGCCTTAGCTAAGACTAAGGTTGAGAGAAGGGAAAGACCACTTAGGCAGTTACTAAAGAAATTCTGGTAAAACAAAATAGACGTGTAGGCTTTAGATACTCTGAAAAGAGGCAAGAAATCTTTTCTGATAGTGGTCTAGATGTCTACTGGAAGAACTCTTCCTTTGTCTACATACATATATTTAGTTCAAACGTACCCTCCTCCCAAACTTCATAGTTTCCATCATGAAGTCTTTTTCTTTTCTGTCTTTTCTGTTTTTTTTTTCTTCTCTATCATTATATTTATGTTTATTTACATGGTCCCCCCCCTTTGTTGTCCTTGTTGTTTTATCATCATTGTTGTTATTGCTGTCGTTGTTGGATAGGGCAGAGAGAAATGGAGAGAGGAGCGGAAGATAGGGTGGGGGTGGGGAGATAGACACCTGCAGACCTTCACCGCCTGTGAAGCCACTCCCCTGCAGGTGGGGAACCTGCGGCTTGAACCAGGATCCTTAGGCCGGTCTTTGCCTGCTGCACCACCACCCGGCTCCCTTCTCTTCTTTTTAAAAATATGTATTTATTTACTTGATAGCACAGAGAGAAATTGTGAGGGAAGGGGAGGTAGGAAGAAGAAGAGAGACCCACACACACTTGCAGCACTGCTTCATCACTTGTTAAGCTCTCCCCCTGCAGGTGGGAACGGGGGGGGGGGGGGGTTTGAACCTGGGTCCTTGGATGAACAAGTGCTCTCAACCAGGTGCACTACCACCTGGCCTCAATAGATGGACAGAAAAACATCTCAGCCCCATAACTTCTTTGGTGATTTCGGGGCTGGGCTTGAACCTGGGTTTTGCCCATGACGAAGAAAGTATACTATCCAAAACTTAGTTTTTTGAAGGTTTGCTTTTTGTTTTTAAGATTCATTTATTTCTTATTGAGAGAGAAAAGAGCACTCCAGTATAATTCTGGCTCATGTGTTTTCAGGGACTGAACTCAGTACTTCATGCTTCAGAGTCCAGAGCTTTTCCATTCTGTTACTTCCCAAGCTGCAAGACCTTTTTACTTCAATTGATAATTTTTAAAAAGACTTATTTATTTACGAAAGAAAGGGGGAGAGATCCAACACAGACCCTCATGCTTGAGGCCACAAAACATATACATGTATATGTATATGTATGTATATATACACTTTTTTTTTTAGTTTGGATAGAGATAAATTGATGGGGCCAGGTGGTAGCATACCTGGTTGAGTGCACATGTCACTGTGTGCAAGGACCTGAGTTTGAAACCCTGTGCCCTACCTGCAAGGGGAAGCTGTGCTGTAGGCCTCCCTCCTGTTTCCCTCTCAATTTCTGTCTCTGTCCTGTTGTTAAAATTTCGGCGGCTCTAGCTGGCCGGGCTAGCTTCACGGGCCGGTAACAGAGACGGAGACAACGGCTGGGCAGGGAAGCTGTATTTCTTTATTCAGGAACAACGATTCATAAACTAAGACAAACTAATGACCAAGCAGAACTCTGCTGTCTCTTTGCGGCGGCGCAAACACTCTCTCTTCTTCTGTAACTCAGGAACTCTAGAACTCTGCAACTCTTCCACACTGGAACTCTGGAACCTTCTCGCGGGGGTTCCTAGGGGCGGGGCCAAGCGGCCCGCGAAATTAACAGGACTGATCCAATTCTCTTGGTGGGGGAGAACTAGAACCCAATGTAAAACATACAACACTGTCCATTAAGTAAATAAAATATTTTTTAAAAGAGAGACAAATTGAGAGGGAAGGGGGAAATGGGGGGGGGTGGAGAAGGAAATGCAGCACTATTTGACCACTCAAGCTTCCCCATGTAAATGGGCACCAGGGGCTTGAACTTGGGTCCTTGTGCATTGTAACCTATGCGCTCTAGTAGACAACCTCCTCCCACTCCTCCCCTTCCTGTCTCTTCCTCCTCCTCCTCCTGTTCATTATTATTTTACCAGAACACTGCTCAGCTCTGCCATTTGGTGGTGCTAGGGGTTGAACCTGGGACCTTTGGTGCCTCAGACATGAAAGTTATTTTGCATAACCGCTATTCTTATCTCTCTAGTCTAAGACTTAATTTTTTAAAATTTATTAGTGATTTAATATTTATTTACAAAATTATGAGATAACAGGAGTATAATTCTACACTGTTCCCATCACCAGAGTTCTGTGGATTGACTTATTTCTATAAATATATTTTTATGTATTTGCCTATTTTTTTTTTTTTCTGTGGTCCTGTCTTCTCTTTCTAAGTCACATCTACACCTGTTACTACTTCGGAATGTTCTTTTTTCCCGACATGATTTTTTTTTTACATTTTAAAAATATTTTTTATTTTTATTTATTCCCTTTTGTTGCCCTTATTATTTTATTGTTGTAGTTACTATTGTTGTTGTTATTGATGTCATTGTTGTTGGATAGCACAGAGAGAAATGGAGAGAAGAGGGGGAGATGGGGAGAGAAAGATAGACACCTGCAGACCTGCTTCACTGCTTGTGAAGCTACTCCCCTGCAGGTGGGAGCCCGGGGCTTGAATTGGGATCCTTGTGCTTAACCTGCTGTGCTACCGCCTGACTCCCGCCAAGACTTGATTTTTTTAAAAGATATTTTAGGGTAAAGATTTCCATATTCCTTGTGCTTGTATATCCCTTCTTACTTGCAGTGGGATCCTTATACCGGTCCTTACGCTTAACCCACTGCGCTACCACCCGACTCCCCTAGAAATTATTATTTTAGCCAGAAAGAGAAGGATGAATGTGGGATGATCTCACAGACAGAAGTTGAAAAATAAGAACAGAAGGGAAAACACTAAGCAGAAAACTTGGACCAGAGTTGGTGTATTGCACCAAAGTAAAAGACTCTGCGGTGGGGCAAGAGTTCAGGTCCTGGAACATGATGGCAGAGGAGGATCTAGAGGGGGTTGAATTGTGTGGGAAACAAATGTTACATATGTACAAACTACTGTATTTTACTGTCAACTGTAAACCATTAATCCCTCCAGTAAGGAAAAAAAAATGTAAAGAAAAATTTCTTTTTTTGGAATTGGGAAATGTAAAGCACATATCTTACCAGGCATTAGGCCCTGCATTCTATTCCTAGTACCACATGGGAACGCCAGTGTGCCAATATATTTCATTTCTGATTATTTTAACTTAGTTTACTTCACTAAGGAGGTATCTACCAGCTTTCTCCCTTTCTTTCTCTCTCTCAAAATCATTAAAAATTAACCAGGGAGTCTGTTCCTCAGTATTTGTATGCATGAGACTCTGGGTCATTTTCAGCACTGCCTTAAAAAAAATGTTATTTTGGATGATGATTATAAATCCTCCTCTTCCTCCTCCTCCTCCCTCTCTCCTCTTCTCCTTCACAGCAATAAAGTATGTTAGTTTTAGTACATTAAAATAGCTTGTTATAAAATTATTGTTACTAAAAGACTTCTCATACTTTTGTTTTGGTTTACAGGAAAAATGGAGATTACTTCCAGCATTTTTAAAGGTAATGGTTTAACATTTATAATAATTTGTTTTTTTTTAATGAAAAATGTTAAGAAATTATAATTTTTAAAAGATAAATGTTTATCACTAACTTGTAAAAGTTGATGGTATAATCATCTATTTTTAGAGATAGGGATATTTATTGTATAGTAGCAAAGTGTCCTCAGAGAAACACTTCCGAATGAAGGAGCCAAAACTGCACTAGGAGGAAGGTAGACCTCAGGTCAGTAGAAAGGGGGATTTTTCTTTTTCTAGTTATGAAGACTTTGAAAGTGTGATGGCCACTTTGTAGGTGAGGTTCCTAATAAAGATGTGCAATTACAATAAAGACTCTGTGATTACAGCCTATTAAGGAGTGCTCTAGAAGTGTTGAACTAATTGATTTTAATATTAATGTAAAAACAGTTGATATGATATGATCCTCGGTGTTTGCCATCTGTGTTTGGTTCATTGTTTCCCAGTGCAGTTAAGTGGCGCCTAAGAAGATGAAAGGAAAGTCACTGTAACTGGCGTCTGATCTTAATTTCTCTTTTTCACTTTGCTGTTATTTATGTAAGATTTTTTATTTTGTTTTTATCAAAGTGTCACGCAACTCTGGCACTTGATGATGTTAGTGATTGAACCTAGGACTTAAAGCCTCAAGAATAATGGTTACATAAAGGTCATTATTTAAAATATTTATTTATTCACTTTTATTGCTCTTATTTTATTGTTGTAGTTATTGATGTCCTTGTTGGATAGGACAGAGAAAAATGGAGAGAGATGGGGAAGACAGAGAGGGGGAGAGAAAGATAGACACCTGTAGACCTGCTTCACCGCCAGTGAAGCGACTTCCCTGCAGGTAGGTAGCCAGGGCCTCGAACCGGGATCCTTACGCCAGTCCTTGCGTTTGCGCCATGCTTGTGCTTAACCCGCTGCTGTGCTACTGCTGACTCCCCTACAGAGGTCATTTTGCATAACCGTTATGCTATCTCCTCAGCCCTCATTTTCAGTTTTTTTTTTTTTTTTGCCTTCAGGGTAGGCTTGGAGCCTGCACTGCGAATTCACTGCTCCTGGAGACCATTTTTTCCATTTTGTTGCCCTTGTTACCTTTGTTGTTGTTATTATTATTGTTATTGCTGTTGTTGTTGGATAGGACAGAGAAATCTAGAGGGGGAGAAAGAGGTAGACACCTGCAGACCTGCTTCATCTCCTGTGGCTTGACCCCCCCTTCAGGTGGGGAACCAGGGGCTTGAACCGGGATCCTTATGCCAGTCCTTATGCTTTGTGCCATGTGCACTTAACCTGCAGCACTACTGCCCAACCCCCTTATTTTTAGTTTTCTTAGTAGAGTTCCTCCCCCCCCCCCATTTAATCTGCAAGGGGTAGGAATAATTTGTTTGGATACATGAAAATCAGGAAAGTGCCCAGACCAAAAACAAAAATAGGTTATATCTGAAGATTGAAATCTGCTGCTTACTCAGTTGATGTGTTTTCTGAAAAAGAAAAAAAAATTTTTTTTAATTCAAAGTACACTTTCCCTTATGTGTTAGCTTATGACAAAAAGATTGGGTATCTTTAAATACTTAAATCTTGAATTTCAAAGGTCAAGTTGCTTCTCGAGTAAGATGGAGATATAGAAGACATATAAGTAAAATTCATAAGTCATTTTTTTTTTCTTCAGAACACTTCTAACCTCTGGTTTCTGGTGATACTGGGGTGTGAACCTGGATTTTTTTTTTTTAACTTTTATTTTGTATTGTTTACCAGAGTACTGCTCATTTCTGCCTTATGGTGATATGGGGAATTGAATTTGGGACTATGGAGCCTCAGGCATGAGACTCTCTTTGCGTAACCATTATGCTATCTATCCCCCACCCAGTTATTTATTTTTTCTTACTGTGGTTTTATCACCTGTGTTTAGAGCTGATTATATAAGTTTCTATCTTGTTGCTAATCTTTTACCTTTTTTTAATTGTTTAGGTGAAAGGCCTTGTGAAGCAACACATAGACTCATTTAACTATTTTATTAATGTAGAGGTAAGCTCAGATCTTAGAGACATTAATAAGAATTAGTTTGAAGCCAGACTCTTTCCTAATGTCATTGTCTCCTTGGCAGATAAAGAAGATAATGAAAGCCAATGAAAAGGTTACAAGTGATGCTGACCCTATGTGGTACTTAAAGTAAGCAACCAGCTGTTCTTGATTTGCTATTTTGATTGTCTAGCATTTTTCAAAAATGAATGAAGTTATTAAAACTTTGAAGAATAGATTTATAAAATGATTCATCAAATATCCACTTTTTGATTACCCCACAAGTAGTTATAGAAGCTGTCAGATTTCAGACATTGTGACACTTTTATTTTGGGATTATTTTAGACTTTGAGAAAAATTACAAAAATAGTTCAGAGCTCTCATATTCTTCTTTATTGAACTCCCGCTAAATATTAACATCTTACACAGCCTTAGCACAATTGGCAAGCCACAGAACTAGCGTTAATATAATACTATCAGTTAATCTACAGACCTCACTAAGTTTTCTCTCTTGTTATTTGTACTATAGATAATGTTTTATAATTCATTTTTTTTGTAAGTGTCATTTTTAGGGCACAGCATCCCCAGTATTTTTGTAAGAAGTTTTATTGTATATCTTTAGTTACTTTCCCTACTTTATACTGTCATTTCAAGAAGATATCCACTTAAATTTTTGATTTGTTTATAATCCTTAGAAAGATAAGTATTTGTCAAAGCACAATTCTTGTGGGTGAAAATAGCTTCTTTGTTTATATGCTCTTTGATGAAATATAATTAGAAATGTAAAAATTGCTTTTTCAGATATCTTAATATATATGTTGGGCTTCCTGATGTTGAAGAAAGCTTCAATGTAACTAGACCAGTATCCCCTCATGAGGTAATAATAAGCCTTACTCTAATTGGACTTGGTTGATTTAATTAAAAACCTATGCTTTTAACATTTTATTCTTTTAAAGGATGATTTTATTAATATTAAAAACTTAAAATTTTGATTTTTTTTTTATTAGATCACTGTATTAGAGAAATGTTGATTTACAAGACTGTTGTTGTCACAGGAGTCACAGTTTCTCATTTCCTCAAGATTAAAGGGTGATTTTTAAAAAGGAAAACTTGGGGTCTAGGCGGTAGCGCAGCAGGTTATGTGGACGTGGTGCAAAGACTGGTGTAAGGATCCCAATTCAAGCCCCAGCTTCCCACCTGAAGGGGGTCACTTTGCAAGTGGTGAAGCAGGTCTGCAGGTATCTTATCTTTCCTCTTCTCTCGATTTCTCTCTGTCCTCTCCATCGACAACAACTATAATAACAATAACTACCACAAGGGCAAAAAAAATGGGAAAAATAGCCTCTAGGAGTAGTGGATTCATAGTGCAGGCGCCAAGCCCCAGCGATAACCCTGGAGGCAGAAAAAATAAATAAAGCAAAATAGGAAAAAACACACACACCTCTCTCCTTCTCTCTCTGCATGTGTGTAAATATATATGGGACAAGAAAACTAAAATATGTAAGTACTTGTGTAACACTATTACACTAAACAATTCTGTAGTATTTAGTTTGTCATTTATTCTTAGGTAACTTGTTCTGTCCTACTTATGTCTTGTTTCTGAGCATTTTTGTGGTCGCCTACTCTGTGCTTGTCAGACATTTGAGCCTAGCACAGTGGGGTATTTATTATAGGAGTTAACTTGCAGAGCATCCTTCCCCCCCTTTTTTTTTTATAATAGACCACTACTGTTCAGCTCTGGCTTATGTTGGTACAGCGAATTGAACTGGGACCTCTGAGCCTCAGGCATGCAAGTCCCCTGCCCGAGCGTATTTTTCTGAGAGTCAGTAGGCAGGTATTGTTTTAGTCAGGGGAATTGAAAGATTAGAACTCAATCTAATAGGAAATGATGAGAAGAAAATTTAAGTACTTAAGAATTACAGACGAAAGATTTTTATAAATCTACTTACTACCTTTCAGCATATTCTAGATTTTTCTTCATACTTTCCACTTAGAGTCCATAACTGGAAATCAGTTCTGAGAAAAGAATTACTTGTTAATTTAATTTAGTTTCTTTCTGACCAGAGCATCATTTAAGTCTGGCTGTTAGTGGTGCCAGGGATCAAGACTGGGATGATTTTTGAAGCTTTATACTCATACCTAACTCAAGGATAGGAATATATGTGAGAAATGTGTCAAGCAATTTTGCTATGTAAACATTATAAATGTTAATATGTAAATCTGCATAGTAAGGCTACTACACACCTGACTTGTGTGATCTAGCTTATTTGGATATGTTTTGATATGCAATCTGTCATATGTGCAAAAACTCATTAGTGATGCTTGACTGTCTGGTTTTTGAATGTGAAACTAAAATAATGATGAGGGAACATAACAGAAAATTTTTTCAGTTTTATTTATTTTTATTATTATCTTTACTTATTTATTGGATAGAGATTGTCAGAAACCAAGAGGGAAGGGGGTGATAGGGAGAGAGGCAGAGAGACTCCTACATCCCTGCTTTACCACTTGCGAGGCTTTCCTCCTGCAGATGGGGACCAGGGTCTTGAACCTGGGACCTTGTGCATTGTAACGTGCTCAACCAGGTGCACCACCACCTGGCCCCGAAAGTCGTTTTTAAAGAACAGTTATATGTAACTCCAGCGTTAATACTGTTATTTTAGAATGCTGTGTTAAAGAGTGGTTTAAGCGGGGCCAGGTGGTGGCACACCTTGTTGAGCAGACGTGTTACAATGTGAAAGGGCCCCGGTTCAAGTCCCTGGTCCCCACCTGCAGGGGGAAAGCTTCACAAGTGGTGAAACAGGGCTACAGGTGTCTCTTTGTCTCCCTCTCTACCACCCCTTTCCCTCTCAATTTCTGGCTGTCTCTATCCAGCAAATAAATAAAGAAATTTTTTAAAAATTTGAAGAAAAAAAAAAGAATGGTTTAAGCAAGGTTAAACAGGAGTTATAGCCAACCATTTTATATCGATGTGCTGTTATTAATCAAGTATTGATTGAACATGTATTTTGTACCTTAACATTGAGAGATGCAAAATAAATGAGATAGAGTATCCTTTTCAAAGTTGTTCATACTCTGGTAATGAGGTTAGAGCAACAAAATATATGAAATGAAGACATTAGTGGTTACAAACTTGAATGTCTAGAAGGTTAAGGTATGTAGTAAGGGAAGTATGTGAAATTATATTGGATAAAGAAATAAAAGTACATGAATATTGTTGTAGCTAGAGAGATAGACTGCAAAGATTTCTCAGAAAAGTTAGATTCTGAGATATGGTGGGAGTGGGAGAGCCATTGAGTGGGTTGGACAGATTCTGTCAGTGTAGCCTATCCTTGTGAGAAGAGGCAACAGTGGACAAGGATGCTCAAGGAGGATGTTTGGGGTCTTGTTAGGTGCTTCCAGTTTTTACTGTATCTGCTAGATTTTGTTTCTATTTGAAAATGTAAATTTGTGTTAAGACCTATTGTGGGCATTACCTTAGCTCTGTCAGTAAAAATGAGATTTTTATTGTACTCTGTGCTAGATATCATTATTAAAATATATATCTATACTCTTTTTTGTATTTTATTTTTTGGATAGAGGCAGAGAAATTGAGAGGGAAGGAGGAGATAGGGAGAGCAAAAGGTCACCACTCACGAAGCTCCCCCCCCACAAGTAGGGACCCGGGGTTTGAGCCCAATCCTTATGCACTACAACGTGTACTCAGCCAGATACGCCACCACCTGGCCCCATATTTATATTCTTGACAAATGAAATCATTTCCATCCTTATCCTATATACAGAGACTGAGATGCAGAAAGATCATTTTAAACTCAATTGATAAGAGCCAAGGCTTGAATATGAGCACTCGGGCTTACACTCCGAACCACTATGCCATATTACCTTTGCCCTAAAGAAGGAAACTTGGCCTTAGTATAAGGTAGCCAGCTTTTATTGAATAATAATAGGAATATCTTTTAAAAATTAAATCCAAGGTATTGTTAGAAAGATTAGAAAAAGTTTAAATCTAGGGCCTGAATGGCGGTGGACCCAGTAGAGAAAAAACCAAGTGTTAGGACTTAGGTTCAAGCCCCTGGTCCCCACCTATAGGGAACAATCTTCACAAGTGGTGGTGGAACAGTGCTGCAGGTTTCTCTCTCACTCTCTGTATCTCCTTATCTTTTTTCCCTTTTATCACTTTCTCATCATCTACTAAAAGAAAAGGAGAAATGATCACTGGGATCCATGGATTTGTGTAGGCACTGATCCATAGCAATAGCACTGGTTAAAGAAAAGAAAAAAGAAAGGGAAAAGTTTAAATCTGTCTTTGGTTCAGTGGAAATCATACAATGTTCAGATGCTTTAAATTGTGTAGTGAATGTTCAGAGATAATTACTTTTTTGAAGTTGAAAGGAAAGGGGTAGACAGGGAGAGAGACAGATTCCTGCAACACTGCTTTCCCATGCTAAACTAAAACACAATTCAACCATTTCTAAAGTTCCCCAAATGTTTCAGGAATTTTTAGAATGATGTGGTGAACGATTTGAACTATGAGTCTACCATTCAGAAAGGAATTTTGTATATTTTAGTAATTTTACTTCGTAAGTTAGGAGTTTTTGTATAGTTAGTTGAGCTGGGGAAATAAAAGGAAGTATAGTTTGAATTCATTTCTATACTTGTGATTATTATACTGTTTTGGTTGTTCATTTTCTTTTTTTTAAAAGCCAACCACACTGACCAATTTCCATGGCCTCTGTTTGCAGGGATCACTCAAAGATAAGGGAGCAAGCCAACGATGACATCAGATCAGTGAGAACTTATTGTTCCAGTTCTGGACTGGCAAGGGTAGAGATCTGACAATCTAGAGAACATTAGTTTGCATCCTTCCCCTCATGGAGAAGGTAGGCCTATAAAGCCCAGTTTTGAAGGCAGCTCAGTGTTCTGATCAGAATTCAAAATGGGTCGTATCTCTGCTAGATACAGAGCTCCTGGAAGCTGCCAAGACTACTTTCCTTTTTTCTTTCTTTTTAATTTTTTTTTTATTGGCTAGAGATAGAAATTGAGAGGGGAGAGAGAGCTAGAGAGAGAGACTGAGAGACATCTGCAGACCTGCTTCACCACTTGTGAGGCTTACCCCCTGCAGGTAGGACCAGGGACTTAAACCCAGGTCCTTGCACACTATAGTGTGTGTGATTAACTAGGTGTGCTACTGCCTGGACCCAAGACTCTTCTAGAGAAGGAGCAGTGATTCTCTCTGATTCTGTTGCAGTGCCGTCTACGGGACATGACATACTCTGCCCCTATCACAGTGGATATTGAATATACCCGAGGCAGCCAGAGGATCATCCGCAATGCCTTACCCATTGGCAGGTGAGAAACACATTCTGCATTGGAGCCACACTGCCTGCATTTCAGCCCTGTGAGGTGACCTTGAACAATAGTGGGCAAGGAGTGTAGAATGTAACTTGGATTTGTTGGATGCCTGTTATGTGCACGATGATTTGATAGGTGATTTCATTTGTTAATCCTGCAATCATAAAAAGGATGTTTAGTAGTGTGACTAGCAATATCAAACACAATGTAAATTATCTCATTTATTTATTTGCTTGTTGAGAAAAATATTTTACTTGAATTCAACTAATACTTATCCTTGGTAACAAATTCTATCATGTATGAGTGTTTAATACAAGGCAATAACCTTCTTTACCCTTCCTCAGCCCTTGTCCTACTTCCACCCTTCTGTCCAGTTCTGTTATTTATTCTGGTGGTCCTGGAGTTCAGACCTGGCATCTCTCCCATGCAGGTCCCATGTGCTATCTTTCTAGCTAGCCCTATATCTGTAACTTTAAATGGTATGCTTCTACTCTTCTAATGATATATCAACTTTAATCTTTATTGACTCCTATAAGATGTAGATTAATTTATGTACATCTCTATTTTTGTTTTGTTCCCACAAATTTTGCTTCACATTTTTAGTTCTTTGTTTGCTGTGGTTATATTATTTTTACTTGTTATTTCCTTATTTATTTTTACTGTCACACTGCTTAGCTCTGACTTTATTTGGGACCTGATTGAACCTGGAACCAAAGAGCCTCAGGCATGAATATTTTATTTATTTACAAAAAGGAAATATTGACAAAACCATAGCATAAGAGGGGTACACCTCCACACAATTCCCACCACCAGAACTCCATATCCCATCCCCTCCCCTGATAGCTTTCCTATTCTTTAACCCTCTGGGATTATGGAACCAAGGTCATTGTGGGATGCAGAAAATGGAAGGTCTGGCTTCTGTAATTGCTTCCCCACTGAACATGGGCATTGACAGGTCTATCCATACTCCCAGACAGGCATGAATATTTTTTACATAGCTACTGAGTATCTCCTCAGCAGCCCCCCTCCTTTGAAAACAAAACAAAACAACAAAAACAAAGGAACAAAAAGATAGAACACAACTCAGTCTGACTATTGGTGGTGTTGGAATTTTAATTTCATTTAAAAATTTATTTATTTTTATTCTTGGATAGAGACAGATTTTGAGAGGGGAGGAGGAGATAGAGGGAAAGAGACAGAGAGACATCTGCAGCCCTGCTTCACCACTTAATGAAGTTTACCCACTGTGGGTGGGGACCAGGGGCTTGAACCTGGTTCTTTGTGCACTGTAATGTGTGTGCTTAACCAAGCGTGATACCACCTGGCCCCTGGAATTTTAATTTTATTTACTTATTTGAGATAGAGACACAGAGACAGTGGAAGAGACCACAGCACTGAAGCAGCCTTCAGTGCAGTGGGAGCCAGACTCAAACCTGGGCTGTGCACATGGCAGAGCATCGCACTATCCAGTGAGCTATTTCACCAGCTCTATTATTGTTATTATTATTTAAAATAAACTTAATTTTTTTTTTGCCTCCAGGGTTATTGCTGGGGCTCAGTGCATGCACTATAAAGCCACTGCTCCTGGAGGCTGTTTTTTCCCTTTTGTTGCATTTGTTGTTTATCGTCATTGTTATTATTATTATTGTCATTGCTGTCTTTGTTGTTGGATAGGACACAGAAATGGAGAGAGATGGGGGAGAAAAAGATAAGACACCTGCAGGACTGCTTCACTGCCTATGAAGTGACCCCCTGCAAGTGGGGAGCCAGAGACTTGAACCAGGATCCTTATGCTGGTCCTTGCTCTTCCGCGCCATGTGCATTTAACCCGCTGCACTTTAGCTCTGGCTTATGGTAGTGCTGGTTGTTGAACCTGGGACCTTTGCAGCCTCAGGCATGAAAGGCTTTTTGCATAACCATTATGCTATCTCAACAGCCCTATTATTTAAAAATATTTTTATTTATTTTTGCTCCAGGGTTATTGCTGGGGCTTGGTGTCTACACCACGAATCTACTGCTCCTGGAGGCTATTCCCCCCCCCTTTTTTTTGCCCTTGTTGTTTTATTTTTATTTATTTTTAATGAAAGAAATAGAGAGACACCAGAACAGTGCTCAGCTCTGGCTGACAGTCATGTTGAGGATTGAACCTGTGACCTCAGAGCTTCAGACATGAAAGTCTTTTGCACAACCAGAACCATTATACAGTCTCCCCCATTCTCATGTATGTGTGTGTGTGTGTTACTACATATGAGAGAGTTTCATATGTGATATAGGCAGAGAAAGAGAAGGAGCAGAAGAGAAAGAAACGGGATGTGTGGAGAAGAAGAGAGAGAGAGAAGCCACAATACCATTCCAATCTATGCAGCACGAAGGATGGAATTTGGAGCCTCAGACAACCCAGTGGAGCTATTTCCCCAGCTGCTGCACTTTTTTTTTTTTTTGGTATTCTTTTTTCTCCGTATTTGTCTCATATTTTTATCATTACCCAGCAAGATTTGATTTTAATCTATCTACTTTGAAAACTTTAAAATTTTTCTTTTTTCTTTTAATATTTTCCCTTTCGCTGCCCTTGTTGTTTTTTATTGTTCTTGTACTTGTTGTTGATGTTGTTGTTGGATAGGACAGAGAGAAATGGAGAGAGGAGGGGAAGACAGAGAGGGGAGAGAGAGACAGATACCTGCAGACTTACTTCACTACCTGTGAATCTGACTCCCCTGCAGGTGGGGAGCCAGGGACTCGAACCGGGATCCTTATGCAGGTCCTTGCGCTTTGCACCACGTGTACTTAACCCATTGCGCTACCACCCGAACCCCACTTTTAAAATGTTCAAATTGGTGCTTTACATAAAGTTTTGTGACACTTTGCATAATTTTTTCATGTGTGTTTGATATCAGGAAGCTAGAGTGCCAGTAGATAGCTCAGCCAGTAGAGTACATGTTTTACTGTGTGTGAGAACTTAAGTTTGACTACCACATGAGAACACCATGATCTGTGGAGTAATGTTAAGGTATTTCTTCTTTTCTGTGTCTCCCTTTTCCTCTCTGTCTCTCTTTTCCTATCACCTTACTTAAAATCTTTTATGTAACTCCTACTCTTCTAAACATGTAGAATAGCTATGCTGATCCTTTTCTGATGTGTAGTGTTCACTGAACAATTTCTAACTTTTCACCTTTTTTCCCCAGTGACAGTCTTATTTGTAATTTTTTTTTCTTTTTTATTTAAGAAAGGATTAATTAACAAAACCGTAGGGTAGGAGGGGTACAACTCCACACAATTCCCACCACCCAGTCTCCATATCCTACCCCCTCCCCTGATAACTTTCCCATTCTCTATCCCTCTAGGTGCATGGACTCAGGGTCATTGTGGGTTGCAGAAGGTAGAAGGTCTGGCTTCTGTAATTGCTTCCCCGCTGAACATGGGCATTGACTGGTCGGTCCATATTCCCAGTCTGCCTCTCTCTTTCCCTAGTAGGGTGGGTCTCTGGGGAAGCGGAGCTCCAGGACACATTGGTGGGGTCTTCAGTCCAGGGAAGCCTGGCCGGCATCTGATGACATCTGGAACCTGATGACTGAAAAGAGAGTTAACATACGAAGTCAAACAAATTGTTGAGCAATCATGGACCCAAAGCTTGGAATAGTGGAGAGGAAGTGTTAGGGAGGTACTCACTGTAAACTCTAGTGTACTTCTGCTTTCAGGTATATATTTTGCAGTAGTTTACAGATACTGTGAACATATGCTCTCTCTCACAGAAACTGGTGTATATCTAGGTTTTGGGACTTTGTTAGAAAGTGAACCACCTGAGATGGAATTAGAGTATACTATGAAAGGAAAGGTCTCACCCGAGTAATGAAGCTGAAGGGTTGTCATTCCACACGTGGAGTCTCTGGACACAGTCTGAAGTGAAGCATGTTGAGGTGGCAATTGTTGTGTTGGTTAGGTTGTGATCGGCAGATGCAATATTATTTAATATGGATTGGGAGAGGCATACGGGAAAGTGGGCCCTATCCAAGGGTTCCAGGACTGGGAGAAGTAGAGGCTCTATAGTGGAGATGTAAGGTTCCTACTGTCTTAGGGTTCAAACAGACAATCGATAGTTAATGTTATCATCACATTAATTGGTAATTGGGTTAACTTTGAAAAGTCCTTTTGTTAGGGTTTGCTGTACAGTACCCAGTATCTTGTATATGGCTGTGCTATTGGTTGCTTCTGATCTACTTGGTCTAGGCTTTTGAGAGAGTCTGCATATCAATTACACAGCCTATATATTAAAAAGATTCAGTCTGTGTTTTAAAAAACTTCGAGACATACAATTAATTTTCCCCCTCTCATATTAATTAACTAGTGATTTATATGACTACATTTTACTAGGAGTGTACATAAACACCATTCCCACCACCAAAAGACTGTGACCCATCGCTCCCACCCACTCCCACCCCCCACTGGCCCAGGAAGCTGCATGTCTACCCCTCACCACAGGGTTTTTACTTTGGTGCCCTACTTATAATTTGGTCAGGTCCTGCCTTTATTTTCCCTTTCAGGTCTTCTTAGTCAACTTCTGTTGATGAGTGGGATCATCCCATACTCATCTTTATCTTTCTGACTTAGCTCACTTAACATAATTCCTTCTAGCTCTGTCCAAGATGGGTCAGAGAAGGTGGGTTCATTGTTCTTGATGGCTGCATAGTATTCCATTGTGTATATATACCACAGCTTTCTCAGCCACTCATCTGTTGTTGGGCACCTGGGTTGCTTCCAGGTTTTAGCTATTATGAATTGTGCTGCTATGAACATAGGAGTACACACCTCTTTTTGGTTGGGTGTTATGGAGTCCTTGGGGTATAACCCCAGGAGAGGAATTACTGGATCATATGGAAGGTCCATGTCTAGCCTTCTGAGAGTTTTCCAGACTGCTCTCCACAGAGGCTGTACCAATTTACATTCCCACCAGCAATGTAAAAGGGTTCCTCTGTCCCCACAACCTCATTTGTTGCTGCTGTCCTTTTTGATGTATGCATTTGTTGCTGCTGTCCTTTTTGATGTATGCCATTCTTACAGGAGTGAGGTGGCATCTTAGTGTTGTCTTAATTTGCATTTCTCTGACAATCAGTGACCTAGAGCAGTTTTTCATATGTTTGTTAGCCTTTTGGATCTCCTCTGTAGTGAATGTTTTGTTCATATCCTCTGCCCATTTTTGGATGGGGTCATTTGCTTTTTTGGTGCTAAGTTTGCTGAGCTCTTTATATAGTTTGGTGATTAGTTTCTTGTCTGATGTATGACATGTGAAGATCTTCTCCCATTCTCTGAGGGGTCTCTTTGTTTGTGTGAAAGTTTCTTTATATGTGCAGAAGCTTTTCAATTTGATGTAGTCCCATTGGTTTGTTTCTGCTTTAGTCTTCCTTGCAATTGGGTTTGATTCATCAAAGATGTCCTTGAGGTGTATGTGGGAAACTGTTTTACCAATGTTTTCCTCTAAGTATTTGATTGTTTCTGGTCTGACATCCAGGTCTTTGATCCATCTGGAGTTGATTTTTGTTTCTAGTGAGATAAAGTGGTTCAATTTCATTCTTCTGCATGTTACAACCCAGTTTTCCCAGCACCATTTATTGAAGAGAGCCTTCTTTTTCCATTTAATCCTTTGGGCGCCCTTATCAAAGATTAGATGTCCATAGGTGTGGGGATTTATTTCTGGGCTTTCAATTCTGTTCCACTGGTCTGTGTGCCTATTTTTGTTCCAGTACCATGCTGTTTTGATGATGATGGATTTATAATATAGTTTAAGGTCTGGGAGTGTGTTGCCTCCATTTCTGTTTCTTTTCCTCAAGGTGGTTTTGGCAATTCTAGGTGTTTTCATGTTCCAGATAAATGATTGTAGTGTTTGTTCTATTCTCTTAAAGAAGCTTGGTGGAACTTTGATGGGTATTGCATTAAATTTGTATATGGCTCTAGGGAGAATATTCATTTTGATGATATATATTCTTCCAATCCTTGAGCATGGGATATCTTTCCATTTCTTGGTATCAGTTTCTATTTCCTTGAGTAGCAACTCATAGTTTTCAGCATACAAGTCTTTCACTTCTTTGGTCTACTTTATTCCTAGGTATTTGATTGATTTTGCTGAAACAGTAAATGGGAGTGATTTCTGGATGTCTTCTTCTTCAGATTTAGTGTTTGCATAAAGAAATGCCACTGATTTTTGTACATTGATTTTATAGCCTGATACCTTGCTATATTGCCTAATAACTTCCAGTAGTTTTCTGCTGGATTCTTTAGGTTTTTCTATGTATACTATCATATCATCTGCAAATAGTGAGAGCTTGACTTCTTCCCTTCCAATCTGTATTCCTTTGATTTCTTTCTCTTGCCTGATTGCTATGGCAAGAACTTTCAATACTATGTTGAAGAGATTGATCCTCTAATCATTATGTAATGTCCTTGCCTATCTTTTATTACTTTATTTAATTTAAAATCTATTGTGTCTGAGATGAGAATGGCTGTTCCTGCCCTTTTTTGTGGTCCGTTAGCCTGTATGATAATTTTTCATCCTTTCACTGTAAGTCTGTGTTTATCTTGTTGTGACAGGTGGGATTCTTGCAAGCAGCATATGGTTGGGTTATATTTTCTGATCCATCCCCCCACTCTGTGCCTTTTGATGGGTGAGTTTAAGCCATTGACATTTGTTGATATTATGGATTTAATGTATTGTAGTGCCATTGTTCAAAAACATTTTTTTTGTTTGCTCTGATATATTGCAAGTATTATAGTTATGTTCTTGTTTATAAGAGGTCTTTTAGAACCTCTTTCAGGGCTGGTTTGGTTATGGTTGCCTCCTTTAACTGTTGTTTGTCTAAGAAGGTTTTGACCCCTCCATCTAGTTTGAATAAAAGTTTAGCAGAATATGTTATCCTTGGTTGAAACCCTTTTTCATTCAGGGATTGATAGATATCTTGCCATTCTCTTCTGGCTTTTAGAGTTTGAGTGGATAAGTCTACAGATAATCTTATGGGTTTTGCCTTGTATGTGGCTTTTTGTTTCTCTCTTGCAGCCTTTAGGATCCTTTCTTTATCCTTACTTCTTCTCATTGTGACTATGATGTGTCTTGGTGTCTTCAGGTCTGGGTTGATTCTGTTTGGTACTCTCTGGGCCTCTTGAATCTTGATGTCCTTTCTGTTATTCAGGTCTGGGAAGTTTTCTTCTATTATTTCCTCTAGAATGTTTGCTTCCCCTTCCTCTCTTTCTTCCTCTGGCAGGCCAATTATATGAATGTTACTTCTTTTGAGATCATCCCATATGTCTCTGTTGTTGTTTTCAGTGTCTCTCAATCTCTTTTTAACCTCTTTCACCTCTTTCATCGTTTTCTCTAGCTCATCCTCTGTCTGACTAATTCTGTTTTCTGCTTCTGTTAGTTTGCTTTCCCTTGCCTCAGCCTCTTTCTTCATTACAGCTATTTCAGCTTTCAGTTCTCTAATTGCCTCAAGATAATCAGTATTTTCCTTGGGGGTCTCAACTAGTCAAATTCAGAAAGGCAAAGAGGAAGGAAAGATAAAGTGTATGACAAGATAAAAAAAAAGAGAAAAAAGAAAAAAGAGACAAGTGAGAGAAAAGGGAAAAAAGAAAAAGAGCTGTAATTAAAGAGCAGTGAAAGGAAAGTTTTTTTTTGATTACTTTATTTTTAATTTAATTTTTTTAATTAGCGAAGAGGAGGAGGGAGGGGAGAGTCTGTAGAGGAGGTAGGAGTAAGGAGACATGTTCCTCCCACAATAGATAAGATGCCCACTACCCTAGCAATGAGAGATACCCTAAGAGTTAATTCTGATCAACCTAAAGGGGGGGAAGATATATGCCTTTATATAATATTAATAATAAAATAGAGCAGGGTAAAAAAAAAAAAAACCCTGTCCCAGATTACCTCAAACCTCGTGAACAGAAGCAGCTGATTGTTAAGAAAAAAAAACAAAAAAAACCTCAAGACTAGACAAAGATAGCTGAAATAGACAGTTATGTAAATCTACTATCCACTGTATATTCTAAGGGTAGCTATAGGAGGAAGGGAAGTTGAGCAAAGATATTCGCAGTGAGAGTCTACTCTGAGTCAGAATTCTTCCCCAAAATAATTCCCAAATGTGTATCAGTGAATTCAAAAAAGCACACTATTTGGTGGTATGGGGGATGGGGCCTGTGGCTTTGGAAGCTGTAGGATTAAGGAAGAAAGGATGACAAGAATGAGAAAAAGAAAAAAAAAGAGAGAAAAAAGAAAAAGATAAGAAAAAGAACAGTCATAAAAGAGCGGTGAAAGGAGTTTATTTATTTATTTGTTTATTTATTTTTAATGATTTTATTAGCTATGCGGGGTGAGGTGGGGGGGGGGTTGCCTACTTAGAAAGAAAAAAGGCCAGCCAGAGGTTTCAAAAGGGTATAGACTTAGAATGAATGATACTCCCTGGTGGGGAAGGAATCTTGGTAAAGAAAGACGCTCAGCAGGGGAGCATGCTAGGAGCTGGTCCCCAGGGACTGGCTATGGGGGGTGAGCAAGGGGGAGGAGGTGTGCTTAATAATTTTAAAAGAAAAAAAATTTTTTGCCCTTTTTTTTTTTTTACTCTATTTTTTAACCCAAATTAAATTATAGTCACCTCCTTGGTGTCACCTTATTGACTAGCCTACTAAAGGCAGAAAATCCTACCGTTTCCAGAAGATGTGGTCAGAGCTCAAGCCACTAGCAGCTTCTCAGTCCGCCATCTTCCGGGAACCCCCCTTGTAATTTTTTTTTTTCTTTCTTTTGAACAGAATGCCCATAATGCTACGTAGTTCAAATTGTGTTCTTATGGGAAAAACTCCAGCTGAATTTGCCAAGCTGAATGAATGTCCTTTAGATCCTGGTATGTATAATTTCTCGGGTTTGCTCTACTTTCTCTCTATTTTTGCTTTTGTTTTGCTATTGCTGTTTTGTTTTGTTTTTTTTGTTTTTGCCTCCAGGGTATTGCTGGGGCTTGGTGCCTACACTATGAATCCACTGCTCCTGGAGGCCATTTTTTTGCCCTTGTGGTTATTGTTATTGTTGCCATTACTATTGTTGTTGGATAGGACAGAGAAAACGTATATAAATATTTTTAACTGTAAACCCATTGATTTGATCTGGGGCCCATATTCAGCACAGGAGCCTGTGTAACCTCTGAATCCCTGTAGGTCTGAGCTAGCATTCTGTGGTCAACAGCTAGGAACATTCCAGGCTGCACTAATTTCAGGACCCATCTTCCTTGGGTAATAGGTAGAGTATGTTGTCCAACCTCCCTTTGGAGAATGGAACAATCCCTATCATTGTTCCACATTGAGGGCAAAGTCCTATAGGGGCCCACAGAGGGGTCCATTATATTGTTCCTGATGGAGATGACCATTGACAGTGGTGAGAGGGATCTGTTAGAGGTCTAGGCCCTTCATATCTGTGTGGGAATCCCAGGTCTCCCTTACTAGGGCCCCAGGTGAGGGGGGTGGCCTGGTAGTGACTAAAGAGTCATCATTAAAAGTATGCTGGTCTCCTGCACTTATTTAGCTTCTGTAGTCCTTACTTTGTCTTACAGGGTTACCTTTGGAGTGATTGAGGGACGTTAATAAGAAGTAGGTGAGGAGGGTATCTATGTCTTAAGTAGAAACTATTTCATTAGGTACTTTATGGTGTGGTTTTGGGTCTTGCTACCTGCTTGCTACATTTATTAACTCACTGCAAACTATTGTGCACTTTTGCTTTAAAGTGTATGTTTTCCCCTAACTTATTGACACATGTACATATGCTTTATCTTATGGGCCTGGGTCTGTATCTAGGTTTTGAGATTTGTTAATTCTGAAGTGGAATTAAAGAGTCCTATGAGCTAGGAATGGTCTCACCAAAGTAATGAAGCTCTTCTTGAAGTTTTCCCTCTGAAAGTGAGGACCAGGGGTTTGAACCCGGGTCCTTATGCACTGTAATGTGTGCACTTAACCAGGTGCACCACCACCTAGCCCCAGCCATAGAAGAGTTTATTTTCTATTTCAGGACATCACTAGTATTGTCAAATCACTGTGAATGAGGGACCTTTTAACTTGTTTGTTTGCTTTGATCAGGTGGCTACTTTATTGTTAAAGGAGTAGAAAAAGTTATTCTTATCCAGGAGCAGCTGTCTAAGAACAGGATCATTGTAGAAGCTGACAGAAAGGGAGCTGTTGGTGCTTCCGTTACAAGGTATGGAAAGCAGAGATGGTTTTCTTAAGAAATACTGATCATTTCATTAAAAGTGTGAGTCTTTTGATTTGGAGTTGGCCATTTATTTCTCTCTGATAATATTTTACTATTTGAATTAACTTACAGATTATGTCTGTAAGAATAGAGTATTGATTTTTAAGTTTTTAGTGATGAAAATGCTAGACATTTGAAAGGCTGCTAATTACTTTCTTGACATATAGCATTAAAGAAAGTTGAAAATAATTTAGAGTCACTCTTCACTTCACTTTCATTTTGATGATTTTATATATGGATTCCTACATCAATATAATTATATATTACTCTTCATATTTAATTAATTATATCCTGGACTTAATGTGTTATTGTTAGTTTTCTAGGCCAACATCTTTTATAATGTACTTATTTTTCTATAACATTCTGCATATCATTCCTCTAAATACTCATGTCTACAATAGCATACTTTAGATTGTTCTGGCTTATTATAGCTATTTGAAATTTGGAGGTTATTGACTTATAAAAATAGAGAAATTTGTATAGTTAAAATGTCAGCATGTTGTAGAGTTTCTCTTCTGACAACTGTGGTGAACTGCTTTCCTCATTTTTCTAATGGAAAGGCAGCTAAGCATGATGGCCATTTCCTAAGCAGGTTACAGGAACCATACAGTATCCTAGGTACATTATCTACATTATTTAAACTTCAGTACTCCAAGATAAGTGGCCTTATCTCTAGCTCTTACAGACCTTGGGCTAAAATTCTTATCAATTCTAAGAGATAACCATCATTTGAATCCAGATCCAAGTACCCTGAAACCCATGTTTTTCTACTGTATTCATCTTTGGAGCCAGGGAAATTGAGATTTGAATCACAAAATTGTTGCTTACTAGCTGTGAAGCACTTGGGTGGTCATTCAAATAGCTTCTATAAGCATTTCTTCCCTCATCCATGATTTAGAGATATTGCTTCAGAGTAAATGTTACTGTGTGAGAGTAAAAGTGTAAGTATGTAGTGTATAACAGGTGGCTAGATTGTGTTATGTTTTTTGTGGTTGATTAAAGCTTGAAATATTTTTAGATTTATTACAAATTTCAGAGGTACCAATAAGGGAAATCCTTGGGTATCTTTTGGATTCGCTATGTCTCAAGACTATATGTTTTGTTGTATTATTAGTTTGAAAACTCATGGAATAGAATTCACTTCTTCATAGCTTTCTCATTATGTTATAGGGTCATCTTGAGGTTTTTCTCTTCTGATATGTAAAATTAATAATGAATATGTCCTATAACAGATCAAAACAATTTAGGTAGATCAAAATGAATTGGTGATTGTCACTTATTCACCTACAAAAACTTTTACCATAGTCTCAATAGTTGAAAACATTTATTATGTTTTTAAATGTTCATGTATTAGTGGGTGATGAGAAGTATTGGGTAGAGTTAAAGGCATCTATTAAGAGAATACTTACTGAAGGTGGTTGTTCATGTGTACGTTAGTGATTTATAATAATTTCTTTTTTAAAAATCTCTTGGGAATTAATGTTTTACATTCGACAGTAAATACAATAGTTTGTACATGCACAACAATTCCCAGTTTTCCACATAACAATACAACCCCCACTAGGTCCTCTGTCATCCTTCTTGGATCTGTATTCTCCCCACCCACCCACCCCAGAGTCTTTCACTTTGGTGCAACATGCCAATTCCAGTTCAGGTTCTACTTGTGTTTTTTCTTCTAATCTTGTTTTTCAACTTCTGCCTGACAGTGAGATCATCTCATCTTCATCTGTCTGTTTCTGACTTATTTCACTTAACATGATTTTTAAAAAAATTTTATTTATTTTCCCTTTTATTGCCCTTGTTTTCATTGTTGTTGTTATTGATGTCGTTGTAGTTGGATAGGACAGAGAGAAATGGAGAGAGGAGGGGAAGACAGGGGGAGAGAAAGATAGACACCTGCAGACTTGCTTCACCGCCTGTGAAGTGACTCCCCTGCAGGTGGGGAGCTGAGGGCTTGAACCCGGATCCTTATGCCGGTCCTTGTGCTTTGCGCCACCTGCACTTAACCTGCTGTGCTACCGCCCGACTCCTGTAACATGAATTTTTTAAGGTCCATCCAAGATCGGCTGAAAACGGTGAAGTCACCATTTTTTATAGCTGAGTAGTATTCCATTGTGTATATATACCACAACTTGCTCAGCCACTTATCTGTTGTTGTACACCTGGGTTGCTTCCAGGTTTTGGCTATGACAAATTGTGCTGCCAAGAACATATGTGTACACAGGTCTTTTGGGATGGGTGTGTTGGGTTCCTTAGGATATATCCCCAGGAGAGGAATTGCAGGATCATAGGGTAGGTCCATTGCTAGCCTTCTGAGAGTTCTCCAGACTGTTCTCCACAGAGGTTGGACCAATTTACATTCCCACCAGCAGTGCAGGAGGGTTCCTTTGACCCCACAATCTCTCCAGCATTTGTTGATACTACCTTTTCTAATATATCACATTCTAACAGGAGTGAAGTGGTATCTCATTGTTGTCTTTATTTGCATTTCTCTGACAGTCAAAGACTTGGAACATTTTTTCATGTGTTTCTCGGCCTTTTGGATCTCTTCTGTGGTTAATATTCTGTCCATGTTGTCCCCCCATTATTGAATGGGGTTATTTGTTGTCTTGTTGTTGAGTTTGGCAAGCTCTTTATATATTCTGGTAATTAGCCTCTTGAATGATGTATGGCATGTAAAGATTTTCTCCCATTCTGTGAAGGGTCTCTTGGTTTGGGTAGTAGTTTCTTTAGCTGTATAGAAGCTTTTTAATTTGATGTAGTCTCATAGATTTATACTTGCCTTAGTCTTCTTTGTAACTGGATTCGTTTTATTGAAGGTGTCTTTAAAATTTATGTGGAAAAGAGTTCTGCCAGTATTTTATTCTTAGTATTTGATTGTTTGTGGTCTAACACCGAAGTCCTTGATCCACTTGGAATTTACTTTTGTATTTGGTGAAATATAGTGGTTCATTTTCATTCTTCTGCATGTTTCAACCCATTTTTTGCAACACCATTTGTTGAAGAGAGACTGCTTTCCCCATTTAATAGTCTGGGCACCTTTGTCAAAGATTAAATGTCCATAGGTGTGGGGCCTTACATCTGGGCTCTCAATTCTATTACACTGGTCAGTGTGTATCCATGTTTGAGTACCAAGCTGTTTTGATGACAATGGCCCTATCATACAATTTGAGATCTGGGAGTGTGATGCCTCCGGTTCTGTTCTTTCTTCTCAAGATTGTTTTTTGTCTCTTCTGGTTCCAGATAAACATTTGTAGCACTTGTTCTATTCTCCTAAAAAAATGTGCTTGGGATCTTGATGGGGATAGCATTAAATTTGTATATGGCTCTGCATAGTATATTCATTTTGATGTTAATTCTTGCAAACCATGAACATGTAGTATCTTTCCACTCCTTTGTGTCTTTTTCTGTTTCCTTGAGTAGTGACTGTTAATTTTCAGTACACAAATCTTTCACTTCTTTGGTGAGGTTTATTTGTAGATATTTGATTGTTCTTTTTGCTATAGTAAAAGGAATTGATTTCTGGCCTTCAGTTTCTTCTAACTTAGTGTTTGCATAGAGGAATGCCATTGACTTTTGAATTTTAATTTTGTAGCCTGACACCATGCTGTATTGCCTGATGATTTCCAAAAGCTTTTTGCTGGATTCCTTAGGTTTTTCCATGTATACTATCATGTCATCTGCAAATAGGGAGAGTTTGACTTCTTCTCTTCCATTCTGTATCCCTTTAATTCCTTGCTCCTGCCTGATTGCTATGGCAAGAACTTCCAACATTATGTTGAATAGTAATGGTGATAGTGGGCAGCCCTGTCTAGTACCTCATCTGAGGGTAAATGCTTCCAGTTTTTCACCATTGAGTACGATGTTGGCTGTAGGTTTGCTATATATAGACTCCACTATCTTCAGGAATTTTCCATGTATTCCCATTTTTTGTAGTGTTTTGATCATAAAGGTATGTCATACTTTGTCAAAGACTTTCTCTCCATCTGTAGATATGACCATGTGCTTTTTGGTCTTTCTTTTATTGATGTGGTGGATCACGTTGATTGATTTACATATATTAAACCAACCTTGCATGCCTGGGATAAACCCCACTTGGTCATGATGAACAATGTTTTTAATATGCTTCTGTATCCGGTTGGCTAGAATTTTGTTCATTATTTTAGCATCTATGTTCATCAGAGATATTGGTCTGTAGTTTTCTTTTTTGGTTGTGTCCCTGTCTGCTTTTGGTATCAGGGTGATGTTGGCTTCATAGAAGCTGGCAGGGAGTATTCCAGTGTCTTCAATCTTTTGGCAGACGTTTAAAAGTAGAGGTATTAGTTCTTTGAAGGTTTTGTAGAATTCATTTGTAAAACCATCTGGTCCAGGACTTCTATTTTTGGGAAGATTTTTGATAACTGTTTCAATTTCATTAGCTGTTATGGGCCTTTTCATGTTATCTACTTCCTCTTTATTTAGTTTTGGAAGTAAGTATTTAGGAAATCATTCAGTTCTTCCAGGTTCTCTAGCTTGGTGGCATATAGTTGTTCATAGAAGCCTCACATGATATGTTGAATTTCTGTAGTGTCTGTTGTTATATCTCCTCTTTCATTTAATATCCATTTTATTTGGGTCTTCTGCCTTTTTTGTTTTGTGAGTCTGGCTAAAGGTTTGTCAGTTTTTTTCACTCTTTCAAAGAACCAATGTTTACTTTTCATTGATTTTTTGTATGGTTTTCTTATTTTCAGTGTTACTGATTTTTGCCCTAACTTTAGTGATTTCTGTCCTTCTGTTTGCTTTAGGGTTCCTTTGTTCTTCTTCTTCTAGGTCTTTAAGATGTGCAGTCAGGTTGTTTATTTGTGCTTTTTCTTGTTTTCTAATGTGTGCTTGTATGGCTCTGAACTACCCTCTCAGTACTGCCTTAGTTGTGTCCCAAATATTTTGATAGCTTGTGTCTTCATTTTCATTGAACTCTCAAAACATTTTGATTTCTTCTATTTCCTTTGACCCCGTTGTTGTTAAGGAGTGTACTGTTGAGCTTCCACATTTTGAGACTATTACTAATCTTTTGTTGATTGTTAAGTGTTAATTTAATTCCACTCTGATCTGAGAAGATGCTTAGGATGATTTTAATGCTCTTGAATTTGCTGATGCTATCTTTGTGGCCTAACAAAGGGTCTATCCTTGAGAATGACCCATGTGGACTTGAGTAAAATGTGTATTCCACTTTTTTGGGATGAATGATTCTGAAAATGTCCAATAGTTCTCGCTTATCTATCTCCTCATTTAGCTCCCTTATGTCTTTATTGATTTTCTTCCTGTATGATCTGTCAAGTTGACAGAGTGGGGTGTTGAAGTCCCCTACTATGACTGTATTGCTGTTAATATATTGCTGTAGCTCTTTCAGTAGATGTTTGATGTATTTAGATGGCTTCTCATTGGGTGCATAGATGTTAATAATATAGTCCTCTTGATTGACTAATCCACTCAGCATTAAGTAGTGTCCATTCTTATCTTTTTAAATTTTATCTATTTTAAAGCCTATCGTGTCAGATATGAAAGTAGGTATTCCTGCCCCTTTTTTGTGGGCCATTGGCTTGTATGCTTGTATGATAGTTTTCCATCCTTTCACTTTGAGTCTGTGTTTGTCTTGTTGAGTTAGGTGGGTTTCCTGTAGACAGCATATTGTTGGGTTGTGTTTTCTGATCCATCTTCCTACTCTGTGTCTTTTAATAGGTGAATTCAGGCCATTGACATTTATTGATATCAAAGATTGCAGAAATTTTAATGCCATTCTTGTAGAGGTTTAGAGTGTTCTGATATATGGCCTATTTATGGTGGTCTGACTGTTTATAGGAGACCTTTCAGAACTTCTTTCAGGGCAGGCTTGCTGATTCCTTCAACTGTTGCTTGTTTGAGAAGGTTTTTAAGCCTCCATCTAGTCTGAATGACAGTCTAGCAGGATAGAGTATTCTTGAGCCTTTCTCATTGAGTACTCGATAGATATCTTGCCATTCTCTTCTGGGTTGTAGTGTTTGTGTGGAGAAGTCTGCTGCTAATCTTATGGGTTTTCCTCTTTTGGTGACTCTGTTTTTCTCTTGCAGCCTTCAGGATCCTTTCTTTATCCTTACTCCTTTCCATTCTAAATAGGGTGTGTCTTGGTGTCCTTAAGTCTGGGTTAATTCTGTTTGGGACCCTCTGGGCTTCTTGAATCTTTACGTCTTTAATGTTGTCTAGACTAGAGAAGTTTTCAGCTATAATGGCCTGAAGAATGTTTTCTTCCTCTCCCCCTCTTTCTTCCTCTGATAAGCCAATAATGTATATATTGTTTCTTTTGAAGTCATCCCATAGGTGTCTGTTGTTTTCAGTATCTCTTAATCTCTTTTTGAGATCTCTTCCTTGTTTTTTAGTTGTCTCTAATTCGTCCTCAATCTTGCTAATTCTGTCTTCAGCCTCATATATTCTATTCTCTCTCCCCTCTACTGTTTTCTGTAGTTCATCTATTTTGTTACTCTGTCCTGATACTGTTTTAGTTTTTCAGCTAGTTGTGTTCTTAGCTCAGCTATTTCAGCTTTTAGCTCTCTAATAACCTTGAGATAGTTAGTGTTTTCTTCCAGAGTCTCATTTGTTGCTTCTGCATTTCTGATGACAATTCTTTCAAAGTCTTTACTTACTCCTTTGATTATTTCCTTAGGTAGTGTTTGGATGTTGACCTCATTATTTTGTGCTTCACCTTTTGGGGGATTTAAGCTGGAGTCTTGTCCTGGTTCATTTCTCCAATATTTCTTCTTGTTGGTTTAACCATTTTTTATATTATGTTATGAGGTCCCTCTCTCAGTACTTTTCAAATTACTGATCACTATTGCCTGGATTGACTTGTTTCTAAATAAGGTAATTGAAGGGTTCACAGTTGTGGCAGTTAACTATTGTTTCAATAGTATTTAAATCCCTGATTTGGAGCTCAGTGGCTTAAAGGTCTCTTTTGTTCTTTTTCTTCCCTGTAGGCTATGAAAGTCTGAGGACTTTTAAACTATAAGTAGGCTTGTTAGCTTAATCATTGACTCCTTACCAAGAGATAAAGCAGAGTGTGGCAGAGATAATCCAGTGGTTATGCAAAGAGACTTTCACAGCCCCACCTCTATGCCACTGAGGTATAGGTCTTCTCCTGAATTTTCTGGTTAGTTCTCTGTCCCCTGGTGTCAGCCCAGGGCCTCCCTGCCAGCTGCTCCAGATTCTGAGGGCAGTAGCAATGGAGCCTCAGAGTTGTACTTGGTGAATTTCAGGGGAGTCCTCTCCTCCCTTCAGTTGTGCCCTTGTTGGTAAAACAGACTGGAGGTGGTGTCGCAATTGATAAACTGCAGGACTGTTACCAGCCACTTAATGTCTCCCTAGGCTCCTCTCTGACCACCAGCCACATGTGTTTGCACTCATCAGTGATTTGTTGGGTTCCTGAAGTCGTTCTAGTCCTGTCTTGTTTTGGTCCCAGGTGGTCTCCTTTGGTATTCCTAGTTGATCCAGGAGAGGAGAGGAGAGGAGAGGAGGAGAGGGGAGGAGAGGGGAGGGGAGTGGAGGGGAGAGGAGAGGAGAGGAGAGGAGAGGAGAGGAGAGGAGAGGAGAGGAGAGGAGAGGAGAGGAGAGGAGAGGAGAGGAGAGGAGAGAAACACATTTGCTGCTGCTCGTAGCCCGGGCTCCAGAAGTCTCCTACATTAATTTCTATTGTGTGTTAATAGCTTCCACTTAAGTGGGATGCAATTTAACCTACTTGTGTTTTCTTGTAGCTCTACTCATGAGAAAAAAAGCAGGACCAATATGGCTGTGAAACAAGGACGATTTTATCTGAGGCATAATACTTTGTCAGAAGATATTCCTATTGTAATTATATTTAAGGTAAGGCCTCAAGTCAGTAAGATTTCTTTACCTGGATTCATTTTATAAGTAATTAGATATTTGAAAGATATGGAGTTCCAGAAACATATTTGTGGTATATATAAATTATCAGTCAACTACTACCAGGGTTTAGATATTTTTTCAAAGAGTAGTACATTTGAATAGATAAATTATTAAAAATTTCAAAGGCATAGAGAGCATATAGTGATAATGAGTTCCCCACTCATCTCCACTGTTGTTTTTCAAAGACATCACTTGCTACTAGTGTTTGTACTTCACTGATCCAGGATGACTTTTCAGATAGAGACCATGAAAGAGCCCACAGTGCCAGAACTTTCAGGGGATGGGGGGGTCCAAACCTTTGTCAAGTACATGACAAGGCAGTTCATTTTCCAAGTAAGCTACTTTCTCAGGCTGCTTCTTCTTCTTCTAGCGTTTGCCCTTCTTTCGTAGCCAGTCAACAGCGTCAGGTTTAGCCTGATGTAAAGTTTCGAGACCTCCTTTGAATCTGGAGAGGTGGCAGTCGTTGACTATGTGGGTCATAGTCTGTCTGTAGCCGCAGGGGCAGTTCGGGTCGTCTCTGGCTCCCCAGCGAATAGCTTTTTATGCCTCTTTTTAGAGGTAGTCTATGTTTATATAGGTACATGACTGTATAGGAGGTTTATATTCTGTTTTTTAACTTTTACTTACATGCATTGCCCAACATTTTATACTTAGATAATTCTCTCTCTCTCTTTTTTTTTTTTTTTTTTTGCTAACTTACATCTTAGAGATGGTAGTATGTTGATTCAAATAGACTGTTATTTGGGGCAAAATTCTCTACTTATGAGTATACCATAATTAATCATTTTCTACCTTTGGACATATAGATCTTTTTCTATTTCAAGGGTATTTATGGAATTTTGTAGACATAAGTTGGGGTGAGAAAGTTTTACACCTGTCATTGTGAGATGAAAGATTGTATCCATGTGTCAATAAGTGCTGTAAACCGCTAAACCCCCAGTAATGAGAAACAACAATAACAAAAGTCCAACAAATGTGTAAATGAAGCATGGGCTGATGAAATACTGGTTTGTCAGAAATGTTATGACATGTTTTTCAATATATACATATATGTGTGTGTGTATATATATATATATATATATATTATTCATTAGATAGAGACAGAGAAATTGAGAGGGAGATAGGGAGAGGGACAGATGCCAGCAGCTCATTTTCACCACTTGTGAAGCTTCTCCCATACAGGTGGGACCAGGGGCTTTAACCCAGATCCTTGTACATAGTAACATGTATAGTCAACTAGTTGTGCCACCTCCTGGCTCCATGATATGTTTTTCTGTGTAAAAATGCATAGTGAAGATGCTGGATGGTGGCTCACCTGGTTAAGCACACTTACACCATGTACAAGGACCTGGGTTTGAGCCCCTGCTTCATGAGCGGTGAAGCAGGTGTCTATCTTTCTCTTTCCTTATCTGCCCTCCTCTACATTTCTCTCTGTCCTATCTAATAAAATATAAAGAAAAAAATAAAGACAACACGGCACTGGGGGTGGTGGATTCATAATGCTGGTACTGAGCCCCAGCAATAATCTGGTGGCAATTTAGGGGGCAAAAAATGCATCATGACTTTGCCAACAATCCACTAGCTTACTTGGGTAGTTTGCTATGTTGTCATGTGTGTGAGCCAGATTATAGAGGCATTGACACAAGCTTTGGTGCTGTGATTTCTTTCACTCAATCTCTCTGCCTCTATCTCTATCTAAATATGTATGTATGTATACACACATGCATATATTAAATATGTAGATAAATAAATCATTTCAAGCTGTCCAGATTGCTTACCTGGTAGATGTACCTGCTTTGCCGTACATCTAGCCCAGGTTCAGTGCCTTGGTTCATCACATGGGAGTAGTATAACACAGGTGAGAGCTTTGGTGCTGTGATATTTCTCCCTCTAGCTAACAGAGTTGACATAGAGTTGTGAAATCATGTATGCACAGGGCCCTAGTCCATTCAAAAACTAAGATGGGGGAGAGGGCGACATTTGGGTATAATGTTCCTAAGAATAAGAAAGAAGGAAATCAGGTTTCAGAGCTGTAACCAGGTAAGGGAACATAGGTGCCAGAGGGAGGAAGAGAGGCTCCTGTCAGTTAGGGAGTGTGCCTTGGATTGTCATGGATAGGTATTAGATGTTGGATAAGTGAGAATGTTAACAAGTTAAGTTCTTTCACTCACTGAAATATCTGTATTTGAAGTGAAATTACATAAAGAAGATTGTGGGTTTTATTAGACATAATAGTGTGCTTTTGACATAGTATAGTATACATAGTATAGTATATTAGACATAGTAATGCTTAGTGTGCTTTTGAATTCTCTTTATTATTGCTATTTTAATAAGTTATTTATTATTTAATGAATAGAGATAGCCAGAAATCGAGATTGTAAGGGGAGATAGAAAGGGAGAGAGTAAGAGAGACACCTGCAGACCTGCTTCACCATTTCCAAGGTTTTCCTCTGCAGGTGGAGACCGGGGACTCGAGCCCAGGTCCTTGCACATTGTAACGTGTGCTTAAGCAGTTACAACCACCCAGCCTCTGATTTCTCTAAATGAGAAATGGTAATGTTGATTTTGTTTTTTGGATGTTGATGATAGCCTTACCATTATTTCATAGTAACCAGAGAGAATTCTTTTTTTTTTTTTTTTTTGCCTCCAGGATTATCTCGGGGGCTCAGTGCCTGCACTATGAATCTACTTCTCCTGGAGGCCTTTTTTCCCCCTTTTTGTTGCCCTTGATGTTGTTGTTGGATAGGACAGAGAGATTGAGAGAGGGGAGGAAGATAGAGGGGGAGAGAAAGATAGACACCTGCAGACATACTTCACTGCTTGTGAAGCGACCCCCTGCAGGTGAGGATCTGGGGGCTCGAACCCGGATCCTCACACTGGTCCTTGTGCTTCACACTGTGTGCGCTTAATCCACTGCGCTACCACCTGGCCCCCTTAAATAAACTTTTTACTACATTTCTTCAAGGTATGTATGTTTACTTTTTATTTACTGTTGTTGTAGAGATAAAGAGGCATAGAAAGAAAGTGAAAGAGACTATAGCACTACAATTTCCTTTAATGTGGTTGGGCCTGACCTCAAACCTGGCTTGTACACATGGCAAAGCATTGAATTAGGCAAGTAAGCTATCTCGCCAGCCTGGCTTATATTTCTTCAGTACAGTAGAAATGTTAGCTTGACCTGTAAGGATCCCAGGGTGTTCATTGCAATGAGGTACTTAGTGAGTAAAAGAAAAATAATTGTCTAATTAAGTAAAAGTATATTTCCAGCAGAGGGCAGTATGATCCTATGTACATCAAAAGTGCTGTTTAGAGTTTTGATACTTGAAGGTCCACAGGACTACTCTTCTTATGACAGAAATGAGAAATTAATTATAATATATTTTAAAGTACAAAAAACTGTTTTCCTTAGGCCAGAAGTTATAAATCAATTATAATGCATATATCACTTAAATCACTGTGAAAAACAGACCTAGCAAGGTGACAAAAATTTGATAATACAGAATCTTCCATCAAATTTGTTTAATCTTTTCTTATTATTGTGAGAAAAACCTGAACACCTGTCCACTATTTATGATGTTCTATCTACCTTTGTCTTTGTTATTTTTATTGCAGCGATAGGAATTTAACCTAGGGCATCACACATTCAAGACATGTACTTTACTACTCAGCCATCTCCCCCCTCCCCCCGTGTTTATATTCATAATGTACGGCTGTCTTAAATTCTTTTTTATTTTAGTGACAACAAAACTATTTTTTAATAAATTTTATTGAATTCTTTTTTAGAATCAGTTTTTTTTTTTTCTTTTTACACCAGAGCACCAGTCAGCTCTGACTTATGGTGGTGTGGGAGATTGAACCTGTGACTCCGGAGCCTAAGGCATGACAGTCTGTTTGCATAACCATTATGCTATCTACCCCCACTAGAATCAGGTTCTAAATTAAGTTCACATGTGCATTTCTATGTTGACATTTCTGACTTATTTCTTTATGATTACAAAATAGTGCTTGCATTGTAAAAAAAAAATTAGAAAACTACGGAAAAGTGTAACTATTTTTTAAAAGATTTATTTATTAGTGAAAGAGGAGGAGGAGACAGGGAGAGAAAGAACAAGATCATGTAATGCCTGGGATTGAATTCATACTTGAAAATTCAGTGCTTTATCTACTGTGCCCCCCATCCTGGCCCACTATACCTATGTTTTTTGGATATATTTTTTCCTTTGCCTTTGTAGTGTCAACATCAACTTTATTTTATTTTTCACTTAATAGTGAATTATAATTAGCTTATAAATATATATGCTTATAAATATACATCTACATCATTATTTTAGTAGGCATTACTGCATGTGTGTGGTATGATTTATTTAACCAGTTTGCTATGGTGTGACATTTAGGTGTTTCTCCCCAGTCCCTCCCTCCCCAGGTTTTCACATTATACAACTGTGGTATCCATATATGTGTGTATGTGTGTTTATGGTACTGACTTATTTTGTGAAACTTAATTTCTGGGAATAGAAATCCCCTTTTTAAAAGATGTGTTTCATGCTGTCAAGTTTTCTTTCTAGTGTGTATTGATTGCATTATAGTCAGCACTGGAGGGACTTTGGGGTCCTAATACATGATGGTGGAAAAGGACCAGAGTTGGGGCAGAGTGTGTTTTGCAGATACCTTACCACAGAAAGATGAGAGATTGAACCCATGTGGCAACAACTTATCCATTACCCTTCTCACCCCCAACATTAAAAAAAAAATGAATTGAGTGTGTTGGACTCAAGAGATCACTCAGCCTGTTAGAGCAGGAGATTGGCATGCCTGAGGTCCCAGGTTTGATCTCTGCTATCATGCCAGAGCTGAGCAGTGTTCTGGTGTCTGTCTCATAGAAATTGATGGCTGGGGGGCGTGGCAGCACAGTAGCACAGTGTGGTGCCAGGTGCAAGGGCCAGTGTTAGGATCCCAGTTTGAGCCCCAGCGATAACCCTGGAGGCAAAAGAAAAAGGGGGGGGGGAATGATTAATGGGTCCGAGAGGGGGCACATCTGGTTAAGCATAAATGTTAAAATGCTCAAGGACAAGCCCCAGGCCCCACCTGCAGGGGCAGACCTCTCAGTAGGTGAAATGGTGCTTCTCTCCCTCCCCCTTCTTCTCTATTTCTCTATTCAGTATTTTTCTCTATCAGAATTTTTATTCATTAAACTTTTAGAGCAAATTAATTAATTTTTAGAAGTGGAGGTGGTGAAATAGATAAAACACTGGGTTCTCAAGCATGAGGTGTCAGATTCAGTCCCTGGTATTACATGTGCATAGTTTGAGTCACTTTCTCACTTCTGAAGAAATCTTTAAAAGATTTTTAAAAGTAATAAAAGCAAGTTAAAAATTAAAAAAAAAGTCCAAGTAAAATAAGTATTTTGGGCACTCAGCCTTTTATTTATTTATTTATTTGTCTCCTGTTGTAGACATGTTTTAATAAACAAATGAGAACTTGTTTGATAGTTTGTCCTTTTCTGTAGTGTAGGCAGTAGTACAGATTCCTGGATGTCTTAGAATCAGACAGGTAAGGCATGACATTCTGCTTCTTTATTTACTAGCTCTGTAACCATAGACAAATCTTCCAGTCTTCTGAAGTCTTTACTAACTCATCCATAATATGAGAAGTCCACCTAAGACAGTTGTTGGGAGACTATGTGTTTTTTATAAAGTAAATTGCCTGGAAAGAAGGTGCTTTTTTCTCTTTCCTTAGTTCTTACACATATAATGTCAGAAGCTGGAGAAAATAAACTAGGAAGGATACCAGAAAAGTCACATCATTTCTCTTTTTTTGTGTGTGTTGTGTTGACAGTCATTAGGACTTGATGGTAGTTGATTGTAACTAACAATTGGCTAAAAGTGACAGAAACAGCAGGGTTTCCAGATTCCATGCTGAGTCTGAATATGACGGATAAAGCTTTTTAGGACTAAGATCAGCCTTATTTATGGACTTGAATCACTACAAAGGTTCTCCTGCCCATGAATCTTCCCCACTTCTGTACTCCCAAGTAGAAAGTAGTCACTCTATAATAGCATCTATAGTCAGAAAGTTTCTACAGGATCAAGTTTCAAGGGCTTTGAGCATTTGTTTTTTGAAGCCTATTTAATAGCAAATTTATTTTTAAAGACAAGAAATTGCAAAGTTATAAAGGACCATCACGGTTCTCTCAGTACCTATCTGTTGGGACTGCTTTTTATAGTATACTGAGTTCTGTGATACATTCTGAATATTTGACATTTTAAAAAGTTGGCTCAAAAAAAAAAAGAACTTATTTCCCATTCTTCCCTTCACTTAATATATTTCAGCACATCACCATTAGCATTCCTATCATTCTCTTCTGCTCATTAGTATTCTGTCTTTGTAAGTCTCACTTCTTGTCACATTTAGTAGATATCCAAGAAGACTTCATGTCACTCTTTAAAGAGTATTTCCCCTTATTTTTGTTGTATGTTATTGCTGATTGCTAGAATATGAGTGACCTCTGCTGAAATGTGTTATCTTTGCAATTCTTTCATTACATAGCATTCACCTTTTGACTTATTAGGTGAAGTGATTTCAGATACCTAGAGTACAAAGAGTTCTATATAAAGCTGGCCTTCAGATGTCTAAATTATGTGTGTAAAGCAAAATGGTTGGGCATTTTGCTGATGTTTCCATAGCAATAAGTCATTTATTCGTAGCTGTGGCTTTTGAAGGCTGAATAGTTATAATGTCAGTTTGGTCTTTGGAGCTGGAACACTTTCAGTGACAATGTGAATGAATTATTAATCTGTGTCCAGTAATAAAGGAAGAGTTTAGCCATTTCTGAGCAAAGTTTTACTACCTGTCATTCTTTCTGCTTATAGGTATCATTCACGTATTTTTCCTGCATATGAATGTCATGTCTTTGCATCATAGCTTAGTAATATTTGGAAAGGATATGTATGCTAGGCTACTTGAGAATATTATGCAGTTATAAAATTTCTATGTATATATAGCATCAGGGAATTTTATTTTTATTTGGGGATTAATGGTTTATAGTCAACAATAAAATACAGTAACAAAAAAATTGAAAACATTAAGTTAGGGATAAAGTGACATGAAACATTTGTGTCCTAAGATCTATTATAAAAATACATTTGAACAAAACAAATTATACACTTAAAAAAGCTTTTAAAGTTTAAGTAGCAAATTTATTTCCAAATTGATCTCTTAGTTATTTGTGCTTTGTAATCAATTATAGCATAGCCTTTGGAAGTTACTTGCTTGGGTAGTTCTGGCTCAGGGTATTTCATGAGTCAAGATTTTTGCCAGGCTGCAGTCATCTGAAGGCTGCATTGGAAATAGAGGTTCTGCTTCCACAGTGGCTCTCCCACATGGCAGTTCTCTGTTGGAAAGAGATAACTCCTCATACTGGACATTTGCTGAAACTGCTTGAGTATGTTCAGGTTTTTCTTGCTTCCCCAAGAATGGCTTTTTAAACAAATATTTTCTTTTTTTATTTTAATTTTTATTTATTTATTATTGGATAGAGATTGAGAGGAATGGGGGAGCTAGAGAGGGAGAGGAAGACAGAGAGACACCGGTAGCCCTACTTCACCACTTATGAAGCTTTCCTTCTCCAGGCAGAGACCAGGGGCTTGAACCTGGGACCTTGTGCACTGTAATGTGTGTGTTTAACCAGGTGTACCACCACCTGGCCCCATAGAACAGCTCTTTTAATTAAGAGTAAGCTAGAAGGAAGCTCCAGTGCCTTAGGTCCAAGTCTTCAAAGTTGTGCATTGTTGCTGCCACATTTTATTCTATAAGAGTCATTAAATTTAGCAAATACTCAATGTGTGGAGAATTCATTTTCACTTTTCAAAGAGAGTATCAAAGAGTAACATTTAAAAATTTTTAACAGCCTAAGAGGGACATAGCATATATTTTGCCTTCCTCCTAGTTTCAAAATTGTTGATAAGTTTATATCTGATCTTGAAGTATCCAAATTAAATTTACATAATAGAGATGCCTATAGTTCAAATGTAGAAATAAAAACACTGAGTGGAAGAGGTGACTTGACATTAGTGCTTATACAGCCAGAGTCTTTTGTTAACATTCTGTTAAAATATAACTCAGTTTTCTTGGCTTAGAGGTTTCCTTTCCATTGTACTCAATGTGATGTTCTTGATACTGCATTGGAACTTTTTTTTTTTTTTTAACTTTTCCCTTTCTCATGTGTATAGAGAACTCAGAACCAGAGCATCAAAGACTAATTACATCATTTACCTGGTTCTGTCTTTCCTGAATTGTTAAAGGAAGAATTTTAATGCAAACATAACTTCTCCCTCTGACTTCTTTTTTTATATTTATTTTATTTATTTATTCCCTTTTGTTGCCCTTGTTGTTTTATTGTTGTAGTTATTATTGTTGTTGTTGTTGTTGGATAGGACAGAGAGAAATGGAGAGAGGAGGGGAAGACAGAGAGGAGGAGAGAAAGATAGACACCTGCAGACCTGCTTCACCGCCTGTGAAGCGACTCCCCTGCAGGTGGGGAGCCGGGGTTCGAACCGGATCCTTATGCCGGTCTTTGTGCTTTGCGCCACCTGCGCTTAGCCCGCTGTACTACAGCCTGACTGCCCTCCCTCTGACTTCTAAGAAGCAGATTATTTCTCTGCCAACAGAGGTTTAGTGAGATTATGCTCTGTTTTCTTTTCTTTTCTTTTCTTTTCTTTTCTTTTCTTTTCTTTTCTTTTCTTTTCTTTTCTTTTCTTTTCTTTTCTTTTCTTTTCTTTTCTTTTTTTCCCTCCAGGGTTATTGCTGGGCTCGGTGCCTGCACCATGAATCCACCGCTCCTGGAGGCCATTTTTTCCCCTTTTTGTTGCCCTAGTTGTTGCAGCCTCCTTGCGGTTATTATTGCCATTGTTGACGTTGCTTTGTTATTGGATAGGACAGAGAGAAATGGAGAGAGGAGGGGAAGACAGAGAGGAGGAGAGAAAGATAGACACCTGCATACCTGCTTCACCGCCCGTGAAGCAACTCCACTGCAGGTGGGGAGCCGGGGGCTCGAACCGGGACCCTTACGCCGGTCCCTGCGCTTTGCGCCACGTGCGCTTAACCCACTGCGCCACCGCCCGACCGCCAATGCTCTGTTTCTTAATATGGCAGAACTCCAGGCAGATGTGTGAAGGAGTGAGCCTTAGTACCATATGGAATCTACAAAGACCTTCATAGTTGACTTCCACCTTGAAACCTGTTAGGTGTGTTTACGATTTAAAAAATATCTTTTAAAACCTACTTACACTATAGCTTGATATCTCTAGAATGGTAAAACTAAGGATCCATTAGGAAAAATTTTTCTAGCCTGAATATGAATTATTTGACAGTCTTCTGAAAAAATAAGTCTTAATGACAAAACTAATTTGGCCTCTGTTTTCAGTGGTGAATATTTTCTGACTTACTGTCGTTGGATGGCCTTTCTTTTTCAGTTTGCCTTTATAATTTTGAACTGTGTCCATATTATACCTTCCTACTTCCTTTTATTTATATGAAACACATAAGAATATTTAAGCATTTTAGGAGATAGTACACATGTAAAAAGTGCTTGAGAATATTTGTTTTCCTTCCTAATCAGAATTTCTGTTTCAGGTTCTTATACAGCTTCGGCTATGGCTGCCAGTGCCAGATGGCACCATTTCTGAGAAAAGAGCTAGCTTTTGCTTAGAAGTAATACCCACAAACAATGCCAAATTAGCATAAGCAAATGTCAGTGAGTTAACACAAAGCCAACACTCTTTCTATCTTTTCTTTCCTTCCTAGGCCATGGGTGTTGAGAGTGACCAGGAAATTGTGCAGATGATTGGAACAGAGGAGCACGTGATGGCTGCATTTGGACCCAGTTTGGAGGAGTGCCAGAAAGCTCAGATTTTCACACAGATGCAGGTGTGTCTTTTCATGTTGTCCTTCACTGTGAAAGGGAATTGGAGATTTAATGCTGCTCATTGATAAAGCATTAGATTCAATGACTTTTGGGGATGCAGATTTGGGAGGGTTGTTGGGGAGATAAGAGAAGTGGTAGAAGCCTCTTTAACTCAGCTTTTTTTTTGGGATTAGAGGAAGGGTTTGCCTAGACAAATTACTGGGTTGTCAGAAAAGTCCTGACACATTTTTGCATTGAAAAACAGAAAAATATGTCTGACATATAAAATATCAGTATCCTTGTCCACAAGGTGGCACAGTAAATGAAGTCATTCAAGCATGAGGTCCTGAGTTCAGTCCCTGGCATCGCAAATGCCAGAGTGGTGCTCTGGATCTCCCTCATTTCTCTTCTATCTCTCATAAACAAATGTTTAAATAAATTGAGTAATATGTATATTACTCATCCTTGCTTTCTAAATTTTCTAAATGATCATGTACCAATTATATAGTGAGAAAATGAAATCATATGATAAAAGTGAAATAGTTTAATGGCAGGTGATAGTATTTATTGTTAACTTATGACAAAAGTTCAATTTTTTAAATATTTATTTTTCCCTTTTTTCTTGCCCTTGTTTTTCATTGTTATTGTAGTTGTTGTTATTGATGTTGATGTTGTTGGATAGGACAGAGAGAAGTGGAGAGAGACAGGGAAAGACAGACACCTGAAGACCTGCTTCACCACCTGTGAAGAGACTCCCTTGCAGGTGGGGAGCCAGGGACTTGAACCGGGATTCTTCCACCAGTCCTTACACTTTGCGCCATGTGCTCTTAACCCACTGCGCTACCACCTGACTCCCAAAAGTTGAATTTTTTTTTTTTTCCCTCCTCCAGGGTTATTGCTGGGCTCGGTGCCTGCACCATGAATCCACCGCTCCTGGAAGCCATTTTTTTCCCCCTTTTTTGTAGCTTCATTGTGGTTATTACTATTGCCCTTGTTGATGCAATTCGTAGTTAGATAGGACAGAGAGAAATGGAGAGAGGAGGGGAAGACAGAAAAGGGGAGAGAAAGATAGACACCTGCAGACCTGCTTCACCGCCTGTGAAGCGACTCCCCTGCAGGTGGGGAGCCGGGGGCTCGAACCGGGATCCTTACGCCAGTCCCTGCGCTTTGCGCCACATGCGCTTAACCCACTGCGCCACCGCCCGACCCCCAAAAGTTGAATTTTTAACTGGACTTATTGCACCTTTGTATATAACCAGTTCTTTGGTATTTTTGCTTGCAGTATTATATGTAATTAAAGTTGCTCAATAAATTGTTATCGATGATGATATTTAAATGCTTTTGTAATATTTTCTGGTTTTATAGGCATTAAAATACATAGGGAACAAAGTAAGAAGGCAAAGAATGTGGGGAGGTGGACCAAAGAAAACCAAAATAGAAGAAGCAAGAGAGCTCCTGGCTTCGACCATTCTCACCCATGTACCTGTGAGTATCACCTTTGCAACTGTGAGTGAGCAAGCATGTTTTGGAGGCTCATGCATTTCTTTTAATAAATTTTGAATGCAAATTTACATTTTTATTATTTTAAATTTACATTATTTAGAGTCCACTTTCACAGCTGGGGCAGGAGGTGCAACAGTAAAGCACAGGACTTGGATATGTAGTGTCTTTAGTTTAATGTCTGGCATCATTTGTCAGAGTAGCATTCTAGTTTTCATTCTTTTTTGTCATTAATAAAAAACTAAATCTTTTTTTTTTTTTTAAGTCTGATCCTTAGTAAAAGAGAATTCTGTGTTTGGAAAGCAGGCATTTAAATATCTCCCTGCCATTTTACATGTCCAGATATAATAATTTATACTGTAGTAGTCAGACCAGGTAGGATAATATTTTAAGGGCATGCATTATTTATGATGTAAGGCCTATGACTCTGTGATCTTATGAATACTGATTGCCAGAAATTAGAACACTGATCCTTTAATCACTTGAAGTTATGTGAATTTTTGTACATAGAAACCAATGTGGGGGTTGGGGGGGGATGTTGGATGGTAGCACAGCGGGTTAAGTACATGTGGCACAAAGCGCAAGGACCGGCATAAGGATCCTGGTTCAAGCTCCCGGCTCCCCACCTGTAGGGAAGTCGCTTCACAAGCGGTGAAGCAAGTCTGCAGATGTCTATCTTTCTCTCCCTCTCTCTGTCTTCCCTTCCTCTCTCTATTTCTCTCTGTCCTGTCCGACAATGATGACATCAATAACAACAACAATAATAACTACAACAACAAAAACAAAGGCACAAAAGGGGAGAAAAAAGCAAAAATTGAAAAAAATTATATATATAAAACCAATGCCAGGACTCTCCAGACCAAGAGAGAGACAGGCTGGGAGTATGGATCAACCTGTCAACACCCATGTTCAGTGGGGAAGCAAGTACAGAAGCCAGACCTTCCACCATCCCACAATGACCTTGGGTCCATACTCCCAGAGGGTAAAAGAATAGGAAAGCTATCAGGGGAGGGGATGGGATACAGAGTTCTGGTGGTGGGAATTGTGTGGAGTTATACCCTTCTTATCCTATGGTTTAGTCAATGTTTCCTTTTTATAAATAAAAAATTTAAAAAAGAAGAAGAAGGGGAAGAGGAGGAAGAAGAAGGAGAAGGAGAAGGAAAAGAAGAAGGAGAAGGAGAAGGAGAAGAAGAAGAAGAAGAAGAAGAAGAAGAAGAAGAAGAAGAAGAAGAAATAATAGTCCCTGGGAGACAGACATGGGTATCTTTTTCAAAGTCTTCCCCTCAGTGACTGTAATATACAGGAAGATGTAACCTATATGAGCAATATTAGTGTAACACTAGTAAATAGTGGTAGAATTAAAACAGGAAACTTTGGGAGGACATAACTCATCCTGCAGAGCCTGAGACTTGTCATGTGCAGGTTATGGCACCATAATCCTGGCACCATAGTCCCTGAGGAAGCTCTAATGATTCAGTTTCATCCTCTGTCTCTTTATCTGATTTAAAGCGGGGGGGGGGGGGTGTAAAATTAAAAAAACAGACCCCAGAGCCACAAAAACAAATTATGTGTATTCTGTAAACAATGTGGGACTGAGAGCCTCATAAAGGGTTTGGAACTAACTCATTGCAACTATTTTCCATTATCAGTAGTTTATTCTCCCCCTCTCTATATATACATACATACATACATATACATATATATATAATATATTATTGTACTTATTTTCCTCTGGTTCTTTCATTTTAACATTTTGTATTCATCATGTACTGCTACTCAATTTTATGGTTTTGAAGGCTATAATTATAGTGGTGGAACTCAAATGCGATTGTTTTAGATACATCTATGTGAAAGAGGAAAGATGGGCAGAATATTCCACAGTCTCTAACATAACTCAAGTCCAACTGCAAGGAAAACAAAAACAAATAAACCAGTGGGGCTACATCAAACTGAAAACCTTCTACACAGCAAAAGGAGAGGTCCCCTATGGACTGGGAAAAATCTTTACATGCCAAACATCAAACAAAGAGCTGATATCCAAAATATATAAAGAACTCACCAAACTCACAACAAAAAACAAACAACCCCATCAAAAAATGGAAGAGGAAACTTTATTTTTGCCAATAAGATTATTGCTGTACCTGCACAATTTGCTTCCAGAGGACTGTTTTTTTTCCTTTTCTTCTTTTAGATAGAGAGTAAGATACAGAGGTAGAGAGACATTGGGAGAGAAAAGGAGAGGGCATTTACCACACTGCTCTCCTGTGTTGTGGCTTCCCCCTTGTAGGTTCTTCCATATGGCATTCGGGGCTTGAACCTCATGCATAGTAAAATGTGTACTCTACTGGGTGAGCTATATCTTTTGTAAAGTACAGCAGTGTGCTATTTATAAATACCCACATTTATCTATTCATCAATGTCTTGGGAGAATTTGCAATATATACAAAAGAGAGAAAAATGAACTTCATTAAAGTTAAAATTTTTGGTTAATAAAACTTTGCTTCAGCTTTTCCATTACCAAAGAAGGTTAAATACAACTAGCAGGCTTATGTGTTCAATGTAATTAGCCACAATAATATAAAAAATAAAATATAAATTAGATGTACTTGAGTGGAAGATACTACAATTTATATATATATCAGTTGAGAATATATGTTACTTATAACTGTCTCCAAACTTTTTCAACTTGGTATAGTACCTTTAAATTTTTTAAAAGTTTTATTAATGATTTAATATTGATTTACAAAGTTACGAGATAACAGGGATATAATTCCTCACCATTCCCACCACCAGATTTCTTTATTTTATTTTATTTATAAAAAGGAAACATTGACTAAACCATAGGATAAGAGGGGTACAACGCCACACAGTTCCCACCACCAGAACTCCATATCCCATCCCCTCCCTTGATAGCTTTCCTATTTAACCCTCTGGGAGTATGGAGCCAGGGTCATTGTGGGATGCAGAAGGTGGAAGGTCTGGCTTCTGTAATTGCTTCCCCACTGAACATGGGCATTGACAGGTCGATCCATACTCCCAGTCTGCCTCTCTCTTTCCCTAGTGGGGTGGGGTTCTGGGGAATCGGAGCTCCAGGACACATTGGTGGGGTTGTCTCTCCAGGGAAGTCTAGTCAGCATCATGCTAGCATCTGGAACCTGGTGGTTGAAAAGAGAGTTAACATATGAAGCCAAACAAATTGTTGAATAATCATGAACCTAAAGGTTGGAATAGTGCAGATGAAGAATTTGGAGGGGGAGAGAATCGCCATTTTGTAAATAGCTAGTAGCACATTTTAGTCATATTCCAAAGGGTCTGTGGCTATACTAGTTTTTGTGGTTTTTTTGCTTTTTTTTTCCCCCTGAGCCAGAAATCTGATATGAGGTGTATCTAAGTTATTATCTGGGGAGATGATGTCATGGCTTGAAAAAGGACCAGAAGCTGGATCAGGGAAGAGAGTAGCTCCTAAATATGGAAAGGTGCATAAATATTGTTTACTGTAAACCCCATCAATTTGATGTGATCTGGGGCCCATATTCAGCTGAGGAGTCTGTGTGACCTCTGCATCCCTGTAGATCTGATCCCACATTCTTTGGTCATGAGTAGGAATGTTCCAAGCTGCCCCAATATCAGGATCCATCTTCCTCAAGTGTAGCAGAGTATGTTGTCCATCCTCCCTTTGGAGGATGGAACATTCTCTACCATTGTTGATACAAGTTGAGGGCATGGTCCTATGGGAGGCCACAAAGGGGTCTGTTTTGTTGTTGCAGATAGAGACGACTGCTAAAAATTCGAGGTGTAGGCCCATCATGTCTGTTTGGGATCCTCAGGACTCCCCGTACAGGGCCCCAGCTGATGGGTTGGCCTGATAGTGACTTAAAGAGTCATCATTAAAGTATGCCAGTCTCTTGACCTTATTCAGCTTTTGCAGTCCTTGCTTTGATAAGGATAGCTTGGGAGTGAGTGAGGGAAGTATAATAGGAAATAGGTGCGGAGGGTATCTAAGTCTAAGTAGACACTATTTCATTATGAACTTCATACTGACCACTGCAGACTATTGTGTACTTTTGCTTTCAGGTATATATTTTGCCCTAATTTATGGATACATATGAACATATGCCTTATCTCATGGGACCTGGTCTATATCTAGGTTTTGGGACTTTGTTATGAAGTGAGCCACCTGGAATGGAATTAGAGAATCCTATGAAAGGAAAGGTCTCACCTGAGTAATGAGGCCGAAGGGTTGTCATTCCACACCTGAAGTCTCTGGACACAGTCTGAAGTGAAGCATACCAAAGTGGTAGTCGTTGCATTGATTAGATTGCTATCAGCAGATGTGATATCATTTGGTATGAATTGAGAGAAGCATGCAGGAAAGTGAGCCCCACTCTAGAGGTTCAAAGACTGGGGAAATATAGGCTCTATAGAAGAAGTGGGAGGTTCCTGCTATCTTAGTGTTTCAGAAGGCAATAGATAGTTACTGTTATAATCATATTATTTGGCAATTGGGTTAACTTTGAAATATCCCTTTGTTAGGATTTTCTGTATCATACACAACATCATCATAATTTATGTCCTTTGACATTATTTATATATAGCTGTGCCACCAGTTGCTTCTGTTCTCCCTGGTCTAAGCTTTTAAGAGAGTCAACATTTCAAAGACTCAGCCTATGGTCTGTGCATTAAGAAGTTTAAGACATCCAATCAATTTTTCCCCTCTCATATTAATTAAATAGTGATTTATATGACCACAAATTAATAGGCATGTACATAAATACCATTCCCACCACCAAAAGACTGTGTCCCTACCCACCCGCAACACCTCCTCACCCCCCACCCCCACCCACCCCCACTTCCCTGCCCCATGAAGCCGAACATCCACCCTAGCCGTCAACCCAGGGTTTTTGCTTTGGTGCCCTACTCCATTTTCTTATGGTCCTGCCTTCTCTTCCTTTCTAAGTCACACCCATACCTATTATTACTTCTGAATGCCCTTTCTTTTTTCCTCTTCTCCCTCTGGGTCCCAATTGAATTGGAATTCAGAGCCCTCTGGTCATTCTACTCTAACATTTCTCCCCCTCTGGGAGTATCGACCAAAATCCTTTGTTTATTTGTTTTTTTGTATTTGTTTTGCTTTTAATTTGTTTTACTAATGAGAAAGATAGGTGGAGAAAGAGCCAGATGTCACTCTGGTACATGTGCTGCCAGGGATTGAACTTAAAACCTCATGCTTGGGAGTGCAATGCTTTATCCGGTGCTTTATCTACTACTCCACCTTCTGGATCATTGGACCAAAATTCTGTATGGCATACAGAAGGTGGGAGTTCTGGCTTCCATAATTGCTTCTCTGTTGGACATAGGCTTTGGCCAGTCGAACCATACCCCCAGCCTTTTTCTGTCTTTCTCTAGTGGGGTAGTGCTCTGGAGAGGTGTGGTTCTAGGACACATTGGTGAGGTCATCTGTGGGGAAGTCAGGATGGAATCATAGTAGCATCTGCAACTTGGTGGCTGAATGGTAGTAAAATGTAAAGCAGGACAAAATGTTTCATAAACACGAACCAAAAAGTAGAAATAGAGTAGATGAGAATAGCATCTTAGGTTGGAAAGAAGCTAGGAAATCTATTTTAGGTATGTTCTTAGGGCCCTCTGACTTTAGTAATCCAAAACTGTCTTTTTCTGCTCAGTGTTACACAGTATCAGTTGTGTTTTGAGTATGGACAAGATGTATTTTTTTAAAGGGCTAGATTTGTTTCAGCATTGAAATTTTTTTGTCCTTTTTTAAAGATTTGATTTATTTTTAAAGTTTTAATTTTTTTATTATCTTCATTTATTGGACAGAGACAGCCAGAAATTGAGAGGGAAAGGGGTGATAGAAAGAGAGACAGAGGTACACCTGCAGAATCCCTTCACCACTTACAAAGTGCCGGGATAGCCTGAGGGTGCTTCTTTGCGAGCACATGCTCTCTGGTTTGGAGAGAACCAGAGCCAACCTAGGCTGCTGTGATCAGGAACTCGTGCCGGGCTAGCGTCGCAGGAGAGAGAGAGAGAGAGACACACACTGTGGGACTCGCAGACGCAATCCAATGTTTTTAATCAGAAAAGAAGATTCTTTTATACTTGCCAAGAAGTAAGTGGTAGGGTGGAAAACAGGATGTGACTAGGAAAAAACATCCTGTGAAAAGAGAGTGCGAACCAGTGGGGATTAAACCTGCAGGCAGGGTGGGTCTCTGGTAAAACAGTGATTATGTAAATAGACCACAGCATTAAGCAGTGGAGCAGGGGGGAGCTGGCTTACTGCCCAACAACAAAGCTTTCCCTTTGCAGGTCAGACGGGGAGTTGAATCTGTGTCCTTACACATTATAACGTGAGCTCAACCAGGTGTGCCACCACTTGGCCCCTTTATTTATTTATTAATGAGATATGTGGAAGGAGAAATTAAAGAGAACCATAGCATCACTCTGTTACACGTGCTACTGGGGATTGAACTCAGGACCTTAATATATTTGCGAGTCCAACACTATCCACTGTGCTAACTTTAGGGCTGCAGCCTTTTTTTTTTTAATCTATGTAATTGTTTTAAGGACTCAAGGTAACAAAATATCTTCTAGGACTACTTATCTTTTACCATATTTTAAGGAAATAAATTGACTTAGACAAGAAGAGAGGCTTCGTCTAAAGGAGAATGAGTGTTCTTTTTTTATTATTTATTTATTGGTTAGAGACAGGCAGAGAGAGGGGAAGAGAAACCACAGCACTGAAGCTTCCTTCATTAAAATAGGGACTGGATTCGAACCTGGGTTTAGCCATAGCAAAGCTTCATAGATGAGCTATTCCACAGGCCCCACATACATTATTTCTAATATCATATATTATTTAGTTGGATTCCTTTTTTCTTTTGCCTCCAGATCTTGGTGCCTGCACTACAAATCCACTGCTCCTGTGGCCATTTTTTCAGTTTTTTGTATAGGGCAGAGAGAAATTGAGAAGGGAGGGGAAGATAGGGAGAAAGAAAGATAGATCTGCAGACCTGCCTTTCCTCTTGTGAAACGACCTCCTTGAAGGTGGGGAGCAGGGGTCTCAAATGCAGATCCTTACACTTTGTACCATGCACTTAACCCAGTACACTACCGCCCAGTCCCAAGTTAGGTTCTTTAATAGCATCAACAAAATGTGTGAAGGCAAATAGTTGTTGTTCTTTGAAAGTAAGATTATTCTGTCATATTGACAAACTAAATAGGAACATCACTGGACTGTACTCCACGATTAGGAAAAGTAATATAGTTTTATAATAAGAATCCTCTAGAAAATTGCTTTAGAGTTGACAGAGTTTAGTCTGTACTCATCATCATTTTAAATGCAAGGCCAAAATTTACCTAATACCTAACGTTTATCTCCTCAAAAAAGCCAGTACAATTTCTAACCATTTTAGTTTTAATTTACAGCTTAGCTAGATTCCTTCATTTGAATCCAGTTTTATACTAGAGGAGTTTAAATAATACATGTATAGCAAATTTATTAATCAGTTTATTCATTCATTAGATATTTACCGAGTACCAGAAAATGTTTTAGTACTCTTCTTCAATTCTGTTGCTGTATAGCACATAATATCTAAATATCGGTGACTTATAAAAACTGTTTACTGAACTCTTACAGTTCTGTGGTTTGATTGGGTTCAATTATGAGGGGAAGGGATTTTCATCTTGGGAGGTACCATCTTACTTCAAAGTTGCTGACAAATAACAGCAAAGATATCTGGGAGCCATTTGAAGGCTTAACTAGGGTGAACTTTCAACATGATTTCTCCATGGATCTGTAATCTGGCTGCTCAGTGATGTTGTTCTTTCTTTTCTTTTTTATATACCAGAGTACTGGTATATAAAGTCCCAGGAGATTAAGCCTGGGACTTCAGAACCGCAGGCATGCATAGCCACCATGCTTTTCTCCCCTACCCTCCTCAGTGCTTTTCTGAGTAACCTTTCTCTCCCAAAAGAGTATCCTGAACTTCTTATATGGCATCAAATAACTAAGAGAAGAGAGCTGGCCAGTTCATAAGCCAATCCAAAGGGGCTATTTAACTTCACTTCTTAATGAAGGCATATCTTGAAACATAGACATGTGTTGTCTTTGAAGCTTGTCTTTGAAGAAACCATGCCACTAGTACAGAGTACAATGTGAAGAAAAACTACTCTAGCTCTGATAAAGTTTGTAGACTAGTTATAATTCTTTGAATAAGGAGAATCGTGGATATTTCTTTATTTGTTTTATCCTCTTCCTCCTCCCAAGCTACTGATTATTTTCTTTTAAAATATTATAACATTGGCTCTTTTCTTGAGTCCCCTTAAATTTTAATGTCAGGGTCCCAGTTGTGGCATACTAGGTTCAAGCCCCCTGGCCCCAACTGCAAGGAAGAGTCTTCACAAGTGGTAAAACAGTGCTGCAGGTATTCCTCTTTCTCTGTCTCCCACTTCCCTTTCAGTTTTTTTCAATCTGTATCCCAATAAATAAATATTAATGTACAGTGTCCTAAACTCTTTTCTTTCTTTCTTTCTTTCTTTCTTTCTTTCTTTCTTTCTTTCTTTCTTTCTCTCTTTCTTTCTTTCTTTCTCTCTCTCATTCATTCATTCATTCATTCTTTCTTTCTTAAGATTTTATTTATTAATGAGAAAGTAGGAGAAGAGAGAGAAAGAACAAGACATCACTCCTGGTACATGTGTTGCCAGGAGTTGAACTCAAGATGTCATGCATAAGAGTCCAATGCTTAATCCACTGCACCACCTCCCAGACCACCTAAACTTTTCTTTAATTTTTGAATTACAGGTTAAAGAATTCAATTTCCGAGCTAAATGCATCTATACTGCAGTGATGGTGCGCAGAGTAATTCTGGCCCAAGGAGATAACAAAGTTGACGACAGAGACTATTATGGTAACAAGCGACTGGAATTGGCTGGACAGGTGATTTAATTATTTTATGTCAGAAATCTCATTTTCTTTAATAGAAATTAATTAAATGTAATATGGATTGCATATATTTTAAGTATACACATTTCATATGATGCACAATCTCTTTGACTTAAGAATTTCTTTAGCCATGAAAATTGTATCTTAATTCTATAAATAAGTTAATATAGTGAATTTTCAGTTATTAGTTTTGTTAACGATTAGAGTATGGAGGTTATGGGGAGGTTCTTTGCTTCATCTCCACTCAGATATATATTATAGGCCTGTTTTATATATAGTCTATAGTCATATTGTACAACTAAACATCTCAGAGAATATGACCATATCTGGCTCTTATCTTGATGCAGTAGAAGTAAACTTCATGAAGGTATCTCTATAAATTGAGCAGCTTATATGAGGTGTCAGATGTAATAGATGCTCATCATGTATTTGGTTACATAATTAATTCATTACAGTTTCTCAGTATTTTGCCTTAAAGACCTTTTGAATTCTGATATTCTTGGTTTACTTGCTGTCTTAGTCAACATCAGTGTCCTCTATCTACTCAGCCGAGTTTTAAATGGCTCATCCATCTGTACTCCTCTCACCCAACATTCTACTTAACAGAAGAGTCACCAAATGCTTATTATCCACTTCCTAAGTGCATCTCTGATTTGCCTCTAGGTTAATTATAGTATTAGTATATGTCTTAAGAAACATCAACATAATCTCTTCAGGAAGTTCTCTGTTCTTAGCTTCACCCTCACCCTATTCACCTCCCACAGCAAAACTAAAAAATCTTGACATCAACATGATCTTTTCACTCACTGTTGTGTTCAAACAACAAGAATGGCTGACTCCCCATTCCAGAAAGCAGTGTGATCATCACAAGTTGTGATGTAGTTTTTGGAAAGATGCCAGTAGCCAAATGATGTGTTTTTATGTGTCAGCCAAACCACTTTTTTTTTTTTTTAGTGTTTAGAGTCTAGGTTATTGATAACAACCCTCCTTATAAAACCATCATGTTATAATTGTCATAAAGTGATGATAAAGAAGGATATTAAAATTTCTTAGTAATTAAGGGTATGGTAACTTTTTTTTTCTGGTGGCCATCTTTTTTCCCCCATTGTTTTTGTTTCCATTGTTCTTGTTGGGTAGGACAGAGAGAAATCGAGAGGAGGGGAAGACAGAGAGGGGGAGAGAATGACACCTGCACACCTGCTTCACCGCCTGTGAAACAAACCCCCTGCAGGTAGGGATCTAGGGGCTTGAACCGGGATCCTTACACCGGTCCTTGTGCTTCATGCCATGTGTTCTTAACCTAGTGTGCTCCTACCCGTTCCCAGTACTTCTGTATAGATGGTTAAATAAGGCAATTGTGTATTTATAATCAGAGGCATTATTTTTCTAGGAGACATTTCTTGAGTTGTCTTAAAAGTTATGATATGTTTTTTTCTATGTATTTCAATGCAAAAATGTGTCATGACTTTTACTACAACCCAATAACTGATAATACTCAGCCTAGACTGAGATTTTTTTCCAGGTGCAAAATGCCCTTTTCCCTGCCCCCCTCCCCACTGGTTGTGATTTGTCTTAACAACTTTAAAGAGTATTTCTAAAAAATTTTAAACTATGATATAATAATTGAACACTATAAAATAGACATTTGGTAAAACTGATAACACAGTACATTAAAAAAAAATAACATAAACCTAGTAAAAAGAATTCAAACATTTATAAGTAAGCTTACAATGAAAATGAGTCTTTCTGCCCCCTCTTTACTTTCTTTCCTACTTGACCCATTTTTTGGTTCCTCTCCTCAATACTAGTCATTTGTTCACTTCTCCTCTGGCCTTCCAGAGTCACTACATTTTCCCCTAAGGGTTATCTCAGTGGCTGCACCACAAACCCACTGCTCCTGGTGGCCATTGTTTCTTTATCTTTTTTTTTTTTTCTTCCTTTTCTTTGAAAGGACAAAGGGAAATAGTGAGGGAGAGAGACACCTGCAGACCTGCTTCACCATTCATGAACCTTCCCCTTGCAGGTTGGGAGTAGGGGCCTTGAACCGAGGTCTCTGTGCATGGTAACGTGCACTCAACTGGGTGTGCCACTGCCTGCCCCCTATAAACTGGCATTTTAAAGCTGAACTTTTGAAAACTTAAGTTGTCTCAAACCTATATGTGAATTTATTTATTTATTTATTTATACCAAAGCACTGCTCAGCTCTGGCTTATGGTGGTATGGGGATTGAACCTGGGACTTCGGAGCCTCAAGCATGAGAGTCTCCTTGCATAACCATTATGCTATCTACCTTGCCCTATATGTGAATTTTTTGTTTTGTTTTGTTTTCCTTTATGTGTCTAATGAGCCTTTAGGGTCCTTTAGGGTCAGTTTGGAGTACATTTTGCAGTTTCAGAAGAAATCATGTGAAGGAATAATTTCTCTTCATTAGTCTGATACAGCTGTTCAAAGCTGTATGTATGTCTGAATGTAGGTTGTCTCTTGCTACCTAAAAAAGGAGGTGATTTAACCAGTTAAATGTGTGTGTTGCTACAGAAAATCACATTTATTTCTGTGTGTGTACTTTTTAGTTGTGAAAGTTTCTATGCATACAACTATATATAACATGTATTTAGATTTCCTAACTCAAGACTGAATATAGCAATAGCATGTTTGACCCCCTCTCCCATGCGCTCTTTCTGTTTCAGCTACAGGTAAGTCTAAAACAAACTCACGTTAGAGCTAGTATTGAAATGTTGATGGGGGATTGAGTTGATACTTTAATCAGTACAATCAAGAAACCTCTCTAAGAAAGCAATATATTTTAAAATTCAGTCCTTAAACATTCCAGTCAAGACCTGAAGGAGAAATGAGCTTCATGCAACTTCTAAGTATAGTCCAGCAAGAGACCTGAGCAAGTGTGTACCTGCCCGGGCAGTTCTGGGAATGGAGGGACTGGAAGAGAGTCTTTGTAGCTGGAGAACATGAGGCAGGCTGGTCAGAGATGACATAGAAGAATTAGCACGTAGGCCATAGAAAGGAACTTGGGTTTTATTTTAGATATAGTGTAAAACCATTGGAGAATCTTACTTAGGAGAATGACATCATTATCAGTTTGGAAAGGTCTGATTTATGAGTAGAAAGGCTAGGAATGGACTATTTGGAGTTCATGGCAGGATTCTGGATGACAGATCATGGTGGCTGAGGTGGTAGAAGCAGAAATTTCCACCATTAAAATTATTGGGTTGTTGGAAAAGTAATGATGTATTTTTTTCCTAAGAAAAATTTGACGTAACTTTTCCGACAACCCAATACAGTTTTTATAAGTATAGAAAAATATAGCAATATTAGGTTTGGGATGAAGTTAGTGTCTGGACAATTGGGGATGTTATATGTTTGGTTAAAACATGAGGCTACCCAGTGTGTCTTTGACATCTTTCAGATCACTGCTGAAGAGACCTTGGAGTATCCAACTATAATTTTTACTGTTTTCTATGTCAGAAAAGTCATGCTGTTAACAGAGTCTGTTAAGAAATATTGGTTGTTTAGAGGAAGAAGGAATGGGGTCAAGAGAAGGAAGAGGAGTGACTCCTGTTGCTTAAAAATTTAGAGTTAAAAAAAGAAGTTTCCCATGTGCACTAAAACAGTGCTTCATAAACAATGTAAAGACATAAAAGGTATTGTGTTGGCAAAAATGTGTAAAGACAATAGCTGCTAATTTCACACCCCATGGGATGAAGGAGTATAAATGTGCTTCAGCTTTAGATAACAGAGCTGTATCCACTGGCCAAGCAGGTTCACAGAGCTTTCCCTCCGTTTTAATGCCACCAGGGGGCTGGCAGGCCAGCCGCCAGTAGAGGTGTTAGCAAAACCTACCAATTTCAGGCTTAATCTTTTCACCTACCTTTTCTTTTTCGGTAATGTGTTCATTATTTGTTGAGCATTACTCTATTCTTTGTCTGCAAATTTTTTTGTTTCTAATGCAGCTTGCTTTGTATGGGTGAGATATGGAACGGCACCAAAATCCGGCACCCTGTAAAGCTAGGGATTTCCACCCTGTGACAAAAGAATGCCGTCTTGACTTCAGAGATTGCCTAATCCCAGCTGTTCTGATAATGTAATTAAGGCTGCCTAATGTCTTTAGTTTTGCAACCAGTTTGTGTGAAAAGGAGAATTTGGCACTCTGAAGGCTTACACACTAAATAGCAATCTCAAGACACCTAATTAGAATTCTCTGACATTAAGCTAATTGGTGAAACTGTATTTCAGCAGTTTAACTTCTTTATTAATTTTTTAGCATTTTCATTGAAAATCAATTGATGAGCTGCCAGCATTTTCCTTAAATATAATTTGCTTTTTAGTGCTCCTGTCTTAAGCATACCGAAAGGGGTTACATTAGCAATGAAAGTATTGAATATTATCACCAACATTCCGTTCCTTTTAATCATTTTACTCTTGACCCAAATAATGTTGCTTATTGTTTGACTTGACCTTGTGGGTTTCTCACTGTTCTATGAACTGGAGGATATTATTTCTCTTAATGTGAAAATATACACATAAATAAATTTATTAATGAGTCAATAATTCTGTTGAGTATGCTCTTACTTTTCACTTGGTTAGTAATAGGAATATTTCCTGTGTTTGAACCAGGAGGCTACAACAAATTTAGCTGGGATTCAGAAAACTTTGTCATAATTTGAAACACAAAAGTCTAAATTGTAAGGGACTAATTAAAATAGAACCAGGCTTTTGTGGGTTAGGTTGAGGGCATTTGCTTCTGTTCAGGGTGCTTATTCAAGTTCCTTTTGCTAGTTTACACAGGAAGTTGCTAAAATGGGCTTCTTCATCCTTCTCACCCCTCTGCACCTGCTTCCATTCCCATATTCTTTCTTTCCATGAGTGAAACTGCTGGGTCTGAGTGGAATAAAGGATTAAGCTCTCAGAAGAGGAAGTTTTCTTTTAAAAAACATTTCTGACACAGTAAATTCAAGGCCAAGATCCTGGCTTTCCTGTCTACAAAGATGATTTCATTAGAAAGTGGAAGGATAAGCCTAGCTTAAAGAGGAAAAGGATACAGTAAAATTCTACTTAGCAAGTTCTCATCTGTAGAGGCTAAAAGATAAAACTAGTTTAGTTTTTTTTTAATTTTAAGTCAAAAAGTTACATGCAGTTTGTAAGCTTTCAAAAAATAAAATCAGTATAGGATTTGAAAAATCTTTAACAGAAGATTTTATAGAATCTCAGAATTCCTCTTTAAATAATTCCTTTACTTCTTATGTCCTTATCCTTCTGATATTACTTTAATATTTTTTACATAATTAAAATAAAAATACACTGAGTTTTTCTCTTCCTTGATATTGGGAAAGATATTCACAAAGAAAAAAGTAATGTATTTAATTTTGCAGGAGGATTGAAATGTTTGTAATATCTATTATATTTAATTATTGAATATGCTTATTTGTGTAAGACATTGAGTTGTGAAAATTTCATGTAAATGTTGTTCTGGTTATCTATAGCTACACTGCATGCTGTCTTAAAACAATAACCATTTCATTAGATTTCACAGTTTTGTGGGTCAGAAACTCATTTAGAACTTGACTGGTTCTTCTGTTTCATGTGGTAGTAGTGGAAGTCAGTGGCAGGGTTCTGGGGAGAGGGTTGGAAGGCAGGGTTCAGCTAGGACCTGGACATTTCCTGTGTTGTGGCATCAGAATGTTTCCCAACTGGAGTAAACAAGATAGAACCTCCGTGATCTTAATAACTTAGTATTGAAAGTCACAGCTTCACCTACTTTACTTTATTAGACAAAGCAGTCACAACTTGGGTCCAAATTTGTGGGGCCACATAGACATATATTTCACTGTATAGGTGTCAAGCAAAGATTTAGACAATGTTTAAACATAATTTGGAAAATAGTGGTTCTTTCATCTCTGAATTTCCTTCCACTTTATGGTAAGAATGTAGATCTCTCTCTCACTCTGAATTTTAACTTCCCAGTGTATCCTGAACCTTCAGAGTAATGTGGCCTATCCAGTGTTAAAAGTCTTAAAAGCAGGAAACGGAATTACCAGGAAGAGCAAATACGTTATCATGCACCAGGACCCAGCTTCATCCTTGGTCCCCACCTGTCGAGTAGAAGCTTCACTAGTGGTAGTGCAGTGCTGCATGTATCTCTCCATCTTTGTGTGTCCCCCCCCTTCTATTAAAAAGAAAACCTCATCTATAACAGTGTAATCATGTAGGCACTGAGCCCCAGAGATAACCCTTGTGTCAAAAGAAAGAAAATGGGCCAGGTGATAGCGCACCTGGTTGAATGCATATGTTACAAGATTCAAGCCTCTGGTCCCCACCTGCAGGGGGAAAGCTTCACAAGTGGTAGAGCAGGGCTACAGGTGTCTTTCCCTCTTTACATCCCCCTTCCTCTTGATTTCTGGCTGTCTCTGTCAAATAAAGGTAGTAAAAAAAAATTTGGGAAAAAAAAAGTTGTAGGTGTCTCTCTGTCTCTCTCTCCCTCTCTATCACCCCCTTCCCTTTTGATTTCTGGCTGTCTCTATCCAATAAATATAATTTTTAAAAGTGTTTTTTTAAAAAAAGAAAGTAAACAACATATACACACAGCAGAAAATGTACCTGTTGTCATTTAGTTTTGATAAGTGTTGATTTTCCTCCATTTTCCTTATGCCTTGGCCACTCTTTATTTATTTTTAAGATTAGATTTTACTTATTAATGAGAAAGATAGAAGGGGAGAGAAAGACAGAGCGGAGGGCGGGGGTTGGGTAGTGAGAACACCAGACATCACTCTTGTACATGTGCTGTGGGAATTGAACTTGGGACCTCATGCTTGAAAGTCCAATGCTTTATCCTCTGTGCCACCTCTGGACCACAATTTGGCCACTCTTAAGATAGTTTCAATATCTTGTTGAGAGGCTGGCTTTTTTTTTTTTTTTTTTTGCCTCCAGGTTTCTTGCCGGGGCTCGGTGCCTGCACCACGAATCCACTGCTCCTGGAGACCATTTTTGAAAAAAAAAAAATTTATTTATTTATTCCGTTTTGTTGCCCTTGTTTTATTATTGAAGTCATCATTGTTGGATAGGACAGAGAGGAATGAAGAGAGGAGGGGAAGAGAGGGAGAAGGGGAGAAAAAGATAGACACCTGGAGACATGCTTCACTCCCTGTGAAGAGATTCCCCTTCAGGTGGAAAGCTGGGGGCTGGGACTGGGATCCTTATGCCGGTCCTTGCACTTTGCGCCACGTGCGCTTAACCCGCTGTGCTAATGCCGGACTCCTCTGGAGACCATTTTTTCCCCTTTTGTTGCCCTTGTTGTTTTATCATTGTTGTGGTTATTATTGTTGTTGTTGTTGTTGCTGTCGTTGGATAGGACAGAGAAATGGAGAGAGGAGGAAAAGACAGAGAGGGGGAGAGAAAGACACCTGCAGATCTGCTTTACCGCCTGTGAAGCGACTGGTCCTTGTGCTTCACGCCAGTGCACTTAACCCTCTGCGCTACTGCCCTACTCCGGAGAGTTTATAGTTATTATTGGCAAGTGAGTCTGTCTGATAGGAGCTATCCTACCAGTTATAATTTCCTATTTCATCCCATTGATTTGGCTTCCACTATTACACTGTTTCACTTAAAAAACTAAAATAGTGCATAAAGCGTATCAAATCTGTATTCATCTTAAGTAATCCTTCCATTGTTTTCTTTGATAGGATGGAGAGAAATTGAAAGAGGAGGGGAAGATAGCGAGGGAGACACTTACAGACCTGCTTCACCACTAATGAGCTTCCACCTTCCTACTGGGATCTTGAATCTGGATCCTTGTGCATTTTAATATGCACAGACAACTGGGTGTGTCACTGCCCAGCCCCTTTCTTACTTATTTCATTCATTTTTTTTTCTTCTCCCACTACAGTGAATTACTGTTTTTTATTTTTTCCTACATTGTTTAATTTTTAAAGTTTTATTTTTGAGTTTTATAATAATTGATTTATATCATACAAATTTCTCTGCAATTAGAAATGATTAATAATTTAACAGTGCTTTACAAAATTACAAAATTCTATGGATTTAGGGGGTTAATTTCATACCCATACATGGTGTGAGTAAGCCACCAAACCCTTCACCATCTATAATTTTTTAAATGTTTGTTGTATTCATAGTGGCTTTCCATGCCAACATCACTGGCCTCTCCTGGAATCTGAAATTTGCAGTGTTCTGTCCTTGACTGGTTGACTCCAAAATAGTAGAAATAAACCCAACAACTTGTGTTTTAACCATCCTTCAGCATAATTATCATGCATGCTAAATTTTGAGAACTACAACTGCTGAGGGTATATGTAGGGTGGTGGAAGCTGTTGGAATGTACACGTGAATATGTAATGCTAAACTATTGTTTTGCCAATTCATATTTTGTATACCAATTTTTTACCAATAATAGAGAAAAGTTAAAATGACTCCACATCCTTTGTGTTCAGACTCTTTAGTGATCACTTAATAATCCCCCTTTTAGTTTTTTAATATCTTTTTAGTTAAAAGTTCACTTGTCAAGTGAAATCTGGTTTAAATAAATGTCTTTGAATGCAGGGATATGCCATCATCTTAGTTTTTATTCTCAACACCTAGCATAAATAAGCACATAGAAAATTAATCTATGTGGGGCCAGGTGGAGGTGTACCTGGTTAAGCACACACATTACCAGTGCACAAGGGCCCAGGTTCAAGCCCCTAGTCCCCACCTTCTAGGGGAGAGCTTCAGGAGTGATGAAACAGGGCTGCTAGTGTCTCTCTCTTTCTCAATCTTTCTCCCTCCCCTCTCAATTTCTCTCTGTCTCTATCCAGTAATAAATAAAAAATATTTAAAATATATATTAAAAAAGAAAATTATGTAGTATTATACATAGATATATACTTAAAATACTTTTTCATTTTTAAGCAGTTTCTCCAGTTTTTTAAGTTCAATGAAGACCCAATAAGCTAATAATGCATTTTAAAAGTTCACTATGTATCTCCTTTTTCTAGCTTCTATCTCTTCTTTTTGAAGATTTGTTCAAAAAATTTAATTCTGAAATGAAAAAGATTGCCGACCAGGTGATTCCTAAACAAAGAGCAGCTCAGTTTGATGTTGTTAAACACATGCGTCAAGACCAGATCACCAATGGCATGGTGAATGCCATTTCTACAGTAAGTCTCTCCATATATATATATATGATTTATACTGTATTTGTAAACATGTTTAGTAGAATGGAAACTTAAGTACTTTGAGAACCTAGATTAAATATTATATATAAATGTAAATGATTGTTATTTTATATAAACTTTATATTGAAATCGATACAATTATTTTTATTATTGCATGTATATGCTTATAAAATCATAAATGTTCTTGTTTTTAAGTAACTAATTTATTCATTTAGTTGTTCAACATGATAATTTAATGTATGCTGTGAAATGATTACCACAATCAAATCAAGTAATACATTTCTCATATCATCTAGACACTACTATTATGGTTGTGGTGGTGGTCGTGAGAACACTTACTGATTTTTATAAATAAGAAGAACATTTTGACAAAATGTCTAAGATTTCATGCACCTAGGGATGCTTTTTTACTTTGGCTTAGTTTTTACAGACTTTAACAGAGACCGTATATTTAACTACTTTTCATTTGTTTTTTATTTAAAGAAACTTGAATTTTTTTAAATTATTGATTTATTATTGGTTTATAGTACTATTTAAATCTGAGGAGTAAAGTTCCATATCTCTATATAAAGTTCCATCTCTCTATATAAATCACACATTTCTACTTTTAAATATAGCCTACAGTGGGAACTCTGTCACTATGAAGTTTGCCAAACTATAGTTTCATCTATACTAACATACCCCCTCCAAAGGGGTATATTTTAGTTTATCCATTAATAGACATTCTTTGAATGGATACTTTCCCCCATTTTTTAAAAAATAAAACTGACATATTTCAAGGAGGTTTATTAACTGAGTACTTTTGTCCAAAACAATACAAAACATTTCATTTCATTGTAGGTTTATACTCCTCAAAGAGCTGTCTGCTGTTTCTCATGTGAGTGATGAATTCAGACCACTGCACCTGCTGTTTTTTTTTTTTTCCAGGACCTCTGCCTGTTCATAAAGGGTTATCTGACAGTGTTGTTATTTATTTTTTTCCTTCCTTTCTTAAAATATAACAGCTATAGGTCTATCTGATTAAGCCTGGTTTTATGTTTTGTATGCCAGACATAAAATTAGTTTTATGGATGGGATTTTGCTCCAACAAAAGAACAGTAAAGTGTAACACATTGAGTCCCTTAACAAAGACTTGGTGACAGACTTGCTGAAACACTTGAAATGATAAATTTGCAGTGAGCCTGTGCTGTGCGAGCAGGCCTTCAGTGACAACTTACCTAGATTTGAGGGTAATTAAGCCTGTTCCTGTTTGGGTACATTAAATCCTTGTGTCCCAAACTTGTCTGAAAGTAGGTCCCTGGATAATTGAAAGACACTTCCAAAGAGTACTTGAACACACTTCTGATAGAATCGCTTTTTCTTCCTTTCTGACCCATGATTTTCAGATCATATTAACTGTTTTGTGTAGGGTTTTTTTTTCTTTCTTTCTTTCTTTCTTCCTTTTTTTTGCTTCCCCTGAGTGATACCACTTTACCTTAAAGGAGACTGCTTATTAGAAAAATCATTAAAAGACTTTGCTGTAGGTATTCACCAATCTGTAGCTATTCCAGAAAGGGTGGAGCTTTAAAATTTTATGAGTACTGTCACTAGGAGTATATTGTGAAGAAATATTTTCTCAGAGGAATAGTTGTAAGCTGTTTGGCTGGTGTTTTTGTTTTTTTTTGTTTTGTTTTTTGTAAGATTCCTGTAGAATGTGTGAAGAAATTGCCTTGCTGAACATCTTAGCTTCATTGCCCATCTACTTCCTATTTGCCAGCACCTGCTGCCTTATTTTAGCTCTATATTGAGTATTTATGTAATTTTATCTACTCTTAGGGCAGTTTACTAATGGTATTTTCCTTCCAAGTATGAAAGTTAGGTGAGTAAGAAGCATAAGAAGTCAATTTGTGGGATAAGTGCTTTATTACTCTGCTTTGTAATTGATAAGATTTCTTACTAGAATTTAGCTCTTTTCCACATTATCAGAATCTTTAGCTTATAAAGTGATAGATTTTTCTTAAAATAATGGTCAGATTTTAACTAGTGGTGAAACTCCCTCAGTTACATATTTTGATTTAAACATATTTTACTCCAGGTAATTTTAAAATGAGGTCTGTAACTCTTACCCTGAAATTGAGTGTAAAAATTTTTATTTATGGTCTTTTTTGTGTTCTTTTTTTATTTTCCCACAACATCAGTCCCAGCTTTCATCAATTTTTTTTTAAATTTTATTTATTTATTAGAAACAGAGAGATTGAGAAGGAAAGCGACAGACAAGTGCAGCTCTACCTAACCACTTGCAAAGCTTTCTCCCTGTAGGTAGGAATCAGGAGCTTAAACCTGGGTGCTTGAGAACTGTAATATGAATGTTTACCCAAGTGCACCACTGCCTGGCCCCTCAACAAATTCTTAAAAAGAAAAAGTAAAGAGTATTATTTAGATAAGATTTTTCCATTTTGAATCAGAAAGATGATTAATCATTTGGCGGCATTTTATTTCCCAATGTCTTTTTTCTACGTAGGATATTTACTTCATAGTGACATAAATTGAAAATTGAATAATTCCGACTGTGATATTTAAATTATTCACTAAAATGCTTAATCTGTGAAGTTAGTACAACTATAAAAGTGATATATTTAATAGTTTGTGCATAGGAGATAAAGTTAATGTTCAAGATTTAGTTATTAACTATATTTTAAGATAGCCATGATAGTTTATATATATATATGTATATATGTATTTTAAAACTTTATTATTTTTATTTATTTATTTATTTATTCCCTTTTGTTACCTTTGTTGTTTTATTGTTGTAGTTATTGTTGTCATCATTGTTGGATAGGACAGAGAGAAATGGAAAAGCAAAGTTTTTTTAATTTAATACACACACATATATATACATATTATATATTCATGGCTTATTTTCATAAATAAGCAGTTCCTGTGATGAACTCAGAAAGCCATTAGACAACATATGAATGGATCAGCAGTTATCTTATGTCTTTAATCTCTCTGTAGGGAAACTGGTCTCTAAAGAGATTTAAAATGGACCGCCAGGGAGTAACTCAAGTGCTGTCTCGCTTGTCTTATATATCTGCACTGGGCATGATGACAAGAATCTCTTCTCAGTTTGAAAAAACAAGAAAAGTGAGTGGTCCTCGATCTCTTCAGCCATCACAGTGGGGAATGCTCTGCCCTTCAGACACTCCTGAAGGAGAGGTAAGGTATCTGAGGTTGTCCGTGCTATGTCACAGGTAATACATACTGGTGATATCCTGCTTTTACTTCTATTCTCTCATGCCAAACCGCTACTCCCCCCTTTCTTTTTTGATCAGCCATTTAACTGGCAGAGAAGTGTTGGTGCATCTGGCTAGCATGACTTCAAAGTCATTCCAAAACCTGTTCCAGCAGAAGCATTTGATTCATATCTTACCCAAGTGGAATTGATCTCCAAATTTCTCTTCTTTTAGTTTAGTCGAAGAATCAAACCATACAAAGAAGGGCAGATAAGAATGTGAAGGAAGGCGCTAGGCAGAGACACCCCTAGTTGAATACACGTTACCATGCTCAAGGACCTTGTTTCAAGCCCCCAGTCCTCACTTGATTGGGGAATGTTTCATGAATGGTGAGGCAGTGCTGCTGGTGTTGGTCTTTCTCCCTCTCTACTTCCCCCTTCCCTCTCAATTCTATCTGTGTCTGGTAAATGAAAACAGATACATCTTGGCTCATAAGAAGCTCTTTTTGAGCAGTTCCACACTTTCTTTAGATGTTCTTAGTGGGCATCACAGACATAGTTGCAACCAACAGAAGCACACAGTGCAAGACCTAAAGTAGATTCCAGCTCTCTTATATAGGAAACAGAGCAATGACCTAAACACTAAACCAAAGCATTTAAATAGATCTACTTCGTTTGCGTCCACTACTTATGTGTCACCACTCTAGGTTCAACATTTGATCATAAGTACTTAACTGAAGGAGAAGCTCCATAAGTAAAAGCTCAATGAATAAATAATCCAATTTATAATATGTAAGAGATAAAGTTTCAAAGTGTTGAAATGTATTATGACTTGAAAGAGGTTAAAATTAGAAGTTCATATAGTAATGGATTTTTGAGATTATCATTCTTTTACTAATTTTATTTTTTAAATTTTTTATATTTATTTATTTTCCCTTTTGTTGCCCTTGTTGGTTGTTATTATTGTTGTTGATGCCATCGTTGTTAGATAGGACAGAGAGAAATGGAGAGTGGAGGAGAAGACAGAGCAGGGGAGAGAAAGAGAGACAGACACCTGCAGACTGGTTTCACCACCTGTGAAGCAACTCCCATGTATGTGGGGAGCCAGGGGCTCAAACCGGGATCCTTCTGCCGGTCCTTGCACTTTGCGCCCGTGTGCTTAACCCTCTACGCTACCGCCCGACTCCCATTTTATTTATTTTTAACGGCCACTAGCATTATTGTAGTGCTAGCATTATGAAACCACTGGTCCTGGTGCTACCTTTCCTTCCTTCTTTCTTCCCTTCCTTCCTTCCTCTCTTTTTCTTTCTTCCTTTCTTCCTTCCATTCTTTCTTTTTTTTCCTTCTCTTCTTTCTTTCTCTCCTTCTTTGTTTTTATTAGCTAGGATAGAGAGAAATTGAGAGAGGAGAGAAATAGACACCTGCAGCAGACCTGCTTCACTGCTCAAACCTGGGTCCTTGCAGGTGTGTGTGCTTAACTAGGTGGGCCACCCACCACCTGGACCCTACTATTTTAGACCATATGGAAATTTCCACTCAGTTATGCAACTTCTCAAATTTGCATAGATTTACTTTTTTTTTTTGCCTCCAGGGTTATTGCTGGGGCTCAGTGCCTGCACTACGAATCCACTGCTCCTGGAAGCCGTTTTTCCCATTTTGTTGTCCTTATTATTGTTGCAATTGCTATTGTTGTTGGATAGGACAGAGAGAAATCTAGAGAGGAGGAGAAGACAGGGGGAGAGAAACATAGACACACTTGCTTGTGAAGCGACACCCCTGCAGGTGGGGGCTGGGTCTCAAACTGGGATCCTTAACGCCAGTCCTTGGTGTTTTGTGCCATGTGTGCTTAACCTGCTGTGCTACCGCTTAACCCCTAGATTTACATCTTAAACTTTGATAATGTGCACACTCTACTTAGTGACCTATCTCCCAGCTTTGAAACACTGAAATTCCTAGAGATTGCTTTAGCTAACCTTAGTAAGTACCTACTTTGGGTAATAGTTACTTTAAAACATGTAGCACTTTTTTTTTCTCTCTCTTTTTTGCCACCAGGGTTACTTGGTAGTTATTGGTACTCTGAAGCCACCACTCCTGGTATCTATTTTTTCCTTTTTTTTTTTTCCTTTTTTTTTGACAGGACAGAGAGAAATTGAGAAGGGAGGGGAGAAAGAGAGAGACCTGCAGACCTGCTTCACCACTCGTGATGCATTTTCCCTGCATGTGGGAAGTGGGGGCTCGAACCTGACTTGTGTGCTTAACCAGATGTGCCATTGCTTAGCCCCTGCAAATGGTTCTTAAGAATTGACAATGTAGGGGTCAGGTAGGTGGCTCACTTCACAAGCAATGAAACAGGTCTGCAGGTGTCTATTGTTCTCTCCCCCTCTGTCTTCCCCTCCTCTCTCCATTTCTCACTGTCCTAACAAAGACAACATCAGTAATAATAACAACAACAAAAAACAAGGGCAACAAAAGGGAAAATAAATAAAAAAATTTAAAAAACTGAAAGTGTAATCTTTATATATAATGTTTGTTTCAAGTGTTCCTTTTCTGTTTATTGCTTCCTTGTTTAGAATTTTGTTGTAGCTTTGGGAGGGGGGGTTGTAAAGTAGTTAACAAATTTTTGAGACCAGAGAGATAGAAGTGGTAGGCTCATGCCTCACCATGCACCAGAGTTTGAACTCTGCTACCATATGGTTTGTACTATGATACTGGGGGAAACTCTCGTGATGTGTGTGGTGTCTCTCCTTCTCACTCTGTCTCTCTCTACCTCAATGAAAAAGTTAGCCCAGGAGTAATGGAAGCATGCAGGTGGAACCCCGGTTACATACACACACAATCTCACAATCTCTCTGTTTCTTTCTGTCTCTCTAGAAGAGGCCTCCAGCCTGCCACCCACTCCCCTAAATGAATTTTTTTCTAATTTTGAAATAATTTCAGAAATGCAAAAATACTGCAAAAAATTTATGATTCTTCTCCTAGAACTTGGAGTTGGTTTTTTTTCCTTCTTCTACCAGGGCATTGCAGCTATGCAGTTCCACCACACTTAAGGTCTTTTTTTTTTTTTTTTTTCTCCAGTTAGTGGGAGTGAGACATAGAGACATCACAACACTGCTCTGCAGCTGAAAGCTTCCCTCTTGTGTGGTGCTCCCATGTGGTGGCCCAGGACTGGAACCTGTGTTATTGCACAAGGTGATGTGTGTGTTCTACCAGGTGTGCCAGCTCTTGGCTCCCTATATTTGAACATGTTGTATAACTAAAGCAGTTACCAACCTCATCAAATTGTTACTGATTACAGTAGTAGAATCTGTTGACGTTACTCAGATTTTGCCAGTTATCTCATGAAAGTCTTTTCCAGTTCAGAGTCAAAAATTACTTTTAGTTCTTATGATTCCTGAGTCTCTTAATTGGAGCTTCTCCTCACTCTTCCATTACCATTACCTTTGATGAAGAAACATTATAGACTACCAGTCATTTTATAGAATGTCCCTCATCTCAGGCCTGAAGTTTTGCTTTTTTGTGTATCCACATTTATCAGTCTTTCCTTTAACTATTTTTAAGCAGTGTCATTTCAGTGAATAAGGTGTTCTGTGTGTGGCAGTAGCAATTTATGTAATCACTTTCTTTTGGGGACTATTTATGCTACCATCATCATTTGCCTTTATAAATATGAGCATTTCTGTGCCTAAATCTATGCTTTCTAAATCTATATTCTTTCCTACTTCCTTAGGATAAATTTCTCTTTGTTAAAGAAACTTCTTTTTTCCTTTTTTTAATTTTAAAGGCTTTTTGAATCACCAGAGTGTCCCATGCTTTACATTGGATGCTGTACATTGCTGCCAATGAAGTGGCAAGCTGTTTTCAGACACACAAGCTGTGCTTTGTATCATGAGTGTTCCTTCTTAGAAATGACTCTTATTTTTTTTAGGCATGTGGTTTGGTTAAAAACCTGGCTCTTATGACACACATCACAACTGACATGGAAGATGGACCCATTGTTAAATTAGCCAGTAACCTTGGAGTAGAAGATGTGAATTTATTATGTGGGGAAGAGCTCTCTTATCCAAATGTGTTTCTTGTTTTCCTCAATGGTAAGTATATTATAGAAGCGTGTTGATTCTAAACAGTCTGTTGAGAGGGGACAAGAATGCATTTAAGTACATAGAGCCAGTGTATGTATTTAAAACACAAGTGTACTTTAAGTCTTGCTGGATCTTAATTATTTTTTAATATTTTATTCATTTATTAGTTGGAGACAGAGACATCAAGAGGGGAGGAAAAAATGAGTGAGAGAGAGAAAGAGAGATTCCTACAATACAACTTCATCCCTGAAGAATCGTTCCCCCTACAGGTGGGGACTAGAGTCTTGAACCCAGGTTCTTGAGCATTACTGATGGGTATGCCAGTGTCCGACCCCCAGATCTTAATATACGGATAGGAAGAATGGTTAACCCAACATTGGTTCCATTGACTGTTGCATCCAGGTTCTGAGGAGATACAGCTACTAGCTAAAGTGACTGACTACTTTCTACCTAGCATATTAAGTTCATCCTTAAGTTCAAATTCATTTTCTGAGCCATTCTGCAAAAATAACCTAATCACAAATAATCATATCAAGTGAAATAGCTCACTTGGATCAGTGCAAAACTTTGCCATGTATGTGATCCATGTTCAAGTCTGGCCCCCACTGCATTGAAGAAAGCTTCAGCACTGTGGTCTCTTTCTCTACTTCTGTCTCTGTCTCTATCTTAAAAAATTTTTCATATCAACACTTACAGTGAGTTGATTTGTATTCAGCTACTTGACAATTAATTCTCAACAGACTGAAGCAGGATATCCCTTTCTTTCAGCTCATACTATAGGTGCTTCTTCCACATATCCCTTCTCACCTCCTTCAGAGCCCTCCAGTGACTCAGCAGTAAGTGTGTCTCATCCACTTGATTTGGTGGGCTGAGTGTTTAGTCTCTTACCAGCATGTCCACGTGACTACTCAACTCCTGACCTCCCTCCCACACACACCCCACAGCCACCCCCATCACCTTCCTCCTGTTCTTTGAGGCATTTCATAGTATCAGTTACTAGATGTCAGGCAGAGTTCTAAGTGCTTTACATATGATTAGCTAATTTAATTTTCACATTAATCTTGTGGAAATGATAGAACCAGTGTTCAAACCCAAGGGACTAGAGCCTGGATATATAAATAGATAGATCATGAGGAAAATGAAGCTAATTGTCCCAATGTTGTTCAGCCAGCCTGTGGCAGGGCTGGTCCTGGAGTACAGGTGCCTATGATCTCTCTTAATTACTTCACTGTAATGATTCCCTGTGACTGTGGACTTGCTACAGGCATTGATAAAACAGTATTTTCAAATGACTACTTAATGCTGCTTTTCTTTTTTTTGCCTCCAGAGTTATTGCCAGCACCATGAATCCACTGCTCCTGGAGGCCATATTTTCCCCCTTTTGTTGCCCTTGTTGTAGCCTTGTTGTGGTTATTACTGTTGTTGTTGATGTCATTCGCTGTTGGATAGGACAGAGAGAAATGGAGAGAGGAGGGGAAGGCAGAGAGGGGGAAAGAAAGATAGACACCTGCAGACCTGCTTCACCGCCTGTGAAGCGATTCCCCTGCAGGTGGGAGCCTCCCCTGCAGGTGGGAGCCGGGGGCTTGAACCGGGATCCTTAACGCTGGTCCTTGCGCTTTTTGCCACCTGCGCTTAGCCCATTAGTGCTGTTTTTTTTTTTTTTTGGATGGATATCTTTTATTATTATTATTATATTTATTTTAGGATGGATATCTTAAGTCTGGTTAAATCTACTTTTATTCCTATCTTAAATATTCTTTTTGCTTAGGTAACATCCTAGGTGTCATTCGAGACCATAAGAAGCTAGTAAATACATTTCGACTGATGCGAAGAGCAGGATATATCAATGAATTTGTTTCCATCTCAACTAATCTTACAGACCGGTGTGTCTATATTTCCTCTGATGGAGGAAGATTGTGCAGGTATATGTTGCTAAAGTGTTTTTTGTTTAATTTTTATGTTAATAGACTTGCTTTTATTTTTGAAGTTGCTTAACCCTCTTTCATTGTTATGATAAACTTAATTTCATTAGAAAACACCTCATGAATATGCATGCTAGGTAATGAGTATTCAGAGATTAGTGGAAGTTAGTTTCTGCCCTCAGAGAGTTCAGTCTGCTGACAAAGGCAGAAGTAATTACCATCTATGCTAGTCACTATTTATTATTTTAATAAATGAAGGCCTTAAGTATGTTTAAGCTTATAAGACTAGATCATGATTTTTCACTTAGCAAGTGAGGAATTGGGATTTAGTGTGTCTAATTTACCCAAAGTTAGATAATGATGGAGTTTATGTTTTGCTCAGAAGTCCTTAGAATTAATTGGACATTTTGCCTGGTATGTTCTGTTGTCAAGACCTGAGCTTTAAGGAATGAGTAAGGGGGTTAGGGGGGGAGACAGGCTTGAAGAAATAAAGTAATACTAGACCTAGTAGAGAAGTAGTTATCTTTTATTCATTTAGCAAATATTCACAGCTTATTATGCATAGGTAATGTCACAGAGGCAGGGTACAAAGATGAATATTCCATGGTGTCTGTTCTCTTGGGGATATTCAAGAATGTCAGCTAAGGACATTACCTTCTTTCACAACGTCTCAGCTTGTTTTTCTAATCTTTCTTTGCAAACTGCAGGTAGTGTTAGGGCACAAGTTATATGCAAGTAGTAATTAGAGTGGTGGAAAAGAGCTTAGACTTGAAAGTCTGTTAGAGTTAGGAGGATGGACAATGACTGTATCAGCCCAGCATCTATCTCAACTTCTAATTAACCTCCATTTTCTTTGGGGACTACCTCTCCTCAAAAGTCAGTCTACCTCGGATGGTCAGTTAGGTACCCTCTCCTGCCCAACCAAGGATCAGTCTTATCACCTAATCTAGGTTAGTCAGGTTCTCTTCTGTCGAGCTGTGCTGTGGAGAAGAGAGAGAGGAGATCCGGAGCGAAGAGGGAACACAAATCTTTATTTGCGCTGGCACCTCAGTTGGGAGAGAGAGAAGCAGCTTAGGCCACGTGGAGGAAGCAGAAATGGCCGCCTCACGCAGCAACCCTCCCTGCGTCTAACCACAGAAGTGAAGGGCCAGCAGGAGAGAGAGGTGCGGAAGAAGAAGGGCTTTTATGGGAGTAGCTCTTGCGAGAATGAGAAGGGGGAGGAGTAACCATAACACTCCACGGTAGGATAATAACTCTTGCAGGAATGGGAAGGGGAAGGAGTAACCAAAGCACTGCAACTATTGTGGGGGAAATAGACAATGCCCTGAGGGCACAAGATGGCGGAACAGGCGCTCTGAGAATGTCCCAACTAGCAATAGCCTGAGGGGACAACATGGCAGATGTGACTGCATCTGCACAATTTCCCAGCACTCTTCAAAGAGTGTGAACCAAGTAGAGTAATTCAGTAGAAGGGTTGGTTGGAATTGATTCATCCTGACAGTGATTGATGAGAGAGATTTCTTCCTTTTTGAATCCTTGGGACTGTTCTGACTCCTTTTCTTCTTGACACTAAGCATGTCACCTTTTTATTTTATTCGTATCCTTTAAATTCTCATGCTCTCAGTAAATATTCTCTGCAACCAAAGACCCTAACAGTTTGTCTATACCTTTGTTTGAATCTAAATGTTCCATTTGTTGACTTGTGTGTGACTCTGAATTGTAAGTTTTTGAATTTGGCTGTAAATTTTTAAATAATGTTTTGTTGAGATTGTCCTGAAAACTTATTGATTATATGTATGTGTATGTATGTCTTGCAGGATACTGGGTACATATTAATGTTTATTTATCACTGCTAATGATATAGTCCCATTAGAGTTGGAGAAAAAAAAATCGTTTTTCTAGGTTACTCTTTTTTTTTTTTTTGCCTCCAGGGTTAATCTCTGGGGCTCCTCCAGGCCTGCACTACAAACCCACTGCTCCTGGAGGCCATTTTTCCCATTTTGTTGCCATTGTTGTTGTTATTGTTGTCATTGCTATTGTTGTTGTTGGATAGGATAGAGAGAAGTTGAGAGAGGAGGGAAAGATAGAGGGGGGAGAGAAAATTGACACCTGCAGACCTGCTTCACCACCCTTGAAACAAGCCCCCTGAAGTTGGAGAGCCAGGGGCCTGAACCAGGATCTTTCATGCTGGTCCTTGCTCTTCAGGCCATGTGCACTTAACCTGCTGTGCTACTGCCTGGCCCCCAGTTACTCTTTTGTAAACATTGCATCTAATATAATGTAGTATAGTCTGAAGTAAAACAAAATTTTTTTAGAAATAATTTTCTAATGCTATAACAAAAATGGCAGAAAGAATTAGAACTTGTTGAGTGTGTGCAATTTAAAGAATTGAGGGCTAGTAAAATAGCTCACTGGAGTAGTGTACTCCGTTGCCATGTGTATGAGCCAGGTTGAATCTAGCCCTCACTTCATTGGAGAAAGCTTTGTTGCTGTCTTCTCTTTCACTTTCTCTGCCTCTTTGTCTTGCTAGCTCTATTTTAAAAAAAGGAATTGAAAAAGATGAACTTGTGTATATATAGCTAAATGTGTTTAAGACTGAGAACTTTGGTAGTTAGAGGAGGGGGTGCACAGAACTAGGTGGTGGGTGTGGTGTGGAATTATACCTCTGTAATTTAACAGTCTTGCAAATAATTACCCAGTCACTAATTAAAATTAGAATAAGTTAAAAGGTAGCTGAGGTCACTCAATGTGACACCTTTCCTTTTCTACTTCTGTTTCTGTCATCACTTCAGAGTTTCTTAAACTGAATCAGACTGATCAAACAGTCCTCAGAGAGGGGCAGGGTATCTCTGCTTCCTTACTAAGAAGAAGCCAGGATTTGGAGAAAATGTTGATTTCCATGAGAAGTTTACCCAGTTCAATTTTCAGCAACTTGTGTTTCCCTTTTGTAATTGTGAAGCTTTTCTTCTTAACTGTATAAAAGTGCTCATTAGTCTTCAAATGGTTATTTGGACTTTAGGGTAGAGCGCACAAGTGTCTGGTGGTTACTTGCTCCTCTCTGTAAGAGCTGCTTATCCAAATAGCAACAGCCCTTGACATTTCATTGCTGCATGCCATCCTTTGTGTTGGTGTTTCCTTGTGGTGGTGAAGCCCTGAGAGGCAAATAACCACTGACAGTTACAGGTTAATCTGCCAGGATGTGTAGATCAAAAGTTCTCTCTGCCTCACAGCCATTGCATCACTAAAAATCATAATGTATAAAAGCTTTATTATTTGCAAACTTACAGCATTCCCCCCACTCCATATATACATATGGCCGCAGCAGCAGGTTAACTAAAGCCTGCCTCCCCACCCTCTAGGGGGCCCAGTGATGTTTAGCCTAAATCAGATAGATAGTCACTCTAGCTGATACTCATCAGAGCTGACCACAAAATGCCAGTATTGTCCCCAGTGATACTTCTTCTCTGACTGTTGACACCATGACAGTAGATTATATATTCCCAATATGCAACCACAAGATACATTTAAAATTATACTTTTATATAGTTAAAGAAAAATATGACACTAGAGCTTTTGTTTCCATTCTGTACTTTATTGAGTATTGTTTCTGTGTTGCCTTTTCATTCATAACCAAAAAGTTCCTAACATACCTGAAGAAAGTGCTGCTTGCTTATACATGTGTATATGCACATAGTTACTCTCTCTCACACACACGCACACACACACACACACACACACACACACACACACACACACACACACACTGGCTGTTGTATATGTGTATGAGAGAGCTACTAGGCCCTTATACACTCATCATGCAAGCAAATAATACCTTGTGTCCTCAAGCAATCTAGAAATGCATTTGATTTTAACTAGATCTTCCTTCATTTCAGACTTTCACTTCAGACTTTCTTGCTGACTTAATTCCTCTGTTAAACTACAATGAATTTGTTTCCTTTTTTTTTTTCCCTATCCCAGACCCTACATAATTGTTAAGAAACAGAAGCCTGCAGTCACAAATAAGCATATGGAAGAGCTGGCTCAGGGATACAGGTAAATGGCCAAAAGCAATACTTCTCTGTGTTCTATAGAGTAATTTCTGTGATTTAATCAGCAGTAATATTTGATAAGTACCTTTTAAGAAAAATATATCTACATTCTTAGTCTTTATTTCTTATCAAAAATATATCAACCTGTTAGAAATCTATGCTTCTTTATGTAAATTTGTTCTTATAAAATATTCATCAGTTTAGTATTTATTTTTTATTATTTTTTATATTTATTTATTTTCACTTTTGTTGCCCTTGTTTTTTGTATTGTTGTAGTTATTATTGTTACTGATGCTGTTGTTGTTAGATAGGACAGAGAGAAATGGAGAGAGGAGGGGAAGACAGGGGGAGAGAAAGACAGACACCTGCAGACCTGCTTCACTGCCTGTGAAGCAACTCCCCTGCAGGTGGGGAGCTGAGGGCTCAATCCAGGATCCTTAAGCGCTGGTCCTGTGCACTTAACCTGCTGCGCCCAACTCCCATATTCATCAGTTTATACTATAAGGATTACAAAGTCTTGGTGTTCACTAGTGCACTATTAAGTGTTTCTAGTTAGAGAAAGACTTTAAGCGATATGTTAATGTAGACACATTAGCTCTCTTTTATTGAGTTTCTAAAGTCAGAGAATGTATTGCAGAAGTAGGGGGGCAGATAAACGTTTATTTTTGAGTTTTTCAGTTACAAAGAGATGGAAAGGCATTGCAGCACCAATGTTTCATTCAGTGTTTTGGGGACTGGTCTCACACCTAGGTCATGCTCATGACCAAGCAAGTACTATTCAAGTGGACTATCTTTTTTTTTTTTTTAATATTTATTTGTTTATTCCCTTTTGTTGCTCTTGTTGTTATTGTTGTAGTTATTACTGTTGCTGTTATTGATGTCGTCTTTGTTGGATAGGACAGAGAGAAATGGAGAGAGATGGGGAAGGCAGAGAGGGGGAGAGAAAGATAGACACCTGCAGACCTGCTTCACCGCCTGTGAAGCGATTCCTCTACAAGTGGGGAGCCGGGGGCTTGAACCGGGATCCTTATGCCGGTCTGTGCACTTTGCGCCACCTGCACTTAACCCACTGTGTTACCACCTGACTCCCTTTTTTTTTTTTAAAGTATTAATAGATGTTTTAAAAAATCAATAGAGACAGAAATTGAGAGGGAGACAGATAAAGAAAGACACCTGTGCCTCTGATTGACCATTCATGAAATTTTCCTCCTGTGGGTAAGGACCAAGGACTTTGAACCTGGTCCTTAACCAGGTGCACCACCACTGGGCTCTCCAGGTGAACTATCCTGCCAGTCCTGTTTTTATTTAATCTATTTGTGATCATTCTTTTATCCAAAAAAGGCATGCTTTAGGCTTCTAAAAGTATTAATGTCCAGTGGGAGATTTGAGGTTCAGTGTTTTGGACCTAAGTTAAAGCATCTTCTATTATTGCAGATAAGACACTACAGTCGATAATGTCTCCCTCACCAATATTTTTTCCAGGAATTTTGAAGATTTCTTACATGAGAGCTTGGTTGAATATTTAGATGTGAATGAAGAAAATGATTGTAACATTGCACTCTATGAACATACAATTAATAAGTAAGTAGAAGCTATAATAACCAAAATTAAAACCTTTTCCGGTTATAAGAACTTTATTTTCTTTTCATCCTGAATTCTGTTGTGTACTCAGAAGTGTTAGGGGAAAAAAATGTGTGTTATTTTGTAGTGAAGCATAACTCACAATTTATCTCAAGGCAAAAATAGTTCAAAACTTCTAATAAATCACCTTTAGATTCAGTCATCCTTCTAACCATTTAAGAAATTGGTACTTTGATTTTAGTATTTGATTACTAGCGATATTGACCTAACAAACCAGGCTAAGTAAAAATACATTGATCTTTTCTGGAAAGGATTTCATCAGAGGATATCTAGAATCTTTTTATCTGCAGCACTTCTACAACACTTGTGAAGTTACACCTTGCTTGTGGGGGTCAGGGACTTGAATCAGGGTCCTCATGCATGGTGACATGTGCTCTACCTGGCCCCGACCTCTGAATTCTCTTTTAATGGATTCAAGATTTCTTTTTCTTTCTCTTTCTTTCTTTTTTTCTTGCTTGCTTGCTTGCTTTTTTTTTTTTTTTTTTAATTTTATAGCACAATTGGTGGCACATGGGTACAATTCCCCACCTCACCATGGTAATTATCTGCAAAATAGTCTCACCCTTACCTTAGGTGCTTTTCCATCATCGTGTATCAGGACCTGAGATCCCTCCCTCCCCCTACCCTTTCCTGTTTCCTTGGAGTTCTTTGCTTTGGTGTAATACACCAAACCAGTTAAAATTTTACTTTGTGTTTCCCTTTTCTGTTCTTGTTTCTTAAGTTTATCCCATGTCCATCCTGTCTTTCTGAGAGGATTCCTTCAAGCTTCATCCAAGATGAGGTGAAGAGGGTAACCATTATTTTTTTATAGCTGAGTATTTCACTGTGTGTATATATACATCACAACTTTCTTAGCCACTTATCTGTTACTCCTAGGTCTATTTCTAACAAACCAGAATGGTCTTGTCTCTTCCCAACTCCCTATGGCTTCAATCTCCCTCCAAAATCCTTACAAAGACCTTTAAATCCCTCTGCCCATCTGTCCACCCTTGTCTTACGCATTCAGCAACATCTCTTTCCTCTCCCACT